>NC_059073.1:82994425-83300868 GCF_020497125.1 Mauremys mutica | reverse complement strand
TTGTGCCTCTGGGCTATTAAACAGGGTTTAGCATGCTGACTTTAATAAAAAAAAAAAAAAAAAGACAGCTCAGCTTCTATCAGTGATATACCTTGAAGCCATCTTAAGCTCTAAAATAGGGTGTCCAAAATTTGGTCCACAGGACAAAGGCAGCCCTCTGTATTCTGCCATGTGGCCTATGATCAAACCTCAGGTATAATTATGGAAGTGTGATGTGCAGTGATTACAGCCTTTATCAAGCAGGACCTTGAGTCGAGTGGCCTGGCTACTCAGAACAAGATGTTGCATCAGAGGTGGGTGCAGGACCATCCTGCCCAGCCCCTGAGCTCCTGGTCGGGGAGGCTAGCCCCCTCCCCCGCTGCCCTTCCTCTCCCCTGCAGAGCTGTGTGGGCAGTGCTCTGGGCGGTGGAGCTGTGCGCTCCTGCCAAGCAGAACAGCAGCGTGTTCTGCTTGGCAGAAGGGGCGGGGAGTCCCGGGGGGCAGTCAGGGAACAGGGAGTGGGGGGGCGGTTGAATGGGGCGGAGGTTCTGGGGAGGGGCAGTCAGGGGACAGGAAATGGGGGGGTTGGATAGGCATGGGGTCCCAGGGGGCCTGTCAGGGGGCAGGGGTGTGGAATGGGGTCGCAGCAGTCAGGGGACTGGGAGCAAGGGGGCTGGATAGGGGGTGGGATTCCAGGGGCGGGGGGTTCTGGGAGGGGGCAGTTAGGGGACAAGGAGCAGGGGCGAGTTGATGGGTCGGGGGTTCTGAGGTGGGCGGGAAGTGGAAGGGAGTGGATACGGGGCAGGGACCAGGCTGTTTTGGGAGGCACAGCCTTCCCTACCCGGCCCTCCATCCAGTTTTGCAACCCCAATGTGGCCCTCAGGCCAAAAAGTTTTCCCACCCCTGTGTTACATTATGAGTTCTGTGGATTATACTTCCAAGCTGAGTGGCTGCAATCTGTACAAATTTAGGGCATCCCTCAGGCTTTTGCTATCTGCCAATGCAGCTCTCTCAGTTGGACTGAGTTTTTGAACACCCTTACTCTAGAGCTAATGGAAAATTGAAAAGAAAGATGTTTCTGAGTATTAGCAAATTTCAAAGATCCCTTTTTAATGTATTTGTTCTGCAATCACCAAATTATTTGAACTTGTTTTATTTTTGCAAATGGAACCCAATTCACACAAAGACAATGAAGGAGGTGAACTCTTTTATTTCTAATTCTATCCAATTTATTTTAAAGAATCTGTGTCTATGACTGCCAATTATTAAAGAACCATGTTAAACCTGTATTTTTTTTTCGGTTAAAGATATAGAATCTTTGGATCAATTCATTAATTTTTTTTGACACAGACCTAACATTTTTCTCTAACAGCAAATGCTGACATGAATTCATATGATCACTGCTGTTAAAGATTCTTTAAGACATAGGAAATGTTGCTCCATTCAGATTATGATTTTGGAGTTGGCTTGTGGTGCTTGATGTTCAGGGTGCTGCTTATTTAGTTTTCCAAAATGAATGAGACTACTCTTTTTAATGTATAAACACTGATTTTTCTCTTACAGTTCTTTCAGCGAGCTGTTAAAGATGAACTGTGCCGTCAAAACAACTTATACATTCAGCCATATGCTTGCTATGAACTCGGCTGTCTTTTGTTAGACAATCCAGAGGTAACATAAGAATACATCTTACATTTTTGGCAGTGGAAAGGGGGTCAACTGTGACCACTCTAAATAGACAATGAAAATGTGTTATTTTACAAGTTATCAGGTATAGGAGTTAATTTTAATCACGTTTCCACCTGTGTATAAAGAGTCCCTTTAGTTTTGTGTCTTTAGTGTGATAGATACCATATTATTGTCTATGTGGCGATAGCATACTATAGAGAGTAGCACACATCATACAAAGTGTACAGTGTGACATTTGCAGGGGCTTTTTGCGTACCTGTGATGGTATAATAATGATAGGTAAAAATGAGCAGTAACGAAACCAATTATATAATAGATATGGATCTGAGACTGTCCAAGGCAGCTGCATTGAAACATTTCATTCCTGGCCACCAGCTGGTGACACTCTAGCAAAAAAAAATCAGCGGAACTACTCCAAGTCCCTGTCTATTTTATAGCTAAAGTTTTTAAAAAGAAAAGAAAATTACATAAAGAACAACAAAAATTATTGAAGCAAGAATATTGGCGAGCTTAATTAGTTCTGTGTCAAAATAAACATCTTTAAGGATTCCCTATGTACTTATCCCAAGAGTGGGGGATATATAGTGACGCTGGAATGCTTTTTACAGTGGGAGTGCTGAAAGCCAGTGCTCCCCAAACTTTTTACTTCACACTCCCCTTACCCCTGTCCATGCCCCCACTCCCCAGAGCTGGGGCCAGGATTGGCCATGGCTCCGGAAGGGTGGGAGGACACGGACAAGAGTAAGGGGGCTGAGGCTGGGACCGGGGCTGAGGCTGGGAGCACCAGGACCGCAGGCGTGGGGCTGGGAGCAGAGCCCTGGGTGTGGGGCCAGCAGCAGCCAGGACCCTGCACGAAACCTGGGGGTGCTGCAGTGCTCCCCCACACCCCTAATTCCCATGCCTATGGATAAATACATGCCTGGCTCATGAGCTCAGAATCTTCTGGAAAGCTATATTTATTGAGACCATCCATTCCCCTATCTCACGGCACATGGTATAAAAGCTCCTTTTGAGTACTGAAGATGCAGCAAGTTTGGAACATACTGAAAATCCAGTCCGACTGACTTCTCTGCTTTCTGCCTTCTGATGTATGGGTTTATCAGTCTTTCTCACTCTAGTAACCGAGTTTCTACCAGGAAACATTTGCTTCATGTATTCCATCTGGGTAGTAACCACTTCCCTCAGAGGATTTAAATCTCCCTCTCACAAAACTCATGGGCTTCTGTTCAAACTTTGTCAGGCTATTCTATGTATAATCTAAGAAGAGGCAATATTCTTCATAGCCAGAACATCAACCTTCAAGAGTTAGTGAATTATAGATGTGTTGCCAGATTCTCCCAATCCCATGTTCCATAATGGTAAAGTGGCCATGCATCCTCATCCCAAATTCATATCTAAAGTAGTCTTTGATTTCCCTAAGACTCATTCACATCTAGGTATGTCAGGCTCCCTGCATTAGGTGTCTGGAGAACCTTAAGTTGTCCTCTGTAGAAAACCAAATCTGTCCATAAATTTCCTCGGACTTTTTGTTTTGTTTTGGTGGCATATGGGGTTAAGAATAGAATTCAATCCAGCTGACTTCAGAGGCTGTCAGAATAGATCAGGAGATGTATATGTGATTGATATGACATGGCAGGTGCTCGACCACCTAAAAATATCAGAATTTATTCAACTAAGGCAGCTTCTGCAGTATGCTTCACACTATCTCCCATGTAAAACCTTCACATGGAGCTCTATATACTTATTTTAAACAGTATTACTTCTTCCACTTTCCTCTAAATGAGTTGGCCAGTTCAGGGAAGAAAGCTGTTAAATAATGCTCTTCAGACCCAGCTCTTGGAGATTCTGTAGTAGGTGGAATTGATAACATATGGTGCTATTAAGGTTGCACAACACTTTTCATTGTAAGATCCTATTTTCAGTTGTTTATAACATTGCAAAATGTTAACCATTTAGGCTGAAATTCTCCATGCTGGGTATCTGCCTCAGTCTGAGTAGTTTTTGAAAACTTTAGTCAAACTGGTTCAGCAATTTCCAAGAACGAGGCTAGGGAAAAATAAGTTGTTTTGTCCTTATTAAAATTCTGGCAGCCACTTCTTTGAAAATTTCTAGTGCTTCCAAATTTGGCAGAGGTGTTCCTTTCACCATCCTTGATGCCAAGGATGATCCTTTTGCCATCCCGGTGAATATCCACACAAATTTAATAAGTTAATAAGCCTCTAAAAATTCTCAGTTCACACATGCTCCGCAGAGACTTGTTAGAGTTTTGCAGCTAATTCTCTGAAGATTCTCTTATTGGGCATGTTCCAACTACTTGCAACTTTACATGCTCAGAAGAATCCATATGTAGCATCCCTACACAAGGACTGAGCACGCTCCATGCTGGGGCTCTGGGGACTGAACAGGACTTTCCTTGTAATTGCTCCTCCAGCCAGGTATGACTGTAATGAGGAGTACAGGAAGACAGTCTGTCCTGTGCTCTCTCTGCGCCCCATGTTGCTTCCCAGGCAGGATGGAGGGGAAGGTGGAAGCCACCTGATTTGAATGCAGAGGGGTGAGGAGGGGAAGAGATGAATGTGTGAAGAGAGCAGGGTAGGAGCCAGAAATAGAGAAGGGGGAAGTGTGAACAGTGTAGGGAGGGAACAGGTACAGGAGTTGGACAGGGGTGAGGGAAGATTCATCGATTATAAGGCCAGAAGGGACCATTGTGATCATCCAGTCTGACCTCCTGTATAGCTTTAGCCATAGAACTTCTCCAAATAAATTCCTAGAGCATATCTTTAAGAAAAACATCCAATCTTGAGTTAAAAATTGTCAGTGATGGAGAATGTTCCTCAACCCTTGGTGCATTGTTCCAGTGGTTAATTACTATCACTGTCAAAAATGTATGCCTTATTTCTAGTCTGAATTTGTCTAGCTTCAACTTCCTGCCATTGGATCATGTTATACATTTCCCTGCTAGATTGAAGAGCCCATTATTAAATATTTGTTACACATGTAGATACTTACAAAATGTAATCAAGTAACCCCTTAACCTTCGCTTTGTTAAACTAGACAGTTTGAGCTCTTTGAGTCTGTCACTGGAAGGTATGTTTTCTAATCCTTTAATCATTCTGATGGCTCTTCTCTGAACCCTCTCCAGTTTATCATCATCCTTCTGGAATTGTGAGCACCAGAACTGGACAGTGTTCCAGCGGCAGGTCACCAGTACCAAATACAGAGGTCAAATAACCTCCCTATTCCTACTCGAGATTCTCCTTTTTGTTTCTCAGGATTACATTTGCTTTTTTGGACACAGTATCACACTGGGAGCTCATGTTCAGCTGATTATCCATTATGTTCCTAAATCTTTTTCAGAATCACTACTTCCTAAGAGAGTTCCCCTATCATATAAGTATGGCCTATGTTCTTAGATGTATATACAGTATTTACATGTAGCGGTATTAAAACATATATTGTTTGCATATTGCTTGCAGTTTACCAAGCGATACAGATTGCTCTGAATCAGTGACATCTCCTCTTCATTATTTACCACTCCCCCAATGTTTGTGTCATCTGCACTATCAGTGGTGATTTTATGTTTTCTTCCAGGTATTGATAAAAATATTAAATAGTATAGGGCCAAGAACTGATCCCTGCAAGACCCCCCCACTGGAAACACACCTGCTTGATGGCAATTCTCTGTTTACAATAGCATTTTGAGACCTATCAGTTAGCCAGATTTTAATAATTGAATGTTAATTTTATATCATTCTAATTTTTTAATCAAAACTCATGTGGTACCAAATCAAACACTTTAGAAAAGTCTAATTATATTACAGCCACACTACAAATGTGGTTGATAAAGGTAATCTCATAAAAAAAAATCAGTTGAGTTTGACAGGACCATTTTTCCATAAACTCACTTTGATTTGCATTAATCATATTGCCCTCCTTTAATTCTTTATTAATCGAGTCCCTTATCAGCTGCTCCATTATCTTGCTTGGGATCAACGTCAGACTGACAGACCTATAATTACCTGGGTCATCCTGTTTACCCTTTTTAAAAATTGGCACAATATTAGCTTCCTTATAGTCTTCTGGAATATCCCCCGTATTTCAAGAATTATTGAAAATCAGCATTAAAGGTCAAGTAAGCTCCTTAACCTGTAATTTTAAAATTCTTGGGTGCAATTTATTTGGGCCTGCGTGTCTAAAAAAATGTCTAACTTGAGTAGTTTCTGTTTAATATCTCTGAAGAAACTAGTGGAATGTAAAGAGTGTTATCACTATATGATGAGACTATATCATCTATATTTTCCCCAAATACAGAACAATAAATATTTATTGAACACTTCTACCATTTCGGTATAGTAATGGATCAATACCATTGCCCAGATTCTTTTTGTTCCTAATATATTTTTAAAAACCTCCTTATCATCCTGATCTCTGCTGGCCGTAGATTTCTCCTTGTGACCCTTTACTTCCCTTATCAATTTTCTACAGTTCCTAACTTCCAATTTATATTCTTTACTATCAGTTTCCTTTTTCTTACATTTGTTATGTTGTTTTTTTATTTTTTATAGCTGCCAATATGATCAGCAGATAAAGTACGAATAGAGGGGAACAGGGAGAAGCTGGGAAGGGCAGGGATCTGTAACTTCTTGAGTACACTCTCCCTCAGAACCTGGAAATGAACCCAGTCACTCTGAGTCTTGACATTCCTTTGCTGTCTAGCAAATAGCTATGAAAGTTAGGCAAAGTATGTGTGTTTTTATCCCCCTCCAGTGGTGGGTCCATATAAAAGATAACTTGTTACCGGTTACTCTTTTAGCCCAAGTAGTAGAGGACTGTGCTATGGATCTACAGATCCCATCCCTGCTGGTGACCTATGTGGGGAGTGAATATGATGATGATTTTTTTGTTTTTTTCAGTTTTACAAATAACTTAGGGTTGGGTTTTTTAATGTGTTAAAGTTGCAAAGTAAAGAACTCAGAAGTTAAGATTTTTATCTATTTACATTTTCACAGTAGTGCAAACCCCCCCACCCGGGAGCAGCCACCTGATGTGCCAAGATTACTTCTACCCCTGTTTTCCCTGCCAAGTCGGGACCCCAGCACCCTATCTTGCTGAGCCAGACATGCCCATCTGCTCCAACACAGACCCAGGATCTGAATTACTTGCCCCAAAGCTGCAGGTTTACCTGAAAGCAGCTAACAAAAGTAGTGTTGTCTTTAACACCCAGATGACCAACTCCCAATAGGGTCTAAACCCAAATAAATCCGTTTTACTCTGTATAAAGCTTATGCAGGGTAAACTCATAAATTGTTCGCCCTCTATAACACTGATAGAGAGAGATGCACAGTTGTTTGCTCCCCCAGGTATTAATACATACTCTGAGTTAATTAATAAGTAAAAAGTGATTTTATTAAATACAGAAAGTAGGATTTAAGTGGTTTCAAGTAGTAACAGACAGAACAAAGTAAGTCACCAAGCAAAATAAAATAAAATGCGCAAATCTATGTCTAATCAAACTAAATACAGATAATCTCACCCTCAGAGATGCTTCAGTAAGTTTTTTTTCCTCAGATTGGACACCTTCCAGGCCTGGGCACAATTCTTTCCCCGGTACAGCTCTTGTTCCAGCTCAGGTGGTAGCTAGGGGATTCTTTATGATGGCTCCTCTCCTCCCTTTGTTCTGTTCCACCCCTTTATATATCTTGTGCATAAGGTGGGAATCCTTTGTCCCTCTCTGGATTCCCACCCCCTCCTTCTCAATGGAAAGACACCAGGTTAAAGATGGATTCCAGTTCAGGTGACATGATCACATGTCACTGCAAGACTTCATTGCCCACTTGCCAGCACACACATATACAGGAAGACTTACAGGTAAAACACACCCATCTGCAGACAATTGTCCTGGTTAATGGGAGTCATCAAGATTCCAAACCACCATTAATGGCCCACACTTTGCATAATTACAATAGGCCCTCAGAGTTATATTTCATATTTCTAGTTTCAGATACAAGTGGTACATTTATACAAATAGGATGATCACACTCAGTAGATTATAAGCTTTGTAATGATACCTTACAAGAGACCTTTTGCATGAAGCATATTCCAGTTACATTATATTCATTCATTAGCATATTTTTATAAAGTTATATAGACTGCAACGTCACAACGGGTTTAAAGCATTTTTTTCCATTTTTATCTTTTTTTTTTTTAATTTTCATTTTTGGAAAAGTATGTGGGGTTGTCAGAAAATAAGAGAGTCAGACAATTTTATGACTGTGAACTTTGAGATTCAAAAAGTTAAAGCTTTATAACTGTTAAAACGCAAATTGTCAGCATAACATCAAAATATACAAAGTAAATATCCTCAAATCAGACTTTAATAAGGTCTCAGCCAGCATTTTTCTTACTTTGCCTATCTGAAATTTGACTATTATCAATGGAAATATTTATTATCCATTTCCGTGGGTATGGTGAAATTGACATTTACTGACACAAATAAAAATCTAATCCTTCCAAGCCTAATTATGATATAGTTTTAAATTATATGATCACATATTATTTCTTCCACAGGACCCCTGTCTCATTCAGTGCACAGGACTAACTTTTGAGAGCTTTCAACCCTAATGTTTTTAATGTTTTTTTTTTTTTTAATGTAATACATACATCTTTGTCACCTTCCTACTTTTTTGGAGTCTCTTGTAAAGAGATTTGTGATTAGAGGAAGTAACTGATTAATGGTTGGGGCTGCTCACCATTTTATACCATCAGATCTGGGCATGGGGGTAAGTGGATCCCAGCATACGGTGCTTTCTAGAAGATAGAGTTCACAGTCTAGGGGTATGCATATCCCATCAGCGTGGATCATCTTTAGTTACAATATGATTCCCAGAGTTTTAGATCTTGTACAAATAAACTCTGAAAATTAATTTGGGACATAGAAAAGGATTAAACATACTGAAGTTAATGAATGAAAGATACAGATACTGATTTGCATTTTCATCATAAAAATCATGACTTTTAATAAAAAAGTACTTCAATTTAATTTGAAGTTATTCATATATATCTGAGATCAAACATCATTTCATCTGAATTAACTTCATTATTTTTAAACTCTTCCATTCATTAAGCCCTTCGATACCATCGTGGTAGGTGCTGTATAGGAGACTACGATCAGTTTGTGCAAAACACAGACTTTATGGGTAATATTTTATACACTTTTGAATGTAGCTATCCCATTTCGAAATAAAAACTACAAATATTTAAGGTATTTATATTCAGAGAAAATGGAGTAATATACTCATTTGAATCACTTTCATCTTTCTCAGTATCTTTTTTTTTATCCTTTGTTGGCATACTTGTAGAAGATTTAAAAAAAAAATCACATTCATCTTACTGGGGAATAGAGTAGAAGCCTTCAAATACAGTAATAAAAGTTCAGTTGAAAATATCAAATTTTTCGTACAAGCATGAGTAACCCTTGCTATGTCAAGAAAAATAGCTCATTGAAAACCAAAATATTCTCTTCTCTTCCAAATCATTCTAATAAGGTCTGTCTTTAGCCCATGATTATTATTGCAGAAGGGCAAGTTGTATGAAGTATGGAAATCTTTTAATATTTCTAAAGAGAAGGTTCAAATGAGTAAACTGAAACAGATAAGAAAAAAAGTTGAAACTCTTCAGAAATCTGTGTATAATTGATGTGTTTTGCAAGTTGAATTGGTCAAAACAGTAAATTTGCTATTCTTAAACTTTAGTTTGCTTATAACTTTAGTGTTTTAGCTGGATATGGTAGCTCACTGTATGCTTATAGCTGTACATATATTTTATTTTTTTTAAGTAGACAGAAGTGTTGTTTTTTAAATACACCTCTACCTCGATATAACGCGACCCGATATAACACGAATTCGGATATAACGCGGTAAAGCAGCGCTCCGGGCGGGGCTGTACGCTCCGGCGGATCAAAGCAAGTTTGATCTAACGCAGTTTCACCTATAATGCGGTAAGATTTTTTGGCTCCTGAGGAGAGCGTTATATAGGCGTAGAGGTGTACATACAGAAATACATACTGCAGGACCAGTCAGGTACCTTGTTAGGAACCTGTAAACACCTACAGGGCATGGTGTTTACTACCATGAGTAGTCCCAGTAGACCCAGTAGTATTTTCTCCAGTAGTATTTTCAAGGTTGAGACCTTAGTTCTTGTTGGCTGACCATTATACTTTAAAAGATTCTTTTTTACCTTTCTGCCATGTGTACATTCTTCTAAAGTGATATTTTCTTCTCCTTTTTCTAGACTGTGCCAAGAGGCAGAATCTTACTTCTCCAGGCAAAGGTAACAAATCAACACAACCTAATCCTGCTGTTAAGTGAATTTGAGAGTTCAGCTTGTTTTGCAGGTTTGGTGTATATCGCCGATGCTCTACAACTTTATATATATATATATACTGGTACTGGTCATTCCTTTTACTCATTGCATGCAGGTTGGGATTTCCTGGAGCTTTTGGACATATACAACTTCCCACTTACTGTGCAAGCCTTTAATAGAGAAGTAGACTGATCTCTGCTTGCACTTGGGAGGTAGAGGGGAACCTCCTGCACCTTCTTCTAATTGGTGGACTGTGCTGGGGAAATCTCTCTACCAACACCATTGCTTAATTTTGGTAAGGGAAGAGGGTTATTAGCAATTTTCAAGCTCCAAGAGCCTTTTTTCTTGTCTTAGTTACTGTTTTGTAGCTCAGTGACTTCTTAAGCATCCTCAGCAAGTCACCTTGACATCCTAAGGTCGATGAGGTTAATAGTTGTATGTATTTTGTGTTGCAGGAGGAATTCACTGGATATGATTTTGAGAACAGATTGCATGTCCGCATACATGCAGCCTTAGCCTCTCTGAGGGAAGTGGTTCCACAGTGACAGCCGGGAAGTCTTGACATATTCTTTCCCACAGTTTCCGCACTTTAAGATAAAGCAGAGGTTAAGCTTTTGGGAAGATTGACTTTTCTTCTAAAAACCACCTGTGCCAGAGACACTTTCCTAGAATGTTCAGAGTTGGTGTGACGTAGTAAAGTATTACAATCTTAATCATTAAAAACAAAATAAGTCAGACAGAAAGAGAGGGTTAAGTGATGTTGTGTTTTAACTCTTTCTTTAATTTAAGCCAAGCTGAACACATGTAGTCTGTGATCGTAGCCTTACCTGCACAATAAGCACATATCTGATTTACCACAACAACATTGGCTCAGTTTTAACAGGTATCATTTACCTGTTTTAAATATGTCTAAAAGATGTTTTCTAGGGAGAACAACCTCATGTTTGATGAAAATAATTCAATATAAATAATTGTTGAAAATTGTAAGTTTGGAGAGCTGCACAGAACTTTTTTTCCTTCAAAAGCCAACAAAAAAAGCGAGACACAAAAGAAGAAAACTGTTCAGCCAGGATAATAGCCAGTCTGCTCATTATATTTACTGGGTTAATCCAATGTCTTGATGCTGCATACTGTGTGTATATTTTAAAAAACTTCCACCCATATTTGTGATAAATTATGAAAATATTTAGGTTCTCTGCTTCTGGTATGTTCCAGACAAATATTTTGTTTTTGACATTTAGTTACTGTATGGGTCATTTTAGTTTTGTTCTTAATGTTCTACATGGTGCATTGGCCTGCTAGGCTAGATGTTCCAAAACTTTAGCAAATTCTTTTCCACTTAGGTTGCTAAATATTGTAAGATAAGGCAGTAACCTTAAAAAGTAATTTTTAAACCCCCTTATTTTGAAGTAAGGTTGTCTTACTGAATGGTATCACTTCCCTTACTTCCATATATGGTACTCTAAACCTGAGATGTTTAAAGTATTCATATACCTCAGTCAGCTTAAGAATATTTGCCACAACCATATAACTTTAAAAACATGGCCAAAAAGTGTAGTAATACCGTAATCTGTTTACCTGTCAGTCAGTAATATTCACTTTCTTTTTATGTTGTTACATTCTTTTTAGTATTATATTTTATGGAGCTGTACATTTTACTTATAAAAAATGTGAAACTTGGCCAGAATGGTAGTCGGTTCTGTCGCTTTGCATAACTGATGACTGGGTTTCCTTGGAAATGTTTAACATAAAGCCTTATCTTTGCTTCAGCCAGGTTGCTTTAAATGTTGCCTTAGCTCAATTTCTTTCTCTCTCTCTCTCCTTTTGTCTCTGCAGAATGTTTCCAAAATGTAGTATTTTGCCCACATCTAACCTGCACTGGTTTGCTTCAGGAGTTGCATCTCAAATGAGACCTGATATGGAGTGGGAGAAGTAATGCTGTATATTCACTAGGCAGGGAGAAAAGATGAGGATAACAACCTATGCTTTCTAACTAGAAGTACAGAATTCCCACCATTAGGGATTTACTTAGGCCTGGTCTACACTAGGGTGGGGGGTTGAACTAAGGTACGCGACTTCAGCTACGCGAATAGCGTAGCTGAAGTCGAACTACCTTAGTTCGAAGTACTCATCCGTCCAGACGCCGCGGGATCGAAGTCCGCGGCTCCCCCGTCGACTCCGCCACCGCCGTTCACGGTGGTGGAGTTCCGGAGTCGACAGGAGCGCGTTCGGAGTTCGAACTATCGCGTCTAGATTAGACGCGATAGTTCGAACTCCGAGAAGTCGAACGCTACGCGTCGACCCGGCAGGTAAGTATAGACCTGCCCTTAGGAGCAGTCCAAGATGAGGAGAAAGACTTGGTGACTCCTATAGGCTATAATGTAGCTTTATTGTTTTGTGATCTAGTTACAGTCCATGTAGTGAACATGTTTCTCCTTAGGTTTGATTCAGTAATACTGAGTCACCAAAATTCTGGCTTTGTGAGTTCAATCCTTATTTGACTTGGTCAATTCAGACAAGTATTGGATAGAAACATTATACTGTATATTACTTAGAACCCTGATTGTGATTTAAAAGTGAGCTTAATATACTTCTTTTTATTTCTGATTTTTTGTTTTTTAATCAAGAATATAGTCCACTCTGGATAAGCAGCAACTAGGCAACTTTACATTACCCACAGATTTCCTGTAGTACACAATTTGAACTGAACGCAAGAACATACTGTCCAGGACACACAACTCCTGCATTCACTTTGTGTTGAGATGTGAAGGGTCCAAATACCCCAGATGAATAGTAGACACAGTGTGAAAGTAGGCTTACCAAATGGTCTACTCCGCTCACCGGGCCTGTTGAGTTGGAGTGGTACAGAAACAGACTTGTCTCACTATGTACTCATCCAACACCTCAGTTCTGTGCACGTTTGTTTCTCCATGGAGTCCAGAAAATCCTCACTGAAGTGGAACTATTTCTGTATTTTTCTCCCCTCAGAGGAGAATCTCTTTATTTGTAAATGTCAGTTATTTTTTATATTAGATTATGCCTGTGATGAGAACAGTCTCAACTGTATTTTACATAACTTGGATAAGTTTTTATACTTTAGAGCTCGGAGGCATGGTCTAATTGCAATAATGCAATATGCATCTTCTTGGTGAATATATTTAAGATTTTATCTTCATTGGGTCAGGTATTTTTTGGTTGTTGACACAGTTTTTAATCTCATGACTCATTTCAAGTAAATAACTAGAATTTTTAGATGTCACCAAAAATAAGAATATTTATTGTGGTGTACTGTTCATGTCATTAATTTACAGAAATTGCACTTTTATATTTCTGCTGAGTAAAATTAAAAGAAAACATGGATCAGATTGTTCTCTTGCTCTTTAAAATTACCCTTAGTCAGTGGCTTCCTGAATATGAATATTTGTCATCTTTGTAAACGTCCTGGCCGTTAGTGAATTGTCTAACAGCAGTTACCTCAATTTCTGTTCTTCCATCATGGTTTTAGTCTTCTGGTTTAGAAAATGGGTTACATATTGAGCTCAGTCGTGGCATGGACATGAAGATTTGACACTCATTGTAAAGACCTTTAATTTTATTCCCCCCAAAATTATGTACCCACAGTATTTCTCCATTTTCCAAAAATGTCTCCAGTTTTCTCTCAAGCGAGCACATTAATTGCTTCTTTTGCTAACTTGAGATGCTAATTTTGTATTCTGGCCATGTTTGGTTCTTAAATAAAATTCCCAAAGCCTCGTATTGAATTGCCTGTCCATTTTCCGAACATAGTCCTGTCTAAACAGCTTATTGGGCATTTTTTAGTCCAGAGTTGACTCTCTGTAGATGTTCCAGATTCCAGATGGGAAGCAGTGTGTTGGTAGCACCATACAGTACACATATTTTAATGCAGATTGTGAAGGGGTTGGTTGTCCATGAAATAACTGCACAAACCACCTCCCTTTCCAGTAATGATCACAAAACAACATCCCTATAGCAACTGTAGTAGCTGCCTACAAGGAAAAATATTAGGAAAATGTATGTTTAGATGTCTTTAGTGTGATGTATTAGCTGGAAATAAGCAGCAGCCAGTGCCATCTGACCAGCCAGCTATTCCTGAACCACCACCAAGTGCTCCATAGACCACAATTTGGGAACCTCCTATGTACTAGACTCCACTAATCTTAAACAGTAAGAAGCAAGATACCAGTACATTGTCTCTAATTCTCCATGCAGCAGATACTATGTAATGAAAACTGTTGATAAATATTTAAATGGTTTTGAACAAAACAAAAAGCTGGGATTTCTACCTTAGTTATAACTTGAGCAGGTGTCTGTACAACAGTGCCTCACATTGTAATGTTTCAAGGTTATCCAATCATTTCAAGAACCAAGTATACTCTGTGGGCCAGAGCCTCATCAAAATGAATAGAGTGCAAATCTCCTCTAAATCCAATGGGATTTACTCCATTTATAACAGAGGTCTGATTCTAGCCCATTATGTCCAATGCACAATCAAAACATTGCAAAACAAGTACTCTATATATTGATTGATAAATCATAGGGACTTGCCCAAGTTCCACTGAATTGCATGTATTGTATAATTTTCATCTGTGTCAAAGCAAACAAATGTAATGGTAAAAATAACTCTGCACTGAAAAACCCTGTCCAGTTCTGGTGCCCACAGTCCAAGACAGATGTTGATACATTGGAGAGGGTTCAGAGAAGAGCCATCAGAATGATTAAAGGATTAGAAAACATGCCTTATGATAGACTCAACAAGCTCAGTCTATTTAGTTTAACAAAGAGAAGGTTAATGGATGACTTGATTACAATCTGTAAGTATGTGTATGGAGAACAAATATTTAATAATGGGCTTTTCAGTCTAGCAGAGAAAGTTATAACATAATCCAAGAGCTGGAAGTTGAAGCTAGACAAATTCAGACTGGAAATAAAGTGTAAATTTTTAACGGTAAGAGTAGATTAACATTGGAACAATTTACCAAAGGTTCTGGTGGATTCTCCATCACTGACAATTTTAAAATCAAGATTGGATGTTTTTCTAAAAGATCTGCTCTTTGGGGGAAGTTCTCTGGCCCATGTTATACAGGAAGTCAGACTAGATGATCACAATGGTCCTTTCTGCCCTTGGAATCTATGAATCTGTGAGCCCCATTTACAAGATACACTGGAAAAACAATGCAACCATTTTAAAAAAGACTAAAATCCTGTAACCGTGTGTTTACAAATTTATATTCTCTCTGAAGGTTAATTCAACCTCTGTACCCAATAGTAGTGCTTCTAGGGAAAGGCAGCTGGTAATTCTTCTTCGATGCAGAAATCTTTACAGCCGCCTCTGGAGACGGTCAATGGCAAACTCTCTCCCTCACACTCCCCTGCCAGGTCCGAACCAATTGGGAGCATGGCTTCACCCTCTCAGGCGGAGAGGCAGGAAGTCCAACTGTCTCCGGGCAGAGATTTTCACAGGATAAAGGATCTCCTGCGAGATCCATACCCTCAGTGCTGACAGTACCGAAGGCAGGCGCCTCCGACTGTGCCAGCACCTGAGCCACAGCTCCCACGGAGCGCAGAGGCAGGGACCTGACATCCCGTGCTGGGAAGGTCTCCTTGGCACCGGTCCCCTCGGCACCGAAAATAGACCTGGTGCCGACAGCGCGCTCTGCCCCAGTGCCGACAAGAACATCGGCACCGAGCCTGTCTGCCACTCTGATAGCAGCAGCGGACCTCCCGCAGGGCGCCTACAAGTGACCCACAGCACCAGGAAAAGCCAAACAAGTCTGTGTGCACTTCTGAGCACAGATCGCGCTCAGCGGAATTACAGCCCGGGGAGCAGCAACAACAGTTCCTAAGTCAGGATAACCTCTCAGTGGCACCTGAGCCTAACTCTCCACTCCTGGACACACAGTGCTCACTCTTTGACCAGCCACTCTCACCACCTGAACTCGCTACCTTTACTGACAGCGAGCCTGATATGCAGCAGCAGGCAGTTTTTTCCTAACCTGCCTCTTCTCCTCCACCGGAACCTTTTGCACCTCAGGCCACAGCTCACAACCACCAGCCTCAGTTTCCCTACTTCGCCCCCCCCCATGGGCGGAACCTAACTTTTCTTATCCTATGCCTTGGCCTCAGTGGTACCCTTGGCCAGCTCCTGCTGCCACTCGCCCTCATGCTTCTTCCACCAGACCACAAGCTCCTTCTGTGCCTCTGTCTCCAGCTCCGTCAACTTCTAGAGCGCCTGAACCCACCTCTGAAGAGGTGGGCTATGGACCATACCCTGATTCACTGACTCCTAACTCTCCATCAGCTCCAGATGGTGCACTCATGCCTCTGCCTCCACAGAATGTGAATGACTTCAAATAATTCCAAGAACTTTTTCAAGATGGTGGCACTCAGCCAAGACCCCTTTAGAGGAGGTCCAGGAGACAATACAGACTCCTCAAAATCCTTCAACCCTCTCCACCCTCAAAGAGTGCGCTTCCCATAAATGAAGCACTCCTAGAACCAGCTGACACTCTGGCAGACCCCAGCCTCTATCTTACCGACTTGCAAAAAGGCTGAATGTAAATATTATGTTCCTGCTAAGGACATAGACTTCTTTTTCTCTCATCCACAACTGAATTCTCTTGTAGTGGATGTAGCAAGACGCAGGACGAAACAGCCACACAAAGCGCACCCCACAAGACAAGGACCACAAACGCCTTGACCTCTTGGGATGCAAGGTTTATACCTCCTCCACTCTGCAATTCAGAACTGCAAACTATTCTGCCCTATTTGCAAGCTGCAACTTCTATAACTACAATAAACTCTTTGATTTTTACCTCCCATATCCCAGAAGACAGGAGAGCAGACTGCAGACTACCGCAACTGCAGTGGTTATGCGCAGATTTTCCTGGCTCTCTGCATCCGGCATCCCTAAAGACCTGCAGACCAAAGTGGAGGACCTCCCCTTTGATAAAGAAACTCTTTTCATCAGTTTTCTTGGAAGTCCTTCACACCATGAAAGACTCTAGAGCGACGCTGCGCACCTTGGGCATTTACCCATCTCTTCCCAGGAGACAGCGGTATCAATCTTATCAGTGGCCATGCACACAGCAGTATCGCCAGCCTCAGCCCAGACCATATAATATACCCAGAAATCGCACTAGACCTCCTAGGCGCAGACAAAACCAAGCGCAAACAGCTACCTTCCACCCCTAGGGAAATAAACAATTTTGAAGTGTTGGTCGAGAGTCTGCACGACCACCCCTTGACTCCACCACCTATTTGCCCATTTTGCCACCGCCTCCAGATTTTCCAACAGGCCTGGTAGCAGATTACAAAGGACTGTTAGGTCCTGGAAATATTCAGTCCGGTTACTCCATCCTTTTTATATCCTACCCTTCCCTCTTCCCCATCCCTCTTCAGGGACCCCTCTCACGAGCACCTACTTCACCTAGAAGTGACTTATCTTCTACAGCTAGGTGCAGTGGAACCTGTGCCAACAACATCGAGGAAAAGGGTTCTTCTACTACTACTTTCTGACCCAAGATGGTCACACTGGGCACAATAATACCTGCACTGGAACAAGGGGACTGGTTCACAGCCCTTGACCTACAGGATGCCTATTTTCATATATCCATTCACCCAGCCCACAGACGCTTCCTATGATTCACTCGGACACGACCATTTTCAATACAAGGTACTCCCTTTCAGACTCTCCACAGCACCGACAGTATTCTCCAAGACCCTAGCCGTAGTTGTGCCCCACCTCCACAGACACGGAATCATACTTTTCCCCTACCTAGCCAATTGCCTTATCAAAGGCAACTCATACGATGAGACGCTGCATGCTACCCATTTCCCCATCTCCCTTTTCCACAGTTTAGGACTGCAAATAAATGTCCAAAAATCCACCCTGACACCTACACAGCAGATCGAATTCATTGGAGCTCTAGTCTAGATGCAATAAATCAATCTTTGAGCACTCTCCCGTCTATTCCTGTACTCCACCACCACAAGAGGCACAGGCAGAGTCAATGGGAGCGGCAGCAGTCGACTCATTACAGTGAAGACACCGCGGTGAGGTCTAAGTATGTCGACTTCAGCTCCGTTATTCAAGTAGCTGAAGTTGTATAACTTAGATCGATTTCTCCCCCCACCAGTGTAGACCAGACCTAAGTAGTATCAAGCAGTACAGACTCTTATTGCATCAGATGACAGCTGCTGAGCCTTCCCTGGCTTGGCGGCAGACCAGAGACAAATTGCAATTATTCATAGATTTTTTTTTAAGGCCAGATAGGACCATTATGATCTAATTTGATCTCCTGCACAGAACAGGTAATAGAATTTTGCCCAGTAATTCCTGCATAAAGCCCATAACCTCTGACTGAGTCAAAGCATATCTTTTAGAAAGATGTCCAATCTTGATTTAAAGAGTTAAAATAATAGAAAATTTGCCAGATAACTTATACCTAGGTATTAGCTAGGAAAAGGCAGGTATTAGTAATGGGAGATTCGATCATTAGAAACATAGATAGCTGGGTTTGTGATGACTGGGAGAACCGTATGGTGACTTGCCTGCCTGGTGCAAAGGTTGCGGATCTCTCAAGGAATCTAGACAGACTTTCGTGTAGTGCTGGGGAGGAGCCGGTGGTCGTGGTACATGTAGGTAGCAATGACATAGGGAAGGGTAGCAGAGATGTCCTGGAGGCCAAATTTAGGCTGCTAGGGAAGAGACTGAAATCCAGGACCTCTATGGTGGCATTCTCAGAAATGCTCCCAGTTCCACGCGCAGGGCCAGGTAGGCAGGCAGAGCTTCAGAGTCTCAATGCGTGGATGAGACGACGGTGTAGAGAGGAGGGGTTTACATTCATTAGGAACTGGGGAAACTTTTGGGATGGGGGGAGCCTATACAGGAGGGATGGGCTCCACCTAAACCAAAGTGGAACCAGACTGCTGGCACTAAACATTAAAAAGGTTGTAGAGCAGTTTTTGAACTAGGAGATGGGGGAGGAAAGCCGACTGCTGCAAAGGAGCATGTGGATCAGACACAGCCTTCTCTTAGGGGAGAGTCTAATGATAGAGAATCTCCAGGTTATAGTCAGGAGCAGAGGATGGAAGAGGATAATATAAGGGACAGATCAGATAATAAACATTCACATAAAAAAGAATCTGACACATCAGAAAAGGGCAGACAAATAAACAGTGACAAGTTTTTAAAGTGCTTGTACACAAATGCTAGAAGTCTAAATAATAAGATGGGTGAACTAGAGTGCCTTGTGATAAAGGAGGATATTGATAAAATAGACATCACAGAAACCTGGTGGACTGAGAGCAATCAATGGGACACAATCATTCCGGGGTACAAAATATATCAGAAGCACAGAACAGGTTGGCCGGGGGGGGGAGGGGGGAGGAGTGGCACTATATGTGAAAGAAAATGTAGAATCAAATGAAGTAAAAATCTTAAGTGAATCCACATGTTCCATAGAAACCCTATGGATAGAAATGTCATGCTCTAATAATATAACATTAGGGATCTATTCTCGACCACCTGACCAGGACAGTGATAGTGATGATGAAATGCTAAGGGAAATTAGAGAGGCTATCAAAATTAAGAACTCAACAATAGTGGGGGATTTCAATTATCCCCATATTGACTGGGAACATTTCACTTCAGGATGAAATGCAGAGATAAAATTTCCTGATACTTTAAATGACTGCTTCATGGAGCAGCTGGCTAGGGAACCCACAAGGGGAGAGGCAACTCTAGATTTAATCCTGAGTGGAGTGCAGGAGCTGGTCCAAGAGGTAACTATAACAGGACCGCTTGGAAATAGTGACCATAATACAATAGCATTCAACATCCCTGTGGTGGGAAGAACACCTCAACAGCCCAACATTGGCATTTAATTTCAAAAAGGAGAACTATGCAAAAATGAGGGGGTTAGTTAAACAGAAGTTAAAAGGTACAGTGACTAAAGTGAAATCCCTGCAAGCTGCATGGGCGCTTTTTAAAGACACCATAATAGAGGCCTAACTTCAATATATACCCCCAAATTAAGAGAAACAGTAAAAGAACTAAAGAGCCACTGTGGCTTAACAACCATGTAAAAGAAGCAGTGAGAGATAAGACTTCCTGTAAAAAGTGGAAGTCAAATCCTAGTGAGGCAAATAAAAAGGATCATAAACATTGCCAAATTAAGTGCAAGAGTGTAATAAGAAAAGCCAAAGAGGGGTTTGAAGAACAGCTAGCCAAAAACTCCAAAGGTAATAACAAAATGTTTAAGTACATCAGAAGCAGGAAGCCTGCTAAACAACCAGTGGGGCCCCTTGATGATTGAGATACAAAAGGAGCGCTTAAAGACAATTAAGTCATTGCGGAGAAACTCAATGGATTCTTTACTTCAGTCCTCACCGCTGAGGATGTTAAGGAGATTCCCAAACCTGAGCCGGCTTTTGTAGGTGACAAATCTGATGAACTGTCACAGATTGAAGTGTCACTAGAGAAGGTTTTGGAATTAATTGATAAACTCAACATTAACAAGTCACCGGGACCAGATGGCATTCACCCAAGAGTTCTGAAAGAATTCAAATGTGAAGTTGCGAAACTATTAACTAAGGTTTGTAACCTGTCCTTTAAATCGGCTTCTGTACCCAATGACTGGAAGTTAGCTAATGTAATGCCAATATTTAAAACGGGCTCTAGAGGTGATCCTGGCAATTACAGACCGGTAAGTCTAACGTTGGTACCGGGCAAATTAGTCGAAACAATAGTTAAGAATAAAATTGTCAGACACATAGAAAAACATAAACTGTTGAGCAATAGTCAACATGGTTTCTGTAAAGGGAAATCGTGTCTTAATAATCTATTAGAGTTCTTTGAAGGGGTCAACAAACATGTGGACAAGGTGGATATAGTGTACTTAGATTTCCAGAAAGCCTTTGACAAGGTCCCTCACCAAAGGCTCTTATGTAAATTAAGCTGTCATGGGATAAAAGGGAAGGTCCTTTCATGGCTTGAGAACTGGTTAAAAGACAGGGAACAAAGGGTAGGAATTAATGGTAAAATCCCAGAATGGAGAGGGGTAACTAGCGGTGTTCCCTAAGGATCAGTTCTTGGACCAATCCTATTCAACTTTATTCATAAATGATCTGGAGAAAGGGGTAAACAGTGAGGTGGCAAAGTTTGCAAATGCTCAAGATAGTTAAGACCAAAGCAGACTGTGAAGAACTTAAAAAAGATCTCACAAAACTAAGTGATTGGGCAACAAAATGACAAATGAAATTTAATGTGGATAAATGTAAAGTAAGCACATTGGAAAAAATAACCCCAACTATACATACAATATGATGGGGGCTAATTTAGCTACAACGAGTCAGGAAAAAGATCTTGGAGTCATCATGGATAGTCCTCTGAAGATGTCCACACAGTGTGCAGAGGTGGTCAAAAAAGCAAACAGGGTGTTAGGAATCATTAAAAAGGGGATAGAGAATAAGACTGAGAATATATTATTGCCCTTATATAAATCCATGGTACGCCCACATCTCGAATACTGCATACAGATGTGGTCTCCTCATCTCAAAAAAGATGTACTGGCACTAGAAAAGGTTTGGAAAAGAGCAACTAAAATGATTAGGGGTTTGGAGAGGGTCTCTGTCAAGGTTCCTTCCCCACTCTGAACTTTAGGGTACAGATGTGGGGACCTGCATGGACACTTCTAAGCTTAATTACTAGCTTAGATCTGGTAACACTGCCACCATCCAGAAATTTCAGTTTCTGGATCACTTTCTGTCCCCCCCCAAAACCTTCCCCTCCCTGGGCAGCCTTGAGAGGCTTTTTCACCAAGTTCCTGGTGAACACCGATCCAACCCCTTGGATCTTAACATAAGGAGAATTTAACCATCCTCCCTCCTTTCCCCCACCAATTCCTGGTGAGTCCAGATCCAATCCCCTTGGATCTTAACAAGGAAAAAATCAATCAGGTTCTTAAAAAGAAAGCTTTTAATTAGAGAAAGAAAGGTAAAAATTATCTCTGTAAAATCAGGATGGAAAATACAGGGTAATCAGATTCGTATAGCTCAGAGGAACCCCCTCTAGTCTTAGGTTTAAAGTTACAGCAAACAGAGGTAAAATCCTCTCAGCAAAAAAGGAACATTTACAAGTTGAGAAAACAAAAATAAGACTAAGGCCTGGTCTACACTAAGGGGGGGGTCGAACTAAGGTACGCGACTTCAGCTACGCGAATAGTGTAGCTGAAGTCGAAGTACCTTAGTTCGGGCTACTTACCCGTCCAGACGCCGCGGGATCGAAGTCCGCGGCTCCAAGGTTGACTCCGCCACCGCTGTTCACGGTGGTGGAGTTCCGGAGTCGACCGGAGCACGTGGGGAGTTCGAACTATCGCGTCTTGATTAGACGTGATAGTTCGAACTCCGAGAAGTCGAACTCTCCATGTCGACCCGCGCAGTAAGTATAGACCTACCCTAACACACCTTGCCTGGCTATTACTTACAAGTTTGAAACATGAGAGACTGATTCAGAAAGATTTGGAGAGCCTGGATTGATGTCTGGTTCCTCTTAGTCCCAAGACCGAACAACCCCCAAAAACAAAGAGCACAAACAGAAGACATCCCTCCACCAAGATTTGAAAGTATCTTGTCCCCTTATTGGTCCTCTGTTCAGGTGTCAGCCAGGTTTACTGAGCTTCTTAACCCTTTACAGGTAAAAGAGACATTAACCCTTAACTATCTGTTTATGACAGTCTCATATGAGGAAAGGTTAAAGAGGCTAGGACTCTTCAGCTTGGAAAAGAGGAGACTAAGGCGGGATATGATAGAGGTATAAAAAATCATGAGTGGTGTAGAGAAAGTGGATAAAGAAAAGTTATTTACTTATTCCCATAATACAAGAACTAGGGGTCACCAAATGAAATTAATAGGCAGCAGGTTTAAAACAAATAAAAGGAAGTAGTTCTTCACGCAGCACACAGTCAACTTGAACTCCTTACCTGAGGAGGTTGTGAAGGCTAGGACTATAACAGCATTTAAAAGAGAACTGGATAAATTCACGGTGGTTAAGTCCATAAATGGCTATTAGCCAGGATGGGTAAGGAATGGTGTCCCTAGCCTCTGTCAGAGGATGGAGATCGATGGCAGGAGAGAGATCACTTGATCATTGCCTGTTAGGTTCAATCCCTCTGGGGCACCTGGCATTGGCTACTGTTGGTAGACAGGATACTGGGCTAGATGGACCTTTGGTCTGACCCGGTACAGCTGTTCTTATGTAAGTGTCATGACCAGAGACAACAGTAATAAAATTACAGTATGTGGTTGGATCTGTTACTTGTGAATGAATTCCTACTGAGTTTAATATATTGTATTTAAACTTCATATAACAGCTTTAAGCAACAAAATAATGACCTGCTTCAAATGTTTGTCTTTCTTAATGGCACTAAAATATGTTGAAGTTTTTTTAACTGAAATATACAACTTAGTCTAAATTGCTAACAACATTTGGACATCCTAATCTATGGTAGGTTTAAAAAAACCACCCTGTCACTACAGGCCGGTTTTGATGTAAGCAGTGATCCAAAGAATTCCTGTTTTACTCTCTGATAAAAGAGCAACGAGGAAGTGCCTGCTAGCGATTCAGTGTGTGTTGTTAGGAAAGTAGGCCTGTGCTACTCTTAAAATGTAGGTCAACATACTGTGGTGCGCTGGGGTATGAAAAATCTACACCTCTGAGCACGATAGCTGTGCCAATCTAACACCTGGAGTAAATGGAGCTTAGTTGAGGGAAGACAGCTTCTGTTGGCCTACCTGCCATCACTCGGGGCAGGGGGGGAGGGTTGTGGGTGTGTTTGTTCTCCTTCCTTCCTACAGGGAAAGAAAAACCCTGTCCATTGCTGTAGGCTGTGTCTACACTACAGAGTTACTCTGGCATAACTATGGTACTGTAGCAATGCCATTACAATCCCCATAGCGTAAATTTGTCAGTAGTCTATATAGGTGGGATATTAAAACTACAGAACTCCTTCAGCACCCAGAATGGAGGGGGGCGGGGGAGGAAGGAACATGAAATAAAGCTCCAAGGGCTTGTCTTCACCGCATGGTAGCTTGAGCTATAACTCAACTTTTTGGGCCGCGAGGGCCACAGCTGGGTGGGGAAATTGTATGCGGGGTTGGGGTGTGGGAGGGGATGTGGGAGGGGGTGTGGTGTGCAGGAAGGGGCTCAGGGCAAGGGATTGGGGTAGAGGAGGGGTGCAGGGTACATGAGGGGGCTTAGGGAAGGGGGTTGGGGTGCAGGAGGGGGCTCAGGGCAGGGGTGCAGGACTGTGGGAAGGGGCTCAGGGCAGGGATTTGGGGTGCAGGAGGGGTGCGAGGTGCAGGCAGAGGGCTTAGGGCAGGGAGTTGGGGGGTCGGTGCAGGCGGGGTTCAGGCTCTGGACTGGTGCCACTTATCTAAAGCGGCTCCGGAGTGGCAGTGGCCAGGGCCCTGCATGCCCGCCCTGTCTTAGCTCCCTGCCCTGTCCCCGGCCCTGCTCCGCTTTGCTCTGCTCCCCCGAAGCTCCCATTGGTCCCAGTTCCCCCTTCCTGGCCAATGGGAGCTGCGGGTGGCGGTGCCTGGAGGCAAGGGCAAAGCATGGATCTCTCTGACCCCCTGCTCAGGGGTTGCAGTGCTGGCCGCTTCTAGAGCGGCATGGGGCCCATGGCGCCACAGGGGGAAAGCCCACATGCTGTAGTTTGCCCATCCCTGCCCTAACGCAATCCCCATCCATGCACAGCTTTCTAGCTCAAGTTAAGTGGTGCTTTGAGCTAACCGGCCCTTTAGGGATGGGGTGGGCTTGAGTGTTGCTGATGCTGCAGCAATGCTTAATTTTTGCCAAGGCTGCACCCTGGCACCTCCAGGCTTGGCAGTTCAGAGCTGTGGCACCTCTGTGCTTGCCGTGTCAGTTATGAAAGTAAAAAAATTGCTTGTGCCCAGCACCTACTTGCTTGAGCCCCAGCAACTCTTTAATTACAAATTAAGCACTGGGCTCAAGCTAGTAACGCAGTGGGGATACGGCAGCTGAGTTACAACTCAACTACTAATCCAGTTACTCTGCTAACCAAATCACTGGCCATGTGGCTACTCACTTGAACTATCGCCAAAGGAGTCACTTGGACTAATTCAACCAGAATTAACTGTTGCAATGAAGACA
The DNA here is from genome assembly GCF_020497125.1 of Mauremys mutica. Taxonomy (NCBI): domain Eukaryota; kingdom Metazoa; phylum Chordata; order Testudines; family Geoemydidae; genus Mauremys; species Mauremys mutica. The sequence continues at coordinate 83,275,649 of NC_059073.1, read as the reverse complement.
AGCCCTAAGATAGCCATGAGAGGCTGGCAAAGCCCCTGTATGTAACGAATTGTCTTCTGCGTCTACAACCAAACCAGAAAAGAAGTTGCCCTTTATGACATGGAAATTTGGTTTGGGAGCCTGGTACAGAGGCAGTCCTATTAGAGAAAGACTGCTCTCCAGCTTAAGGCAAGCCAGATCTGAACTCATACTATTCTGGGTCATGTTTTGGACAGAGCCTCACCTAGACCCAGCACAAAGGGGAAAGTCTGATGAGTGCAGTGAAGGGTAGCACACCAATAACTCTGATTTTTAGGATTATGCTGACTTTGACAGTCTGTCATAGTCAAGGAAAGTGAAATCTAGTGTAGCAAAATCTCCAATCTGTTTTAACTACTCCTCTCTCTTTTCTCCTTTCCTATTATTTTATATGCAATGGGGATGAGAAACCTTGGTATGTTTAGTTTGTCAGATAAATAGTTTTTAATGTTGTTCAAAGGTGAAGGGCTGAGTTATGTAAGAAAGCAGAGCTAATACAATCCTGGTTAATAGTCACTACTACAATTCAATCGCGGCAGCACTTCCTCCTGCTTACATAAAACCCTAAAAGCAGAGCCAGTACTTGGCATAAGCAGACTAAGCTATTGTTTAGGGCTCGGAGCACCGTTGAAGTGTGGGGGTGGGAGTATGGGGGGGATATTCCTGCTTAGGGCCCCCACTGGGCTGGCACCGCTCTGCGTAAAAGCGCCAATGTAGAATCAGGAAAAAGCCTAGGGCAGATGCCTCATCGAGGTGCGTTTTGCTGCTAGTTTTGAACTTTTGGCATTTCTGAAACTTTAAAAAATTAGAGTTAACTGGTGGGGACACTTTTATACTGGCATAAAAACATAAAAGTTCCTGACGACAGAAGTTTCCCCCCTCGCCTCATGCAAGGAAAGCCTTAACCTCTAGTTTGGTTTGGAGGAGGTCAGGTCTCTATCAATCATTGGTTTTTTCAGATGGTATTTGGGTAAACCAGACCCAGCCTGGTCCCCATTGTGGATACGAAGGAAAAACGAAGCTCGGCCCAGCCCAGTTTGCCAGTGTCTCCCAGCTGCCGAGAGTGAGGGGGCCTGGCTCTGGGAGTAGCGGGCCAAGAAGCCGCCACCTGTGCCCTGAAGCCAGCTGCTAACAGCTGGAGGGTCAACCCAAGCCGCCAGGGACAGCGGTGGGGCAGCCCCGCTTCTCATTGGCTGTGAGCCAGGGGCGGCCACGCCCCTCTCCGTTGGTGACCCCCCTGCCTGGGTAGGTGTGTGCGGAGAAGCCCTTGTGACGTCACAAATGGAACTCCGTCACCTCCCTGGCCCCGCCCACCACGACCCCCTACCTATAAAAGGCCCCGCCTGCTGCGGACCCCTGTAGAGGAGGCTCCGGCAAGGGAGGCGGAGGAGGAAGCGCAAAGGTCTGGGCCGGAGCCGCTGCCCCTCGCCCCGGTTGATGGGGCGAAAGGGTGGAAGGAAACGGGCTTCTCCGCAGGGGGCAAGACCTGCGCCCGGGGGCGGGGGCGGGAGCACGGGCCGGGCAGCCCCGATTTCGCCCCTGGTTTGTTCCGTTCCCTTCCCGCGGACCCGGCGCAGGTAGGGAGCCCCCAGCGCCAGCGGTGCGGCGGCGCCGGTCCCGGCTGTGCGGGGCGCTGCCTGGCCGGGCGGGGTGGCGACGGACCACGCCACCCACGGGTGCTGCGAGGAAGCGCTTCGCTAATAATTGGGTGTAACGCCGCCCCTTTCACCAGGGATCTGCCAGCGAGGTCTGTGCAGATCCCACCTTGCAGCCGGGGGAACCGAGACCCCGTTTTTAGCTCAGTGTCTTGTACAATCTGGATTTATCCAATTCGTGGCTGAATGATGTTTAAAATAACCCCAAACAGAAGTTTAAGAATGAAAAATTGCTTAAAAACCTGGTGATGTCCCTAAGAGCTGGTGCTTTAATGGGAACTCGCTGACTTCCTTTTGGGCAATGGCTGAACTTTTCCCGGCCCCACGTTTGAACTGTCTTTCAGGTTTGTGAGTGGGGATTATCTGGGCACGTGAAAACTGCGAGGAAATTGGCATTGTTGAACTAATATGTGTTGTTATAATGGACCGAAAACCCATTGGTAGTTAACGGGTCTTGGGGATTGAGAAGGCCCAGGAGAAATCAGCATCATCTGCCATGGTGATAATACACCTGTCTATTTCCAGGCTTTATGAGAACCCTAGTGGGCTACACACCGTTACTTACTCAGATATTTTTCCTTGTAGTTGTGAGAGTGTAATTTGTCTCCAGTTGACGAAGATGCATTCTTCAAAACCCAGGCTTGTTGTTCCATATGGCCTCAAGACTTTACTCGAGGGAGTGAGCAGAGCGGTTCTCAAAACCAGTCCAAGCAATATCACTGAGTTTGCAGCTCTCTACTTCAGAGAGCTAATTGCATTTAGAGAAGGTTTGTTCCTGCTTATATGCTGTGATACACATTCAGTACATTTGAAAAGCTGGGTTAGTGCAGAATGCTAATCAAACTGTCCATCTTAATTTATACTTTTACCTCCAGAAAATCCCAATTTGGATATAACAGACCTGGTTAGAGAATTTCATTTCACCAGAGGTAAGAAAGGTGTCAAATGCTGCTCTTATTAAGCAACTACGTTTTAAAATACAGTGTATTGTGCTTATGAGATAAAGCATCAAACCTACATAGTCATGAACAATCCCCTTTAAATGATCTTTTGACCATTTTCATTATGAATAGTAACATTATTTAGCACCTGTCATCACAATGTACCTTTACAAAGTATGGGCCTAATGCTATAAGCTGCCAAATGCCTTCCTTTAATGCCTCACAGGATGGGACTCTAAAGTACATACAGGAATCCCTGCAGACAGACGCCTTTGGTGCTGCAGATGGGTAGTGGGAAATACAGGCTCTCGGTTAGGGTCTTGTCTACATAATGCTTGTTTTTGGCACTTGAAGTGCCATATTTCCATTTAGCAAAGAATTTCTCTGGCAGAGATTGTAACATGACTGTGTCACAAGGGGCCAAATCTCCGTTGTAGGGTACTAGCACGTGTTGCATTAGTGATGTCATATAGCCAAAATTAGTCTGTCTTATTGGCCTGGAGACCCATCAATCATCTGCTTGCATCATCTTGAACTGACATTTTGCTCACCCATTGACTCCATTATGACACAGTTTTCTCGTCTGTTTGCTCATCCCTGCCCCTCCCCTTCTATTTAGTTGCATGTGACCCTGCTGGAGCTGTGAAGGAGGTTGTTGGAAAGGTATTCAATCGGTGGCCACAAAAATGGCAGATTTTTCTCCTCCCAGCCGTTAGAGAAAGGGAAATGGTGCTTCTCGGAAGCTAAGGTTCTCCTTTGCCCCTCTTCCCCCGTCAGTAAAGTCTTGAGGCCTCAGACTTGCAAGTTGTCTTTGTGACATCACTGGTAGAGCTGTGCAGAAAGTAAGGTTTGAAAATGCACCTGGCTCTAGCTAAAAGGACTCAAGCTATTGTGGTAGCTTGGGCTGGTGTTCTGAGAGAATAAATTATTACTGGTTCAGTTTCTAAGAACTGACAGGAGGCCAGGTGGTCCAGTGGCTAGATACCACAGTAGGAATCGGAAGACTTGAGTGCTACCCCCTTATCTGCTGCAACTTTGGGAAAGTCACTTTGCCTCTGTTGCTCTGTTTTCATGTCCTGCTCTATGTCCATTTTTTCAGACTGTAGGGCAGGGGTCGGCAACCTTTCAGAACTGGTGTGCCGAGTCTTAATTTATTCACTCTAATTTAAGGTTTAGCTTGCCATTAATACATTTTAACATTTTTAGAATGTCTCTTTCTATAAGGCTATAATATATAACTAAACTATTGTATGTAAAGTAAATAAGTTTTTTTACATGTTTAAGAAGCTTCGTTTAAAATTGAATGGCCCCTGGGCTCGTGGCCAGGACGCGGGCAGTGTGAGTGCCACTGAAAATCAGCTTGCGTGCCATCTTCATCATGTGTGCCAGAGGTTGCCTACCCCTGTGGTAGGCAATTTGGGGCAGGGATTGTTTCACAGTCTGTACAATGGTGCCTAACACACAGACCCCAATCTCAGTGGGAGCCTCTTGGTGCTACAGTAAAAACGAATAATAATGACGGACTGAAAGGTGAGAACAATGTAATTTATTAAGCAGTGTGCTGCACATCTGGACATTAAGTACAGGGAGAATGATCCTCAGCACTCCGATGCTGTGTCCTAAACTGATAACTGCCTTTTGAGAGGATTAGTCAGCTATGCCCCAGCACAGAACAAATGCTCTTGGGGAGGCTACAGAGCGGGTGGTGGGGGAGGAAGGTGCTAAGGACACAGGGCAGCTGCTGTGCCTGGAGATACACATGTAAGTGATTACTATTGTTTCTGCAGCTGTGAAGGGAGCTTTCTGAGTGTGGTGCTGGGTTGTAAATGGTGTGTGCATTGAGAGAGGCTGGGTTGCCAGTCAGAGTGTGTAATTTAGAGAGTTTCTGCTATTAGAGTTTAAATTTGCCATGAATAGAGGGTTCTAGATTTATTGTAGTTCTGCATTCCTGCTCCTTCCTCGGGAACCTCTCTGGCTGATCTTATCCACACATGACATTAGGTACCATCTCACCACCAACTCAAGATCTACCTCTGTTTCCTGCAGTCTCCCATGCTCCTCCATTCTGTCCCATATCTACAGCTGTGCCATTTTTGCATGTGCAGTGACCAACAGACTAAACACAATAAAAACAGAGCTCCTTCTCCTCTCCTCTCTTTCATGTTTTCAACCATGAGACCCATGAAAAGCCCATCAATTTTTCCTGTTTCTCTTTCCAAAATCCACCCCTCCATCTCTACTGCCAAAACCTTGCTCCGAGCCTCCCACTGACACATACACGCTACTTCTTTAGGTAAGACCCACAGGGCAGGGTTTATGCAAACACTCCAGTTTCATGGGATTTGTGGTGTGTGTGTCCAACATATTTTGTATGAATCCAAAATGCTTTGATGCTCCAGGTAGGTTCCAAAGGGAATGATACATTTCTCAGTTAAGTATTTGATTTGCTTTTTCCTATTTGACTATTTTTTTGACCGCTAATTTTTTTTTTTGATGCTGTGGGGAAGATGATAGCGGCTACGATGTGGGGGAAGAGAGGGTTTAGCACTAGTAAAATTTTACATATCCTGCTCCATGACGTTTAGCCTGTATGTTAACAGGCAAACAGAAATCCCATTTTAAACTGATGTACCTCTTGAATCTAGAATGACCTGACAAATTCACTTTAAAGCAGGGGTAGTCAATTTTTTTTGTCACGATCCAAATGTCCAGGTCAAAGGGCACAAGGTCCAGACTCCAGAGAAAATAATAAAAATAAATGAAAAGATTTCAGGGTCAGTGCAAAGCCTCTGGTAGTCGGAATTTGGCCCGCAATCTGCCTATTGATTACCCCTGCTTTAAAGGCTTGACGAAGTGTTAAACAGGCAGGTTGTACAGAGGTTGTTGGAAGCACCTGCTAACTTACTGTCATGCTCTTTTAATTAGTAGAGGGCTGGACTGATAGACTGCCAGAAAAGAGAGCTGACCTTGGAGACATAAGTGTAGTGTCTCCACTTTCTGAGGAACCAAAACGAAAGGAAAAATCCACAGACACAGAGGAGGACCAGTTGCACGAAGGCCCTGAACCTGAATACAGCAGCAAAACTACACAATACCCATCGACTCACTGTGAACTTGCAGAAAATGAACCATCCCCTACGGGACCTGAATCATCCCCTAAGGGACCTGAACTTGCCTATGTCCCAGCTGATCCTGCACAGCTTGCTGCACAGATGTTAGGTAACACTGATTCTGTTCCTTCTATGAAGGATGTGGCAACAAGTGTGCAATCTTTACCTGAACTGTCTCTGAGCTCAGTGGACACAACAGCTGCACCAGTAGAAGGTGCTGCTGAAGATGCTACGCTTACCCCAGCTGCTGAGGGTTCTGCAGAGTCTGTTAGGTTGGAGTCAGCGGTTCAGAGTCAGGCCTCCATTGTCCTAGGGTCCTCCAGCAGTCAGGCTGAACAAGCAACAAGTGATGTAGATCAAGCTTCCTCAACCCCCTTGCAGGATGAACCACCACCACCTGCTCCTCCACCACCTCCTCCTCCACCACCACCTCCTAAAGATCGATTACAGGCTGTGCCTTCCCAAAGCGAAATTGAGGTTACATCAACCATTCAGGCTATGCCAATACATACTGATGATGAGCTCGCTACTGAAGGAGAGGTTCCACCTTACATAGAGCAGTTCCCGCAGCAAATAGTCATTCCCTTTTTAGAACAAGTAGCTTGTCTAATAGAAATTCAGCAGCCACTAATGCCTTCGCTAAATGCAGGTCAGTTTACATGCACTAAGCTCTTAGATCCATCTGCAGATGATGCAGAATGTGACCCTGAAAGAATGGAAACTACAGCGCAAATGGCATCAGCTGAGCAAGGTTTTATTATGTCAGGTAAGAAAGTCGGATCTTAATGAAAATTTCATATTCCAGGTTGACAATGCTGAAACTCAGCTGCTAAATTATTAAATGCAAGAACCTATGCCAGTGCAAAGCTATGGAAAAGATTGAACTTCCTCGCTTTGGGGCACATAAGGAGCTTTGGTTTCCTCTGCAATCGCCTGGCCCCAATGCACAGGTATTAGATCTCTCTGCAATTTGTTCCACAATGTGTGACTAATTGTGAGCAAGACACATAACTGCTCTTGGATTAGTGTTGCCTGCATCAGAGGGAACGTGTGTTTACAAGTTCTTGCAAATTGATTTGTTGTGGCATCAGAGGTGCAGACAGCACTTACTCCAGGAGCCAGAGTGGTATGTGGCACATACAAAAGGTATATGGAGTTGTTTTGCCTTTGAGCAGCCCTGAAAGCGTCTTGCTGAAAGTGAGCCACACAGTTTGAGGCAATGGCAGAGATTGAAGGTGTAATACATATGCCTTGTGGCTGAGGAAGGGTGATGGGGGTGGCCAGAACTTTGAATGCGGCCTCACTTTGAAAGATTTAAATCCTAGCCATTGCATAACATAGTTTTTGCATTTAAAAAAGAAATGGTGGTGGTTGCCTGCACTGTCCTGTTCTGCAGATGGGTTGAGGTGGGTGGACGAGGCACTTAGCAGGGGGTTCTGCAGATGGGAAAAGGGCCTGGCACTTGTCTTCCTGGTGAATGCCACTGGAACAAACTCCTCACCTGACAAGTACCCTGCACAGACTCCCAGCTGCAAACCTGCTCTTTCCATCCTCTGTGACAAGTGCCAAGCCCACCCCCTGCTCCCAGCTGGAGAATCCCTCCTGTGTCCCCTTCTCCAGTGAGAAGTGCCTGCCTGACTCCCCCTGCTACTGCAGAACCCCTCCGGAGCCCCTTCCAGGCCCCAGGAAAGGTAGAGGTGTTAAGACATATCAAAGCATGTTACTGAACTATTTTGTCAAGCAACACCAAGGGATTTGCATGGCTGAAACGAAGGAATAACAATGTTGTAGCATGTGGCAGTGGTGCTGTAGTTATGGTTGGATGCAGCCTGCTTGTTCCGATCCCTGTTCAGGTGTTGATAAACTTTCTTTCTTTATAAAACTATCCTTTGAAAACACTGGCTGTAAAATGTAAGCGCCCACAGTACTTTGCGTGGCAGCTAAATAGAAATTGCTGTCTAACTCTGGCTGTCCAGCTGTAAAAATATATTACCCTGAATCCAGATGCATTTTTCTGTTTGGTTTTAATAAACCAAAACATTTAAGTAAGTTTTGACAAAACTGACTTTTGGGTGGGGGGCAGACTGTTGCAATTCCCCTTGTGCTGGTCATTCAGAATCTCTCAGGCTTGGCAGCCTAAAAGGAAAATGTCTATAAGCAACTGAAAAGCAGGACTTAGAACAGGAAGAGTTATCATCTCTTTGGCCATAACTCTAGCACCAATTCTGCTGCTGTTCTTTTCACTTCAGCCATGCAAAAATCCCCATCTATCTTCTCTAACATGCTTTCTTATGGCATACGTAAGTATAGGCATGTTATATGTAAGAGTCTGCAATATGATTGCAATTCATAGCTCCTGATACCAGCAATTTTTTAAATTTTTATTTTATAGCAATGGCAACAACCGAAGCAGGACAACCACCACCATATTCTAATGTGTGGACTCTCTATTGTCTAACTGATTTGAGCCAACAAGGTCGAAAGTCACCACCACCCCTTCCTCCTGCTGGAACTGGTGCTCCTTATCCCCAAGCAACCCTCTATATATCTAGTGGGAAGGAGCAACCACCATTCCTACAACAGCAGCTGACATCACAAGGTCCACCACCACAAGTATCCTCTCCAACTTATGTGATGATGGAAGAAGGCAAGAGGGGAAATGCACCACCTTTCATTTTAGTGGGCTCTACAGTTCAGAATGTACAGGACTGGAAGTCTATTCCTGGCCATGCGGTCCTTACACAGCATGACACAAGTGCTGTGAGGCGATTCACTACAGTACCCGTACCAGTTGCCAGGCCAGCAGATCTGAAAATGGCCACTCCAAACCCCAATTCTAATTCTGCACAAGAAACTGCTAGACCACCAACCCCCGTTTTTCTTTCAGTTGCCATACCCTTAGACGAGGTAATGTCTGCAAAGAGGGGCTCAGCAGCTGGTGATAAACAAGCAGGCATAAATCCCTTTGCAGGAAGCTATGGTATAGCAGGAGAGATTACATTTACTTCTGCCCCGGTCCGCAGAGCAGACTCGTGAGAAGGTAGGTAGTTTCATATTGTGCTCGTGTCTGCTAGGGAGATGTTCACAGCTGAAGTTTTGCTTTATAACCAGAGGCTGAAGTTTTTGAACTTGGATGCTTAAAGTTAGGCTCCCAAACTGTAGCCTGGATTTCAGAGTTGCTGAGGACATAACTTCCACTGAACCTAAACTTGCTGGGCTTTGGCTACCATTCTAGCCACCAGTGTATTTGACTTGAAGCTGGTTTGACAGTGGCTGGGACAGCCTAATTCCTCCTCCCATTCCGATGCACTAGTGTAGAGCTACTCTACCTGGCAGACAGAGCAAACACTCTTTCATTTAGGGGATGGAGGTTCAGTACGACTTCTGATTTTAGATAAAACTACTTGCTCCAGAAAAGTTTGGAGCCGGTTTCTCCTCTGTACCTGGCATTTGCAACTCAGGAGTTAGCAATTCAAACCTATTTTCATCCTCTGCCAGATGTTTGAAATGGGAAATCAAAGCAGCAGGCACAGGCACTGTAGATTTATACCCCAGGTTATTGTGCATGGTACATGAAAGTATAAATTGTAGCTTGAAGACATAGGCATGAGCAGTGTCCAGGATGTTGGAAGTGCTATTTCACAACTGCCCCCTGTGGACTGGTAGTCAATATCCCACCTTCTGGAAAGAATTGGAAATGACCATGTGTGTGTTGAGGGTGGGGGTGGGGAGCAAAAAGAACAAATGTTATGCTCTCTGTACTTAACCAAATTATTTCTCTCTAACAGCTTGAGAGGAGATGATGTCATGTGAACACCCCAGGATCGAAATCTGCATCTTAAAATAAATTAACTTAATACAAGCACTCAAAACTAATGCAATCCATTAGAATGCCTTTTTGTATTCTGCCAAGGCTCTGGAAATGCAAACAGATTATTGAAGATACATATATAATGAAGCATCCATGGGGGTGGGGAAAATCAGCAGCAGCACAGGCAATAACCAAAAGCAAAACCAAATGCCTCTGCTCCAGGGGGGAAGTAATGTCTGAGCCCCCTTAGAGATGTTTAGTTAAGACAAGTTGATCATGTAGTATTGTGTAAACATACATCCAAAACCCCCTCAATTTCACACTAGTTCCATGCAATCCCTTTCCAGCGTAGGTCACTTCTTATGCAACAGATCTGTTCCTGGCACAGAGTCAAAGCTGTGGCCTTAAACTCGTTAAGCAATGTCCTTATACTTATAATTTCTTGTTTTGGGACATTCCAAGTGAGGTGGTCAATGAGATTAAGGGTAAAAAATTTCACTAAACAGATGGCAGATGCTGGCCTGTGCCACACAAGAAGCCAGTGCTCTAGGAGTTTGTTAAAACCCATTCTAATGGACCTTAGAGTTGCTATGGAAAACACTGTATAGTTTTGCTATAGCTTTGGAGCCTCAAGTTTATTTCAGTCCATCAACGGTCACTGAGGGTAGGGGGTGGTGTCATTTCAAGTGTTTAGAGAAGATGCTGATTTTAATTATCCAGTGGAAATTGCTTAGTGTCTGCATCTATTCTCTTAAGAGCCCTAGTCTTTGCTCCTTCTCTTGACCTGCTTCCTACTTTGAAAAAGAAGAGCAGGTACCATCTCCTCTGTCCCAGCTTGAAAATAAAGGAAATCACTAGGAGATGGGCTTTTGAGTAGCTATCTGCTTCTGGAGAAGAAACTTACCTGGGAGGCATATGCCACTCAATGCTTCCTTCTCTATTTCTATCCAGTAATCTCTTCAAACAATCATTTGGAACTGAATCCTTTCCCTGGAACTTAATGGGTTTCAAACCCCAGTAGGTCAGTGTTTGAGCCAGTGGGTTGCACCCCAAGGGTGTCACACGAGGCTGGTGTGGTGGGGGATGATTGTAATAAATCTTTAATATCTCCCAAATGAGGCCAAAAAAAAGTTTCTAGACTCATTTCAGGATAGCAAAACCCTTCAAAGTTTGAGACATCAACTTTAGTAGAACAGATTTCTTGCAGTGATGCATGAGACGCCAGTGTGATTCAGCCTCTGTAGTTAGAAAGCTTCTTCCTTGTTTGCTGAGCACAGTTCTTCCAGGGAAACCACTGTGACACATACTTTATGACAACAGAACTGCAAGCTTTCAGACACATCAGCTGAAAGCCACACTCAGCAGGATGACTTTATAGGTGCAAAGGCATCTGCCTGGATCAGCTGATGCAACCCCTAGTATTAAAAAAATGAATCTGAGCAATCAGAGCATTGGAACATTTGAAAGCCTTTATTGAGTAGCAATTAATGTAATTAACACTAACCTCCAGACAGCAATTAAAATAGTATACAGAGAGCAGCTGCAAGCTCTGTACCCCAGGTCTGTATAAATATGTATTTCCATAAGATTTAATGCACCCCAATTAAAGGGGTAAAGCTGGTGTGTACAGCAGTCTCCATACAGGTGCCCTACTGACTCCAAACCACACTTTCTAGGAGGAAGTCTTGTGCATTTGTACAGTGCATACACAGGTGCAGTTTAATTTCTCCAGTAGTTATGTTCTACTGGGTCCTGATTTAAAAAAAAAGTTTTTGCAATTGTACAACAATGGTGCCAAGCACCTATAGTTTCTAGTGCAGTAAACAGACTTTTTTTTAAACCTCTTACTAGAGTTCAGTTCAGATTAAACTTTTAAATGGCTCTTAATTCCTTAACAAAATGAGGTTGGTAACAAAACATGAAAGAACACATTCAAAACACTGCACTAAACATGGAATAAATACTTTGAGTAATGTTACCAGTGTTACCTACAGCATGAACATTTGGGGGATACTAGTTCTGGAATCACTGACCAGAATCCAGGATTCTTGAGAGTTATTTTCATAGAAAGCCATCTTATGAAAGTTAAGTAAATCTTTACAAAAATAACTTGCCCTCTCCTAGCTTCAAGCACAGAATAGTGCAATTCATACCTGTGCTTTTAAACATGTCTGTGCCACAATAAATCCACCCCAAAGGGCTGTTGTGCCAGCATAATCATTAAAAGAAAGGATTCATAGAACACCTTCAAATGTTCTATTTGCTATCCACCGAGACTTAACAGATGTATTCAGCAAATATGACAGCACTAACCCATCAGAAAAATGACAGCTCTGAGCAGTTTTGTCCATGTTCCCCCTCTCCATACACTTTCAGACCTGTACCACCATATTTACTGCAGATGCTTAATATACTGTTCAGTAACTTGTCAGTTTTTCCAAGAGATGAGTAGAAACAAGGAAAATTAAAAAGATTAAGACTTAATTTGCATTAGTCATGGGCTCCCTTTGACATTTTAATAAATATCAGGTAAATTAAAGTAGTTTCTGTCCCAGTAGTTGCCAGAGTAAAGCCAGTCCTGTGCACCAGTGTAGGGATTGGGACCTTGATGGAACCACCTGTAAGAGAGGACAGGATGGCAGTGAGGAGACTAGAACACATTTCAGTGTAACAAAGTTCAAAGCTGCTTTGGTGCATCTTTCATGTTGATTTTCAAACTAGTCTACTGAGAATTCAATGCTGCATCCCGCACTGTTTTAAGTCTGTTCAGACTGTCTTGATTTGCTAGACTTCTCCATTACAATCCCAGAATAGTTTCTGGCTGAAATCCATGCGGATATGTTGTGATGAGTAGGTAGTAGAGATTATTGTACAAGAAACAAATTTACTTCAAAGCAGTTTTGAACAAGCCATTTTTGGCATGAATTTAAGAACAATTTATTACACAAGGATGCGAATACACTGCATTCCTGAAAGCAGAAGTCTATTATTTCACCAGCATTCTGATTTCCCCAAGATTTTGAAACCATTATTTTGGTAAGTGTCAAATACCACAGCTCACAATAATGGGGATCGGTGATTTGCTTCCCAATAGCAATACAGCGCTCTTGAGGGAACACATCATACAGAACAGTTCCAGCAAGTTTTCTGCATAGTTATAAAATACATGTGAGGCATACACTGTAGAGCCATTCTACGGCACGACATTGGTTCCATTTGCATCAAGTTATTTTCATGCTTCCTGGTAGATGCTGCTTGCCTGTTGCCAGAAATACTATAATTTCACTTATTATTCAAGTCTGTAAATGTTTCCAGCTCTACAGTATATACACAAACATAGTGATAGTACATCTTACCTTACAAATGTGTAGCTAAGGAGCCATACTATTGGTAAGTACGCTTCTGATGTAGCATGGAGTCCCCTTTTATGGCTTGAGTGTCAGCAACTCTGCTCCCCTCACGCCAGCAATACTACATAAGATACCCTATGGCATGTGTCCCTTTGTACGTTATACGTCAAGAAGCACATCTTACCACTGCCCAGATAAGTCTCAAAGGTATTCCCTCCAATACAAACACCCCTATTAACATAACGTGCAATATGTCAATCTTCTCTCTAGTCTTTATTCACTTTCAAATCTGTGCCCAGTTAGACATCTCTGCCTCACACCAACATGTTACACAGCACCAGCCCTCAGAAAGGTGAACTAGGTTTGTTTGGTTTTTTTTAAATCTGCGTGCTGTATTTGCCAAATAAACAATGATCATGGCATCTGAGTTCACCTGCTGTAAACTGCTTTATGGTTAACACCTCAGCTTCTTTTTGGAGCTTAATTCACCACCGAACAATCCTTGCTTTGTATACGCCTCTGCAACTAACACGGTCTCAAGCATGAGACACACTTCAGGATCACCGTAAGGTTTCAGAAAGATTTAATATAAGGGAAGTTTAGCGTATTGGGGTCATTTGGTAATTAAATGTTGCTTTTTAAAAAAACAGGCTGGTAGTGTTTTATATTTATATATACACAGTGCATTCTATTATGGAATATAGTCGTTACATAATAAAATGAGGTGGTGAACTGTAGCATGGATTAAAAAAAATGTAAAAACCTGTCCAAGTATTGAAATCATTCTTATCCTGTGCCAAGTACACTTCTACCCTGATATAACACAACACAAATTTGGATAGAACGCAGTAAAGCTGCACTCCAGGGTGGGGGGCCCGGGCCTGCGCACTCCGGCGGATCAAAGCAAGTTCAATATAACGCGGTTTCACCTATAACGCGGTAAGATTTTTTGGCTCCCGAGGACAGCGTTGTATTGGGGTGGAGGTGTACTAGTTAAGGTGAGCAGGAAGGACTGTGGAAGATGCAGCAAAACTGTTGCACGACTTGTATCTGATCTGCTACTAGTTCACACATTTCAAGACCACAAGTGACCACTGTGTTCCTTTAGTCTGATCTCCTGTATAGCACAGGCCATAGAAATGCCCCAATACAATACCTAGAGCAGATCTTTTAGAAAGACATTCACTCAATTTAAAAATTGCCAGTGATGGAGAATTCACCGTGGCCCTTGTTAAGCTGTTCCAATGGTTAATTACCCTTCCTGTTAAAAATGTACACCTTATTTCCAGTGGGTGGTGCTGTAGAAGCAAAATTTAGCTTACTGGGACTGGTGTTGTTAGAGTTCATGCACCTAATGAAGTTAGCATGGAGCGGGGGCTAAGGTTGAGAAGGATAGCGAGTATACTGGATCAACCACTACCTTGCAGCGATTGGAGGAGAAGGGAGAGGAGAGCACGAATATTGCTTGCAACAGCATAGGTGTTCATTGCGTTTTAGTGACAGACAAGGTCCCTGCGCCAAGGAGCTTAACACGGTCTTTAGACCATTGGCCAAGATTTTCAAAAGTGGACTAGTGACTTTGGGTGCTCTATTTGCTACCTGATTTTCCAGAAACAAACCAACCAACTCTCTGTGATGTCAGGCCCCTTTAGGGTGTCTCAAACTGGGCACCCAAAAAAATCACTAGACCCTATGAAAATCCTGCCCATTCTGAAAAGTAGTAGACCAAGAGGATAGGGATCTTGCCCTAAGAAGTGCACTTCTCTACAGTGCGTAGTTAGTGATGGTTGCAGACATTAAGCTATGTATTCCCTAAACAGAGGATCTAACATTCCTGGAAATATGTAGAAGGGTTCATCTCAAAATATGGATTGTTTTCTGCATAATTTTCTTAAATGGAGAGACCATAAAGCAATCTAGCTTCCCATGACCACACCTTGATCTCCTTATCAGAAGTGCCAAATGTGAATGCCATTGTCCAACAGATGGTTTCTAGATCCTAGCCATCTTAGAAAAAATTTCCCCCTTGTTTTTTTATTTCAAGTAAACTGACAAATTCCTGATATAGAATGAGAATGGGGAAAGTGATAGGAAGGGTCTTGAATGCATGTAGTGCCTACCTACTGCAATTTGTATACGGATAGTAATTGTTAAGGTAAGGAAACCTAGAATACACACTGGATTATTCACAGTCACTGAAACAAATAAGCCCTGGCATTCTGACAAGGGAGAGGAGACCAATTGAGTCCAGAACTTCACCATATATTAACTCAGAAGAATTACAAAAACATTGTTCTATGCTCGTCTTAGGGCAAACCAAGCCAAGTACTTCGAGAAAGCAAGCAAAAAGTGGGGGTGGGGTGGGGAGGGGAGAGAAGGAAATCAGACAAGTCCAAACCTGGGACCCTGGGCTGTGAGATGACTTCAGTTGGAAAAGGGAAAAAAAATGCAACTCAAAGTTACTACTAGACAGTCTGGGTAAAACAAACAGTATGATTAAGTGGCTTTACCACTCAGAATGTGGGTGTGCAGAAGCACTGGGTTTGCTGACCAGTGGAGAGTTCTCAAAAAGGTACTACTTCTAGACCCAACCCCAGAGGCTATGTGGCACTCCAGAAACATGGAGCAGCACTGTTACAACGCTTGTCTTGGAATAAGATCATTAAACATTTCTCAAAGGGTGGAATACAGCCCAGCACACCCAACTGTGTGCTAGTTAGCACAGCTCAATTTCTGGTAAAGAGAAATAGGATGATGAGCCTCACGAGTCTGATGCAGAGCCCACTGGAAACTTTCAGCTAGATTTTTCTAGTCTAAATTCCAAAGCACAATTGCCTGTGTCAGGGTAGAGCAATACTGGCTCGCTAAAGGGTAGGAATGACAGTAAGAGGCTCAGCAAAGACGTACTCGGGAAGGTCCATTCCCCACTGACTTTTCTGAATCATGTTGCAAATCCCTTACTCTCTTAAATTCCCTTTTCCCCCACGGGGTGGGGATTTAAATCCTTTCATCCTATTGCTTCCCAGGTTCCCTCACTCACGTTTCTTTTGCTGTGCTGTTTTGCACTACTGTCGAATCCCAGTATTGAGTGCAAAACTAATGAGAGATTCGAAAACAACTGCAAAATAAGTTGTTCATGCACAAGGCAAACTGGGGTTCAATGGCAGGGAAGGACTGGAAATAAAATAAGCTGACTGAAATGAGGAATAGGGAAAGTTTGCAGTGGGCTTAGTTTTAGGCTTCATACTCCTGCAGCTGGACTTCGGCTGTCCAGCCCACACCTTAGATACACCTTCCTTGACATCAGAAGAAAGGCTAGAATAGTGGCTGTGGACCACTGAGGGCCACAGTGGAGCTTCCAATTCTAGTCATTACATCAAAGGTGGCATGCTATTGGACACCAGAGGGGTCGTGGGGGAGGGTGGAGAGGAGAAACAAGGCTGTTAGTGTATAGGAATCCTAGCACAGAGAGGAAATTCCTCCCCACTGCCAGAGTATTTCCAGTTTATATAAACAGGCACTTAGTTCTCTGCAACCAACAACCAGCAGGTTTACTATCCCAGGTCTTCAAGTCTGGAAGCAGAGGTGAATTGCAGATACTGAGGAGCCTCATTATACTTCATGCTGCAGTGCTTTTGAAGCTGGCATCAGTTTTCAAATTCCAGGGGGTGGCAGGCACTTTAATCTTCTAATCCAGAAGGACGGGAGCTGCTCAAAGCCTGATAAGACTAACTATACAGTCACCTGACTGAGTGATGAAGGGTTGGCACAGCAGGTGGCAGGTGCCCCTTCAAGTTATCTGTAAAGTGGCCTTGAGTTACCACAGCACTTAGTGGAAGTTACTCTCCTGAAGCACTATCAAACAAGGCTGAAGCATTTCAGGGAACTGCATGGTATTGCCAAAGCTTTTTAATGGATTCCTAGACTCATGCATGAACAACATGGAATAGCACTTACATCCTTACTGCAATGTGTATTTTAAAAAAAATAACGCTGATGAATTTAGGAGAAACAGAAGGAGACAGTGCACAACACTATGACTTTGTAGCATGTGTTGACTGAGTCCAGAGATAAAAATGTGCTTTTATTTTTTGCTTTGAAGACGTCTTATGTGGGTTTAAATTCTTATCTTGCTCAGCCATTAGTAGACTCATCTAATTCCAGATGGCAGCTGTGACCCTCCCAGTAAAAGGGTGTCCCGTACAGGTGCAGCTTTTTTTTTTTTTTTTTTTAAAAAGGCTCTAAATATCCAGATGAAGAGTAGGATACATTCTCAGTCCTGGAGGGGGGGAAGGAATTTGGGGGCTTTGCAGAACTGGAGCCCCATTTTACTAATTTATAAAAAGATTCTAACGACTTGCAACTAAGTTTAGTTGGCAATAGGGTAACAGGAAGCCTACGTGAAACTCTTGAGAGAAGGGTGAGTCTGTGGGTGGCACTTAGACTCCATTATGGTTAACGTGCAACCCCAAAAAGATAAGAGAAAGTCAAATGGATAAATAAATGCTCCAATGCCCTTCTGCTTTCCCATATCATCTACCTACAGCAGGGTGGTGGTAAGTTATTGGACTGAAGGGTTTTAATGTCAAATACTGGGAGCCCAAGTATCCTTATGAGGGACCTATATATTATGTAGGTCACAGAACTCTCAGTGAAACTATTAAAATTTAAATTTAGAAACAGAAGGCTTAAGGTTTCTATTATTACAATCTGTCTGTATAACAGAACCTAACAGACACTGGAAGAGCAAGGAGAACCAGCAGAGAACACTTTCTAAAGCTGTTCTTTATTCAGTGAGGAATTCAAGAGCATATGTATATGGAGTTAGATTGCTTAAAATCCACTTCAGTAACCTAAATAAGAAAAAAAAATCTAGCAGAATGACAGATCTTGACAGACAGAACTTCAAGTCTCAAAGCTTTGTTTATATAATCTGCATAATTGGCTCACAAATTGTGATAAGGTTTTATGGTCAAGCATCTACTATTGAGACAGGCTTATCCCTTCAAAATGCTTGGCTTTCCGGGAGGACACACGAGGTTGGGAGAGACTGTTAAGAAGAAAACTTTAAGGTCACAGAAACAGTTCAACACCTAGGAATCATGGCCACCATGGGTTGCAAAGTGTTTCTTGAGGTGGTGGGAGGGAAAGGAGTTACGAAATCTCAGCTCTCATTTAGAATTTTTCCCAGCCCTTCTAGTTGTGAAGTTAGTTAGATCATAAACAGCTGCAACAGTCAGGTACATGGACCAGGCAGCATATTGCACTAACTTGCAGGAAGCAAAACCGATCATAAGCTGTATAATGCGAGTACTGTTTTAAATAAATATGCTTGATTGCTTTCTAATATAGTCAAAAAGGAACAATCCTTTGGTTAGTTTTTGGCACCACTGTGCACCCACAGGAATAAAAGTGGGTGGTTTTAGGGGGTCATGGGTGTGACGATTCATAATAGTTAACTGGAAGAATCATTAAAAAGATAGGAGCTCCATTCTCTCTGGGGCCAAGCACATGGTCTCCTCTGCTATTTTCATCTACTGATAGTGTAAGGAGATCAAATCAAACCAGAATCTCTTCTATTGTATGGTAAAGCACATGTGTATTGGTCAGTTGTACAGCATCACAGACTGCACGTGTCACAGTGAGCAGGCGTCAGTGACAACAGCTGTGTTCTTGACAGAACAAGTGATACTCAGGAGGCATGACAGGCTGTTTAGAGAAGGGGGAGGAGGGTGTTAAGCAAGAAAATGAAACAGGGCTGATGTTGTAGTGAGCCCAGTACATTCTTCACTAAACCAGGCATGACAAATACTCTGACCAAAATCTCAAATAGGATAGTAATAGAGCCGGAGAGGTCATCAACTCTTCTGGTGATTGAGAATAACCTGTGCGTGGACAGACACCTAATCTGAACAGCCAAGAACTTTATCAAATGCACCAACCTTGTTTTCCAGTCTTCCTCTGACTTGGACCGGTTTTTGCGGACAGCCCTTTGTTTCTCTTCTAGCCTTTTTTTCTCTTCACTAGCTATATCTGAAAAGGAACAGAAGTTGGAAAAAAAAATCTTAGTTTCCTGATCACTTTTATTGAAGCCCCTGTTATACTGAAGACTCAACTTGTTTCCAACACTAGTTTTGTCAGGTCATGCCAGTTTTAAAAGCCTCCTCTAAAGAGCAGACCCAGCAAAGCAGAGAGGCAATATTATGGGAAGCATTTCTGTTTTAGAAGTAAGGCCAACTAGAGGACAAGCTCTACCAGTCAGAGTGATCAAAGACAGGTCTCGGTGTACGCCAAACTGTGGGTTGAGGCAGGACTTAAGGAACCTGAGAATTCGTTGCAGTTCTAGAGAAGAGGGGCTTTAAGATTCCCTTCATAAGAGAAAATGGTTACATTACTGGACTGGATTAAGACCTGGATTCAGTCCCCACCTGTGCCACAAATTTGTGTGACCTCTGTCAAGTTGCTTCATATTTGGGCCTCAACTCCCCATGACAGAGAATCTTCAAATGATCAGAGTTTAAAATTGTTACCAAAGTGATTCTCCTGATTTATAGCCTCTCTAATTTCTCCAGCTCCACTGGCTTATCGCAGCACTCAGCGTGTGGCAGTATGACTGCTGGGCAGAAAAACAGATATACCACCACTACACAGCTTGCAGATATTGACAGATCACTGAATGTTAGTGCATTCTGTAAATTAAGAATGTAATACTAAATACTTTGGGTAAATAAGGATGCAACACAGTATGAGTCACTTGCACTAGTCACAGAATAATCCAATTTACAGGGAAAGGTTGAGACTGATCAGACTGGTCAAAGGAAGCAACTCGTCTACGGTGTATTTTAAAAAGCCTCAAAGGATCTCATTGCCCATCTTTGAGAACTCCTCAGTACCACAGCATCATAATGCCCAGCTACTCTTTAAGTCATTGATCTCAAAGTGCTTAAAGCAAGTGAAAAGGTGTTATCCCCATTTTACAGGTGCACAGAGTGAAGTAACTTTCCCATAGTCACCCTCCAGGCCAGAGACACAACTGGGAATATAACCCGTCTTTAGTCCCTGAGTTCCATCCTCCAGGTCATGTTGCTTTCATTCAAACAAGTGTTACAGATCAGAGCATCAAGCACCAAACTCACTATAGAAAAGGCAGTAAACACTGCACTGACACCATGGCGATAGGCAGCTTAGACACCTCTAGATTAAGAGACATGCAATTTGTACTAGTTAAACAGACTTTTAGAGGAATTGCTTTTCTTCCTAATGAAGTCTATTTTTTTCCTCTCCCTTTTGCTGTGAATAATTTTCAAGTGAGCATGCACTTCTTTTGAGGGGGGAAACTTAACTTCTGTAGTTTCAATCACATTACTGAAATTGGTATTTTGGATTGGTTGATGTAATGAAAGAATATTTTTGAGTGGAATAATGAAAGACTTTGTACAGCGGCAAGTTCTAATCATGGCAAACTTCACAACTTTGCTATTGCCCTTCATAAAAGGTCCAATTAAAAAGCTTGACAAAGCAGCACTCTGTGCCTTCTATCTGGCCTCAGTCTCTTCACTCTAATTTAACAATAAAAAAAATTAATGCTTATAATGCAGGTATGGGTAACATGCCTGACAAAGCTTATACATTTAAACATTTTCACTCACCTCTACAAGGATATATTTCAAAAGGTATGTTCCACCACCACCAAAAAAAAGAAAAGCTTATCTGTAAAGATGGCTTGTTATTGCTTAAGGTAGTATCTGCAACCTTTTGGTAGGAGTTCCCATAAGTCTTTCAACTTTGACAAGTTATTTTGTATTTTTATTTTAAAAAGTTACCTATTTCACCATTTTCCATCGCTCTTATATCTGGCCGTAACCGGCAGTCAGTTTTAGGAACAACACTCTCCATTTCTTTATCCAATTCATTCAAAGCCATAGCAAAGCTAGTGAAGTTGTACATCTGAAAGAGAAACAAAAATTAAAGGATCGCTTTATGAAAGTTTTGGCTGCTAAGAGTCTTCACTTATAAAAAGAGAGCTTTTCAAAAAATCAAAAGAGCACTGATATGTAGTAACATATAATCGTAGCAACTTTCTAATTGCTGAACGATTATGCAAGGTGAAAGTGTGCCAGGTATACATGGGTGAACCTTTATGCTCATGTCTAATTAGAATGAGATCTGACTAGCCAAACAGGTTCTTTCTCCCTCCCTCTCTTTGTCCTTATTCATCCTCCAGGGGCTTTCCTTACCGCCTCTACTAAAGCAACCTACCCTTCTCTCTATATGCACCTACATGACCACCCTGCCTGATTTTCTTTTGCTGCTTCCAGATCTCTCTAGCCAGGCATCTACTCATCTGTGCTGCTCAGCTGTCTATCCAGCTCAGTAGATATTCATTTACCCACTCATGTTATGTAGCATTCCTCTGACTTATGGGTTCTTGTACTCCATGGTTTGTCTTACATAGCTTTTGCAGACTCTGCTCCTCTATGGACACCTTTAGTGCACTGGCTGTCCTGCACTAAACCCGCCTCCCAAATGGATGGCAGTACTTAAGTGGCAACAGAGTGGGATAGTGAATTCTCCAGGCCACTGCTAAGTAGAGCAATTGCCTAATTAATCGTAATCAGTGAGTCTGTAGAGAAGTTAAGCTAAGCTAGAAAGAAGCCACGTCAGCACACTGGCCTGTCCATCTACAATATGAGGCCTACATATTCAGTTCCACATTACATAGCTCATTACAGTTTGTGTTGGGGAAGTTCAAGATCATTGCAGCAAAAATTGATTTTACTGTAAAAAAAGTTTTTAACCACTGCATCATGAGCAAGGGAAGTCAGTGATTAAGATGTTCACTGTACATTTTATAGTTTAACAACAAATTGTCAAAGCACCAAACATTTAACCAGAGCTCTGGCTAACCTGTACTGAATTTGGAGGTCTTGGAGCTATCCTCCAGAGTAAAATACTTCCAGGAATAACATGCACACTTTCAGAATCTGGCAAAGGCATCTCATCTGATTCTTCAGAATTGCCCACCTATAAGAAGCACAAATACAAGAAAATTTATCTGAGTCACAGGCTGTTTGCTTCAACATAAACCATAGAACAGTCCTACACAGAAGCTATAGTGAAATGAGACTAAGACATGAACCCATAAAAATGCATGAAACATACCAACAGAGAACACACATTCATTGCCCCAGTACTTATTTTGTCCCCTTGGCTTAAGTAATGATTTTAACACCCACTGGCTTTTCTAGGTGCATGTCAAGATTAGAAGAGCCATCAACTCCTCAGAGAAATTAAAAACAAAAGCATTCTATTTAGATAGTTCTGCCAATAGTTTTTTTACATTTATTCATTCAGCGTGCAGCTACTGAGAAATAGGTGCTTTCAAATCCACATTTTGAAGTTACTATGTGTTTCTCACCACCATAGAGAACACTAATGTTAGGGGTTCCCCCTCCCCATTTAAAATATAGATCAATTTTGGTTTTATTTATGCTGAAAGTGCAGACCATCTTTTCTTTTTTCTCCGACATTAAGGAAACATGCATCCTATAGTCTGTGCATGTGTAACTGCTGCATTATTGATGTTCAGCAAGTGGAGTCTTAGGCTCCATTGACATGATGACAACAATGAAAACAAGAAACATATTAAACAAATGCTCTTCTGAGAAGAGGCTACCCAATTTAGAAGGCTGATTGTGAACAGTCAAGGTTGATGCACACTGGCTAGGATGACAGTGCTGTACCATGGTTAATACCTTTCTGGAAATACTGCTTAAGTCTCCATCCAAACTAGCTAGAGTAGTAGAGGATAATGGTAGGGCAGACTGTTCTCCAATTGGTTAAAAGGTGCTTTGGTCCAGCAGCATAGAAAGAACTGAAACACATATTAACCAATGTCCTTAAACTATGCTATAAACCTGAAGTCCCAAGTGGTTGGCATGGTTTGGTAACAGCTCAGCCACAACAGGGCAAACAGCTTGGTCAATCCCTATACTGCTAGACTAAACCGTAACTTGTTATGCTGCGGTACTGGATGGCAATTTTTGTCCCAGCGTGTTAGTTTACAGGTTAGTTCTACATACAATTTGGTTCCACCCTAGCATGGGAAAAGCTTTAGAGCTCTTTGGAGATGGATTTCTACTAAACAAAGCAGACAGATGAGCACAATGAACAGAGTTTCCAGTTATGCATAAGCACAGTCTAAGCCCTCTTGTGAATGAACTTGGTTCTATGGTAGTTAGGCCAGGCAATGTGGACAAAGCCAATTGCTGTATCTGCATTTCAGCACAGAGAGAAACTTCGGCTAGAGTATGGTTTTGAACCCTTTTGACATAACTTGGGCCAATCCATGCTACCAAGACAAACTATTAGAACTTGGTTTAGTAATGAGATTATTTTGGTCTAGTGCTGTCAATATTTAGGATAACTGCAAAGTAGCCCAGAATATCATGCATAGTAGATTAATCCCTTGGCTGCTATCAATCTGCCAGTGCAGCTCTCACTTGGATATTCCTAGGCTGTGCTAGCACACTGACTCCAAAGAGTTGTTAGTATCCCCGACAGAACAGAATGACAAAGAAATTGAGGTAAAATGCTACCAGATCAAAAGAAGGAAGCCCCGCATCAATAACAAACTAATCCATAAACAAAGCACCAGATCTTTTATAAAATTATTCTATTCCATGGAAGCTTGTCAACAGTTGGTTGTGTGTTTCAGATTGTGTTTCAATATGTACATAAACATCACTGGCGTTACAATGAAGAGTGACTACAAACTAGAAGCACATTTTAGCCATTCTCAGCAGTTCCCTGGACATCACCTCAATTGATGCATAGCACTGAACACCATACTGTTTTTCAACCAGAAGTACGCATATCCCTGGGGGTACTCAACTCATCTAGATCCGTGTTTCTCAACCCGGGGATTGAGAGATGGTTCAGGGGGGGTTGCCCAGAACCCCATCCCACAGGGGGCCCCGCAAAGCTAAATTACATGCTACAGCCCTAGGTGACAGGGCTTGCATTTCAGCCACACCACTCAGGGCTCTGTCTTCCGACAAGGCTCACAAGCGAAAAACAGGCTCAAGTATCAAACTGAAAAGTAAGTACAGTATTTATACGCCAATCAATTTATTTTATAATTATATGATAAAAATGAGAAAGTCAGCAATCTGTCTGTAATAGTGTGCTATGACACATTTGTATCTTTATGTTTGATTTTGTAAGCAAATAGTTTTTAAGTGAGGTGAACCTCTGGGTACATGAGACAAATCAGACTCCTGAAAGGGGTACAGTAGTCTGGAAAAGTTGAAAACCACTGAAATAACATACCCGTCACTACTTTGTATATTAATAACATTATCTTTCCAGATTGTTAAATACCACTCTAGCTTCACTCTACTAGATTTAGGGGTCCTAGAATCCTACAGTGTCCAGACTTCATCTATCTTATCTGAGGACTGCACCCAGCATGCACAAGAAAGCTGACTGCAACTGCCCTCATCTTTAATGCAGAGGTGCAGTCTGCAGCAAGGAATGCTCACACTCGATCAGAGAAATCTCTTGAGTTTTCAGGGTCACAGCTGGTCACCCAGGTTTAAATGGTGTTACAGCCTTAATATAATGAAGGAGCAGTATTCATTTCATTCAATCCGTCTGTATGTTAATAGGATATCCATCTCTGCATATATAGAGACAGGTCTAAAGTCCCAACATCTTTTTGATGAAAAGGATAGCAAGTTTTTCCACAAAAAGATTTTATCCCTATACAATCAAAGGCTTTATGGGAAGGTCCAGGTTAATCTGCCGATGAGACATTGGCCCCCAGCAGCACATCCAAGTAGGTCCCCTAAAGAAAAGGGAAGTGAACCTACATGATAGCAGTACTAAGAGCAGAAGTAGCAGGAAGCCATGAGATGTTGGAAAAATTGGCTTGGTAAGGCTTCCCACAGACTATATATTTTCATGGTACTGAAGCAAATCACTTGAGCATGAAGTGGTGAGACATCTTAGTGTAACCCTTACATCACTTGGAAGCTCAGAGTGTGCTTACAGCAACATCAATTCCTTGAAGCACTGACATTGTGTCATCACCACTGGAAGGTGAAAAGTGGGCTGCAGTGGAGTTTTTGAAACTAAGAGGAACTGAAATCCTTTGTGGGCCTTAAGAACCAAGGGGCTAGATCCATGGTCAGACCTAGGCATTGCAACACCTACCTTTTAGGCACCTTGCCATTTGGAGGAACCCTCAGCCAGGCACACAGGCTCTCTATACAATGCAGGAAGAGAATGAGATGCCTAAGCATGGGATTCACAGAAATCAGCAAGCTGCTTAAGATAGCTAGTAAGAAATGCTGAGGAGAGGGGAGCGCCTGGAGGGGCCTAAACTGAAAGGTAGCCAGACACCCACTTTTGGCCCAAGGGAGGCACCTATCGCTAGTCAGGATTCGCAGCCATCATAGAAACGTAGGCCTGGAAGGGATCTCAAGAAGTCTTCAAGTCCAGCTCCCTGCCCCGAGGCAGGACCAAGTAAACCTAGACCATCCCTGACAGGTGTTTGTCCAGCCTGTTCCTAAAACCCTCCAGTGATGGGAGGTTCCACAACCTCCCTTGGAAGCCTATTCCAGAGTTTAACTACCCTTAGTGTTAGAAAGTTTTTCCTAATATCTAACCTAAACATCTACTGCTGCAGATTAAGCCCATTACTTCTTGCCTTATCTTCAGTGGACATGGGGGGGTGAAAAAATCGATTACCATCCTCTTTATAACAGCCCTTAACATATCTGAAGCCCGCCCCCCCGTCATCTTTTCTTAAGACTGAACATGCCCCCCCCCCCTTTTTTTTTTAAGGGTGATAGGTCAGCTTTTCTGAGCCTTTTAACATGTTTGGTGCTTTCCTTTAGATGCCCTTCAATTTGTCCACATCATCCCTGAAGTCTAGTGCCCAGAACTGGACACAGCACTCCAGCTGAGGCCTCATCACTGCTGAGTAGAGAGGGAGAGTTACTGCCCATATCTTGCGTAGAACACTCCTGTTAATACACCCTAGAATTATATTAGCCTTTTTTGCAACTGCATGACATTGGTGACTCATTCAATTTGTGATCCACTACCGCCCACCAATCCTTTTCAGCAATACTACCATCTAGCCAGTTATTCCCCATTTTGTATTTGTGCATTTGAGTTTTCTTTCCTAAATGAATCACTTTGCACTTGTCTTATTGAATTTCATCCTGTTGGTCTCAGACCAGTTCTCCAGTTTATCAAGGTTATTTTGAATTTTAATCCTGTCCTCCAATGTGTTAGCAAACCATGCCAGCTTGGCTTCATCTGCAAGTTTTATAAGCACACTCTCCATTCCATTATCCAAGTCATTAATGAATATATTGACTAGTACCAAGCACACTCCTGGAGTTAGGACCTAAGCAAGGTTAGTCCTCTTGCAAAAAACCAGTAGAGACCCCCCTACTACATTTTAGCTAGTAGTCCAAAGGTTATGAAAAACTCACTTGGGATGTGGGAGACCTGTTTTCAAATCTTTACTCTCCTTGATTTGGGGAAGGACTGCAACCCAGATCTCCTTTCTTCCAGGAGTGTGCCCTATATGGTCACTCTCTCTGGCCCAACGAATATTCAATTTATAGAAAATGGAACAGCTTCAACAGGAGAGATGGAATCCCACATCAGAATATCCCATAAACTGGTGATTTAGGCACTCACTTGGTGTGTGAAAGACTATAACTATCGAATATAACAAGGTTCACCATGAAAATGCTCATTCCTGACTATCTTGTGTGTGGTTTAGGAGTGCTCCGCGCACACCTACTGGATTGGGTCCTGCAGGTGAGATAATGGGGGAAAGCCCAGTTTGACAACCCTGCCAGGTCTTAGACATGAAATAGGGCACTGAACTGCTTGGCAGCATCAGGACTTAGTTGACTTTGTGAATGCCACTGGCAGAAACACAGGTGTCTAGGGGACTCTATTAGTAGAAACTTCAGCACCTAGGGAATTTAGGCACCTACAGAGTTAGGCAGCAACCGAGTGTGGGTGTCTCAGTGGCACTTTCCAGGTTGCTGTTTGTGCATGTTTTTGTTTTAATTTAAATAAAGACTGCTTCTCTCAGAGTCCTGACAGCTCTAAGATGCTGGCCGAAAAAAACATGGTTACACTAGATTCTTTGTTTAGTTTCATTTGCCAATTTTCAAAGCAGTTCTGGTTATAATTAACATTCTTCAGCAGATTTTGCATTTTAAGTTATTATGCCAGCTCCCAAGATCAGACAGACTGGACACCTGATCTGGATGTCAAAGATCCTCTTCCAGTCAGGAAAAGTGGAGGGAAAAAGACACTCAAAAGTTGAGCTATAGAGAATAGAATAAAATTCTGAGTAGCAGATTCAGTGAAATGGTGTATAAAATTCTCTTAAGAATTAAATGGTGAAAAGGCAAAGTAGGCAAGTATGTTTTACTAACTAAAAGCCCATGAGAAGCCAAAAGTAACCTGAAGCTTGAGCTTTGTACACAGAAGTATTTCATTCAGGGTAATCTTCAGTATTGCAAGGGAAAACAAACAAGTAGATAACAAGTGTGCAGGGTATATTTTTCTTTTATCCTCCTCCTCCCAAAGGCTCAGAGATGCAGCCTCAAAGAGAAGGTGGTAATCCCCCGAGCTTTAGAGCTCTCCTGTACAGCAATAATGTAAATCTACACAGGCATACTTGCCTTTAGAAAGGTTAGACTCCAACAGGCAAAGGAGTAAAGCAAGCATGGTGATCTTCAGTGGCATGGAGGGGTTCTCAGATTTTTAAGTAAAAATGTTTTCTCTAGTCATTTAAGATGAATACAAGTATGTATAATTATTGTAAGAACCTTCATTGTCATTGGTTTAAAAAAGCAGTTTTCTATTGAAAGAATTGTTAAGGAGTAACAATGGGTTACAGAAACGTGAAGAGTAAGATTTCCTGTGGCAGTGCAGACTGTAAAAATCCTTGCAAAACCTTCAGAATATGACATTCCTCCAAGTTATGAAATCCTTCTAAACAGACCCTTATCTATACTGCTTACAGGCCTGGAAAGCATCAGGTTGGAGTTTCCATACTAGATCAGACCCATGGTCCCTCTAGTCCACTATCCCACCTGGTGACTCTGGAGGAGGGTGAAAGAACCCAATAGTAGGCAGATATGGGGAAATCTGCTCTCATGAAAGTTTCATTCTAATCCTTAATAATTAGATATTGGCCTAAACCCTGAAGCACAAGGATTTTAACCCTTCCAAAACTGTTTGGATAATAGCCAGAATTATTATAATTAATCCATATAATACATTTCCAAACCCTTTTTGAATCTTACTAAGTTCCTACTAAGAAAAAGTCTAAGGAAAAAGTATAAAACAGTAACAAGCCTAAAGGCACCTTAGACTGCTAAGTGTTCTATTGTGCCTTTGACACATCACCTCTTTACATGTCTAATACCTGTTTACTGTTTTTCTTCTCTTCTGTATTTTTCTTGTCATTTTTTTTGTAAGCTTCAAATGTAGCAGGGTCAACACTGTACAAGCACTCAGTCCATTTCCCATAGAGTGAACAAACTTTCTTTTTGCTGTCAGAAAAAGGACTAATTTTAGGAAGAGCTTAAACAAGTTATGAAGTTAGTTTTAGTGTTTTCAGATTTTAAAATTATGAAAAGAATTCTAAGAACAGATTTAAGACCGAAACCCCATCTTACTATACATTACAGTTACTAACAAGTTACCTTCATACATACATACATAAAAGGTCCTTGGCAAAGAATATTATAACAGTATTTAATTCCAACAGTTCCCACATATATCTGTATTAGATATTTAAGTAGCATTTTATTGAACAGTAGATCTAACTAAGACAGAATTTTTACCTTTTGTCTTGAATGTAGCCTTCAACTTTGTGCAACTCCTTTCCAAAAAGCCCACATGGTTTGAAGTTTAATACACACTTCTCGCCAGTTCTAAGGAAGAAACATTTAGCTCAAATTACTTTTCAATAATTTGTTTTAAAAACGTAGTAAATTAACAAGTCATATGCCAGCTTACTTGTGATTAGTTATTTCTACATTTCCATACTGCTCAATCCAAAGTTTACCCACAATAATATTGTGCACACAGCAAGTAGGATTTGTCCATGTGTAGGCTTCATCGTGTCTGAAAAAAAAAAAAAAAAAAGAGGGACAACAACTGCTGGCATAATCACACCTTTCAACAATATACCTGAATGACTCTACAGCAAGTATCTGGCTCTGGAACTTTGTTACTGGCAACAAATTAAGGAAACAAGATGCACCAGCCATGCATGGTGTGGCAAAAATAGGAGACACTGCCTGATTTTGTTAACTGCTTAGCATGGCAGCTTCAGTGCATCTACTACTGGCAAATCAATGGGACTACTTACAGTAGTAAAGTTAAGCACACGTAAGTATTTGCAGGATTAAGGCTTTAATTATCTGAAGCCTATACAACTCAGGGGTGCCAGTGAACTGTACAATTCTGTTTGCAATGAAGTTCAAGCCATTTTGGTCCTAGGATATGAGAGAGACAAGATAAGTGAGGTAATATCTTATTGGACCAATTTCCAATGGAAGGGACAAGCTTTTCAGCTTCACAGAGCATTTCCTCAGGTCTGGAAAAGACAACTGGAGTGTCCAAGGTAAATACAAGGCAGGACACATTGTTAAGCATACGGTAAGTGGTCACACATGCTGTATGAGACCAGTAAAAATGAAGTGGGTAATAAGGGTTAACAGGCAGTAGGGTGTGTTATAAATTATTGTAAGGAGCCATAAAAGCAGAAAATATGCCAACTGCATAAAAAAAGACTGTCTGCTTCATCTATATGAAATAGTGGCTATATTAAAAGTCATCTTGCAGCACTGGAGACCATTATATAAGCCTTTATTCTGCACAACCTCAAAACTAAAGTCTAATACAGTAATCTGATCAACTTACTCAAGAAGTTCCAGAGTTATAGTCCCTTTAGGTTCTGCTTCCACACTCTTGCCCCAGAACTTGAGTTTAGGATAGATTGAGCCATGAAACACAAAATCGTTATTCAAGCCTTCAGCATAGAAAGCACTGATTGGTGGGTGATGACTAACTTGTTCTGAAAGGAGTCTAAACCCAAGATCATCTCTAAAAATAAAATAAAAATAAAAGTTTTCAGGATCACTGTTCTCCGCAGTTCTCTGAAATGCAAATTTAGTGAGTTTCACTGATACAATTGGTACTGTAGTGAAAGAATTTCCTTTAATTTTATGTTTCAGAATGCATAAAAGTTATAGCAATTATGTATGGATCTAGATATTTAAGCTACCAATTAGTTTAAAAACACTCACTGCAATATAGATCTCTCTCTGTGATGCTGCAAGCCCCCAGAAGGCCCTGGTGCAAGAATAAGTTAGGGGGTCTCTTCCTGATTCTGAAATCTACCCCGTCCAGCTCTCACACAGCCCCAGTTCAGCTCTCCAACTCCTTTCTAACTCTCTCATAGCTCCAGTCCTGCCCTCCCATCCCACAGCTTCTGCTTAATTTAAAACTAAGTTTCAGGAAGAGAGGGAGAAAGGAACTTCAAACTGAATTCCTAAACTAGTTATGCAAACAAGATAAAAAAAGTTACAGGAATACAAGATGTTTCTACTATGACACCTAATCCCAAAAAGTCAAGGAAGAATGTTGGCAATGGGGAATGTTTGTTCCCACCCTGAATACATGGTCTGGAAATTTTAAGGATCTGAATTAGAGGAAGAAAGCTTCTGAAGAATCAAGAGAGGTGTTTTTAAATGGAAAAATATATTAGCATCCCCAGCATATCATCCTCCCATGGCCATTAGAGCAGCGGATCAAGGAGCCTTTAGACACGCTTTCTGTTCCTTGCACTGTACTAGGTGCTGGTACCAGAATACACACAAGGAGGGTTCTGCTGAGAGCAAGTCACAGGAAAAGGGCTCCCGTGCCTCTAACACTGCAGCTCAGACCCCCACCCCCAATTCTTCCTGTGCTGGCAGCTTTGTCTCCACTGCCCCCACTTTGTGCTGCATTGCCTAGGTTCACCCCACCGCAGCCCTGTGCCCTGCTGCTGCCTGTTTCCTCTTCCCTACCACTGGGTGTTCTGCTCCCACACCCCTACCAGTCCCTACTGCCACTCTGACAGCTCCCTCACCTTCAACCCTGAACCCCACCCCACTCCTCCTGGCTTCCTGTTCCCATCACCAGCCTCTCCCTCACCCATTCCCTTGGGCTCCTCCTCACGTGCACTGTGTACTCTGTGTCCTGGCCCTGCATTAGTGCCTGCAGGGGCAGCTCAGTGCCTGAGTGCGGGTAGCTGTGCACCTTTGCAGCACAGTGCATAGACCCCACGTGACTCAGCCTCCAGGCAAGTGCAGTCAGGCTCCTGCACAAGCTTGGGACAGTGGTATTAGCAGCCAGACACTCCGCAGTGCAGGGTGGGCAGCAGAACAGCACCTTGGGCAGTGCCACCTGCCTCATTACTGCCACCAGCAGCAGCATCTGATAGTGGTTGGGCCCCCATAACTTCCAGGGCTCTGGTGTGACTGCACCACTTGCACCATTGTAGCTATGCCATGGGGTGGGTGGGTGGGTGTGTGTCTGTCTCTCTCCCTCTCCCTCCCTCTCATTCCCTCCAAGTTCAGAAGAAATACTAACAGGCTTAACTATTTTAAAATGACAAATTTTTGACTACATATTGCAGCATCCACATATGTGCATCTGACTGATGAGACCCCGACGTAACAAGCAGGCAAGAGTGGCCCAAACCAGAAGGGGCTTAGATTATTTTTTAGTTCTTAACGAAAGAGATCTGTATATATTATCTAAGTTTGTGTAATAGTTTAAAGCAGGGGTCCCCAACCCACGGTCAGCGGCCCGGTACCGGACCGCGGCCTCTTAGAAACTGGGCCGCGAACCGACCCAGTGGACCTCCCGCAGGCACGCCTGCGGGAGGTCTACCCGAGCCGCGGGACGAGCGCTCCCTCCGCAGTCAT
Organism: Mauremys mutica; assembly: GCF_020497125.1. Lineage (NCBI taxonomy): Eukaryota > Metazoa > Chordata > Testudines > Geoemydidae > Mauremys > Mauremys mutica. Next base: position 83,243,736 of record NC_059073.1, on the reverse strand, counting down.
GCCTGCGGGAGGTCCGCTGCTCCCGGGGCTCCGGTAGACCTCCCGCAGGCATGACTGCGGACAGTTCGCTGGTCGCGCGGCTCAGCTGGACCGCCCGCAGGCACGCCTGCGGGAGGTCCACCAGCTCCGGTTGAGCTGCCGCAGCCGTGCCTGCGGGCGGTCCAGCTGAGCCGCGCGACCAGCGAACCGTCCGCAGTCATGCCTGCGGCAGTTCCACCGGAGTCGGTGGACCACCCGCAGGCACGCCTGCGGGCGGTCCGGCTGAGCCGCGGGATGAGCGCTCCCGACCGGTCCCTGGTCCTCAAAAGGTTGGGGACCCCTGGTTTAAAGGACATTTGCACAACAGTAATTTCTTTTCAGGCAATGTGTGTTTACATGGTAAGTTTTTGTTTAGTATAGATCTGAAACCTAGGTTTATACACTAAAAAACCCCTGATATTTTTCTGATCACTTAGGTTATATTAAGGCTGCTTTCAAGTAAAAGACACTTTCATAACTTTTCAACCCAGAGCAATTTTTACAGGCAAGTTAGACAGAAATGCTGACAACCTGCAGTGTGAGCACTTGTAACAGTTGCTCCTAAAATGCAGCCAATTTTCAAACACACAAAGCAATTCACAAGCCATACAATGTGTTTACATAAACCCGCAAATTCCATAAAATACACTTTGGTCTTAAATGCAGTTTCTATTTGTTACCTGACTAATTCGTACGTCTCTCCAAGAAGTGGGTTGAATGGTTTTCCTGTGCGTTCCCACTGTGAGGCAACAGCAGACACAGCAAATGCAGCTACACACTGTTCAACAGAATATTAAACATACATCATTCACCTTGTTGGATTTCCCTTTGATACAATAAAATATAAAATTCTTCAAAGTAGAGTACTTCATCTTTCTCTGTTAAATTAGTTCTGTTTTTGGCATAAAAATTGCCTCCCAGGTGGGCCTGGCAAGTTTTGGAAAGAGTGCAACAGATCTTATTAGCTTTTTACAAAAAGCTAAGAAATATTAAAGCCTTTAAAAATTGAATACACATTGAGTTAACTGAACAGCACTAGTTAACACAACTAGCAAAGCAGTTCCATGTGCAGCAGGTTACAGCATCTCTCCTCTCCAACAGAATGTTTAACAGGCTGCAGATTTAATCACAAATGTAAGGAACTTCTTCATGCAATGCATAGTCAGCCTTCGGAACTCATTGCCGGTGGATGTTGTGAAGGCAAGAAGTACAACAGGGTTAAAAAGAGAAATAGCCAAGATGGTCAGGGATGAAACCCCATGCTCTGGGTGTCCTTAAACCTCTAACTGCAGAAGCTGAGACTGAATGACAGGGGATGATCACTCAGGGTACGTCCATACTACCCGCCCGGGTTGGCGGGTAGCGATCGACTTCTCAGAGTTCGATATACCGCGTCTCATCTAGACGCGATATATTGAACTCCGAACGCGCTCCCGTCGACTCCGGAACTCCACCACCACGAACGGCGGTGGCGAAGTCGACGGGGGAGCCGCGGACTTCGATCCTGCGCCGTGAGGACGGGTAAGTACTTCGAACTAAGGTACTTCGAGTTCAGCTACGCTATTTGCGTAGCTGAACTTGCGTACCTTAGTTCGAACCCCCCCCCCAGTGTAGACCACGCCTCAGAATTGCCATTCTGTTCATTCCTTCTGAAGCATGCGGCACTGGCCACTGTTAGAGACAGGATATGGGCTAGACAGATCATTGATCTGACCCAGTATGGCCGTTCTTATGTCCTTAGCTGAAAGAAAGTTGTACCACAGTCCAACCTGTTCAAACAGACCACCAGAAGCATTTTAAGACACTACTACAGAGTAAAGTACCTGCATCCTCTCAACTGTGCCAGAAAGTGAACTGGCCTGGTGGATGAGGTATGTATGTTCCATATATTCTGTAAGTCGCTGTAGGAAGCTCAGCGGCTCGTTGAAAATAACAGGCATAGTGATCTTGGACAGCTCCTGACACAGGATAGAAAGTTGTATTAAAACTGAACAGATTAAAACACAATGAACTAAGTAACAAGAATTTAATTGGCTTATCTCTCTAATAAGTCAGGTTAGCCTAGTGGCAGTGCAACATCCCTTGACCTGGCCAGCAAGTTCTGAAAGAAAGAGACCCACATCTCTCAAGCTAAGCCTCTCCCTTGCATTAGTGAAAAGATGGCTAAAAAGAGAAGTGTATCTAAATCCCTAATGGGGAGGAGGACTAGGACGATGGTGGACACAGAAGAGAGGAGATTCTCAGGACTTCTCTTTTGAAAGGCTTTGCACACCACGATTCAGAAACACTATATTTAGAACAGGTACTGGCCATCTGATTAGTCAAACAGGCAACCTTGGGAGGGGGGAAGGAAGGAAGGGCGGGCATGAGAAGTGATAGGAGTAAGCTTCTGAAATGAACCATACTTGATCAAATATTGTCACAAGAATCCAGGTCAAAAAAGGCTAATAAGGTCTGGTGTGTAATATGAATAAGTTATGTAAAGTCTTGAAAGAAATCTATACATTCTTGCCTTAAAAGCTGACCAACCTAATGAATCTGGAATATTTAATCTCCAGTTCAGACAATTTATTTTACATCATTCATTACATCCGTTGGGAAGACTAGTATGATTAGATAAAACTCAGCTATAGGGTTAAAAAAATTAAGGGATTTATTTAACTTTGCTTTAATGCAATAGCACTGTAGAATAACAATCTAAGACTCGTTCTTAGTACAGTTCTGAGAGCATGCAGTCAAGCTTCAGCAAGAAGAAAGGTGTTTACTTTCACTAATGGATGAGTATAATGGTTGTGCTAGATAATCTGTTAGTTGCCAACAAATTTTATATTAATTAACCTATGCAAATTAACATCTGAAGGTTTTTTTGTTTGTAAACCGAGACAGTTCCAATAGCAACCTAAGGGTATGTTTTCACTAACAATGTTAAGGCAGCACCAGTGGCGGCACCAGCGCTTGGAGAGAGCTCTCCCAGCACTGTAAAAACCCGCCACCCCAAGGAGCATAGCTACGAGTGCAAGGAGTGCAGCTCTCAGTGCTGGTGCACTGTCTACACTGCCACTTTACAGTGCTGAAACTTGCAGTGCTCAGGGGTATGTTTTTTCACACTCCTGAGTGAGAAAGTTGCAGCGCTGTAAAGTGGCAGTGTAGACAAGGCCTAAGAAATGACTAACCTTCAACTCCGCAAAAGAGGAAAAAAAACCCAACCATGTTTCGAGGCAGTCAGCATGAAAATGAATAAAACCTAAAAATTTAGTTTAAATTTGGGCCCAAATAACTAAGGAATATATTCCAAGTTCTAACGATTTATTTCTAAACTAGGCAAGCTTTTAAATTTTTTAAAATAATGATTTAATTTATAAACATACAATACAATTTTGCTCTGTTGCTATTATAGTAAACTTAACATTCAAGTTAAAACCCCTCTCTCTCAAAGTTGGTATTCTAGATAAGACTTAATAGTAAACAATGTTTCACAAGTAAGAGTGGGCCCCATTAAGTATGGGGATAAGAAACTGGCAAAGAGTATTTAAGTCTAATAAAAATAGAAAGAATAGAGTAAAAAAAAGTCAGACGACCCATACTTCGACAGATTTAAATATAAACCTTTAGTGTTGTAACTTTTTAGTACATGGTCATTTATTCTCCAAATGCAGTTTTTCCTGCCCTTCAATTTCCTCTCAGCATCATGCACCACTTGTGAAATTGCCCAACACGACACCTATTTCCAATATGGTGTTCCTACTCTTTGGGAAACACAGAATAGGGAGAAATCTGCCTATCCATGACCAGGACAAACAGATATCTCAATGATCTTTGTCAGCAATTTGACAGAGCAGAGCTCAAGCCTAAAAAAGCACTGGCTTCATTTTAACTGGTTCCTTCTTCCAGATTACACTGAGGCTTTATCAGGTGTCTTTCTGTGCACAGCACAGAGGAGCTCCCTTGCAGAGCAAGCTAGACCTGCTGCCAACAGCCCTTTTTGTAGCTTTCAGGTTACACACTTATCTGATAAGAATCATAATGCTTCCTAAGTTGAAAAGCTTCTGTGAAAGTCCATGTGCTCTAGAGTTCAAAACAACATTCCTGAGCAATCTTATCTCCTGTGTGGACTTTCAGTAGGTTTCTTGCATATTGTGTGTTTTCTGATTGCAGCGAGAGGGGAACAAGTTTCTGAAGTTAATGTAATACCGATACACAGGAAACTTACTCCCAGAAAGTGCTTTCAACTTGTAGCTATGCAGATTCTCTTAGTAAGGCAACAGTGTAACTTTCAGTTTGGTACATTGCACTTTAGAGAGTGAAACCTAATCATTGAGGCCAAGACGAACCTGCCTATGTGGTGGGGTTTCATAATGGAAAGAAAAGAAGCCTTCCCAATTACCCATTAACTGGAGTAGATAAGGGCAGAAGAGACCACTGCGATCATCTAGTCTGACTTCTTGTATAACAGAGGCCAAAGAACTTTTCTGAATGTATATTAGATATTTGTGACTTGGGGCTTGTCTTCACTATGGGGTAAGTTGACCTCAGTCATGCTACTACAGGTAAGTGAATAACATAGACGGAGTCGATGTAGCTTAGGTCGACTTACCCCAGTGTCTTCATTGTGCTGTGACTTACTTTACTCTTCTCTGGGAGCTGGAGTCGACCGGAGAGCACTCTGCCATCGATTTAGTGGGTCTTCATTAGACCCATTAAATTGACACCCACTGCATTGATTCCAGCAGTGTCAATCCTCCCTGGTAGTGAAGACAAGCCCTTAGTTCTAGTCTAAATTTATCAAACTTAAATCTCCAACCACTGGCTTGTGTTATACCTTGATCTAATAGAATGATCCTGGCTGACCTGTCACTGAGCTTCCCAGATTTGATTAAACAGACCTAGTCACTAACCCATCTGAAGTACTGTGGTGAATCTGGAAAGTTTTCTACTACAAGTATAAAATGAGACTGGGGAGAGCTCTGGATGTTACAGGATCCTCGGAGGACTAAAGAGAAAATGCCTTTGCTCTATTGAATCGATTGGCTCTTGGAGTCACCCTTGGTCTTTTCGGTTGTGAACACAGCATAATCAGCAAGTTAAAAAACAACAACGAAACAAAAAAACCCAGACTTCTCTGGGTTTGGTCCTCTTTCGAGATAGCCACAACCATAACTTATCACAACTTATATATTTTACCTACCATTCCAATACATTTTCTTAAGATACTCCAAATACTGAAGTCATTCCTGGAAAACATTGGAGATGGCAAGCTTGTTCTAAGGGGGGGAAAAAAGCAAACTGCATTTATTTTATCTCTTATCAAAATAATCTCAGTTGTTAACAAAGGCTGCAGAATGTATTAATACTATTCTAGTTTTAAGGCGCTCAGAATTGACTTATTGATAAGACAGGCCGACACAAGTTAAGTGTTCTTTATGTTATGACAGGTAACTTTTGGGAGCTTTCATGAAAAAATTGTTAGGTAACTTTCAGTTAGTCCCCCTAGAACAGTGGTTCTCAAACTAGGGCCGCCGCTTGTTCAGGGAAAGCCCCTGGCGGGCTGGGCCAGTTTGTTTACCTGCCGCTTCCGCAAGTTTGGCCGATCGCGGCTCCCACTGGCCACGGTTCGCTGCTCCAGGCCAATGGGGGCTGCAGGAAGGATGGCCAGTACGTCCCTCGGCCCACACCGCTTCCTGCAGCCCCCACTGGCCTGGAGCGGCGAACCGCGGCCAGTGGTAGCCGCAAATCGGCCAAACCTGCAGACGCAGCAGGTAAACAAACTGGCCCGGCCCGCCAGGGGGCTTACCCTGGTGGGCCGCGTGCCAAAGGCTACCGATTCCTGGTGTATAGGAATCGGTGGAAAACAAATTAAGTTTTGTACTAATTTGCTACAACTATCCAACAATATTTATTCACCTTTTGAAGTGTGGGAGTTCAGTGAGAGAGGAAATTGGTGTTAATGAATAGAAAGCTCCTTGTGGATCAAACATGAAAGGAATCACATATTTTAATAGATCTGCTATTCTAAACTTCAATAAGCTGAAATGAAGTGAACTGGTCATCCTGAAGCCTACTAAGTGTAAACACTTCCTTTGCTGATGCTTTTGTGTGTGTCCAGAAGAGGACAGTGTCCACCAAGTAATTAAATTTGATCTACTTGTAGTATTTAATTAAAGAATAGACTGGAACAGAGACAATCTGTGAATCGTACGTAGCATTTAGCAATGAGCACTTCTGCATAGAAAGCTATGAATATATTTTACCTTGCCGATTTATATACGAGGGTGGGTTTAAGAGAGGAATATTTGGATACTTTTATTGAAAAGCAATCACTGGCTGCTAGCAACGTGTAAATCGGCAAGGGATTGTTTACCCACCAAGCCAGGGGAAAAAGAAAAAAAAATCATTCTTGTGTGTGAAAGTAATCTTTCACGATTAAGCCCATTTCCTTCATTGCTTATAATTATATCAGCTACATTTGAAAGTGATGTCTGCTCTTTTCTCCATAATGCGCTCACATTTATTTTGTTGCTACAATACAAATTTTGAATGGATCAAAATGTTTTCAGGGAGTAAAAATTACAGACCTACAGATATGGAAAAATAAAGATAGCCAAATATTAGGCCAACCCATATTGACAGTGTCCCACTAAATACGAGAAGGATTGTAAACTAGAAGATTACCTTCAGTATCTGTAAGCAGATTTCCTTTCAGAAGTCATTTATAGAAGGCAAACAGATCAAGAAAGTTTCAGAAAGTTAACTTTAGCTTTGCATAATGAAAATATTTGTTCTACTGTAAAGGATAACTAGCAGCAATGAAAGTGGCATGATTTTAAAGGGTCACGCCTCAAAAAAATCACTTCTGTCTGAAAAGCATTACTAGTAGGTAACACAAGATTAATATTTAGTTACAGCACATTTATTTTTTCAGCTTGTTTACTTTATGCATTTGACACTGTTACACTGTCTCCCCATAGACAAACTCTCTCGTGTGAGAAAGACCCATGGAAAAAAAAAAGAAGAAAAGAAAACATTTTTAATCATTAAAAAAACAAAAAAAAACCCCACCATGGCAGGGAAACTCACTGGCAGATGTAACAAGCTACTTTTAACCCAAAATGCTTTTGACAGCAAACAAATGTAACACTGGAGAATGGGGCTGGTAAAAATATTAACAGGTTGGATATGCAACGTTTGTTCAAGGATCTCCAGCAAGACTTAAGTTGAAAGGCAAACCAGAAAGCAAGCAACAGTTAAAATAGTAAAAAAATTGAGGCCACTGAGATATACTAGTCTGAACGGTGTCCAATATAAAGGAAATCAGATAAGTAACAAGTGCCAACAGTTATGTCAAACTATGAAGATGAATCTGTTTAAGCCTTTTAGATCCCAATTCAGTTCTCCTCTTGCATACTTAAGAGAAGTGAAGCTAACAGAGGTTATTAGGTGCTACATACATCTCCTCAAAGCATTCTAAGATTTGTGTTAGTTTGGTGATCACCAAACTAAGTTTTTGCACTTTGAGGACAGACTGCATCTAAGGGATATATTCTAAAATAAGCATCAAGTGGTCTGCATTTAAACAGCATTTTGTGTTAAAAAACAAGTGTTCCTACGGGTCCAGTTATATAATATGAACAGAATAGTAGTTCAGTTGTGGTGTAATTACTGTATATACTTGTTCATAAGCTGAATATTTTTGGTAAAAAGAAGTGATGCGTCAAAGAGCGGGTGTCAGTTTATAAATGGGTCTACACCAAAATTTGATGATTTTAAAAACTCTATGGAATCACTGAATTGAATATCTAATAGACTGTTGTTTTGTTTACCTGGAGTGTCTGCAGGCATGGAGCCCCTCAACTCCCTGTGGCCGTGGTTCACCGTTCCCAGCCAATGGGAGCTACAGGAAGTGGCGTCACTTCCTGCAGCTCCCATTGGCTGGGAACGGCAAACCGTGGCCACAGGGAGCTGAGGGGCACCATGCCTGCAGATGATTCAAGTAAACAAAGCGTCCTGACCCACCAGCGGCTTACCCTGACGGCCGGGAGCCAAAGTTTGCCAACCTCTAAAATATAGAGTTGGCTTATGAAAGGGTCATACGGTTTTTGCTATTTTTTACCTAACCATCTTGGGGGGGTTGGCTTATAAACGAACAGGCTAATGAACGAGTATATACGGTATGTCATGCAGCTAAATGCATTAGCATTGACCAAGAATCCCAAGACAGAGATCAAAACACTGAACAACAACTTTTTCCCCCATGGAAAGTTCTCTTCTAGGCAAAATTTAGATTGGCGGAGCTCTGAGGGGGAACCGATTTGCAACACTATATTTGCAGACACCAAATCCCAAAGCGTTGCCAAGGTGCCAGGTAAAGAGCTGATGTTACTACGCAATATACAAGATATATTCGCTATCTGAGCCTTTCTTCAAGCCATGTGCCACAGCAAATTAGAAATTGTTACAAAAATGGTCACAGCTGTACCAGTTTTAGAAAGAGCACTAAACATTAAAGGATACAGGGCAGGACATTCAGCTAAGGGATGGAAAGGGAGCCTAGTGATCAAAAAGTCTAATGAGAGACATTTGTAGGCGGAAAGTGGAGTAGCATCAGGGGACTGAAGAATGAATAATGGAGCTTAGAGGCTCTAGTCACCTCTTGTTTACAATTCTGACAATGTAGTTTTATAACAAGACTTGTGGAAACTAGCCAAGCTACTGTTTCCTGTACTTCGAGAAAACTGGCTCTCATTTAAACTTTTCCAATGGATTGTATTTATATTCTGTAGCAAACAAATACAGCTGTCATTTTTACAGAGGGTCTTTTAACTTTTCTTTCCCAGTTTCTAAGGCAACAAAGGGGGATTACAAGTCTCCATTCTGAAACCTCCACTTTCACCTACCATTTTCCTCCTTCCCTCCAGCTGCCACTACAGGACTTTCATCTGTAACTGGGAAGGTGTAGAGAAGAGATCACCAATAATACTTTTTTGTTAATCAGGAAGGGGTCTTAAAGAAACAATATAGTCAGTCAGCATCTTTGCCTGACCCTAGTACTCATCACTCCTTCGTCTTTCCTTGGTTTGGGAGGAGCTGATGTTCAGAGGTGGAACCTGACATCAAGTCTCCTACATTACCATGCACTGCAATGGGCTTTGAGATTTAGATATAAAATGCAGATGTCCAGTAACTAAGGTACCTCTTAATGCACTTGGGATAATACTTTTTAAGGCAAGCATTAAAATAGCATTTTCGCTCATCTGTTAGTAATTGTGATCTTGCTTATTTCCAAAGGACCAGTTATAGATTGGTACTTTAAAAACATGTCAATGTTGGGACTGGACTGTAATGTACACGTTAAATTGCCTCTGCACTGAAACATGAGAATAGTGGTATCTATTACAGCTCATTAACTCTGGACCTATTGTCCTCCTTTACCGGCAAAGACGTGAACAAACAAAAATGGATTAATTTGACAGCATAAAATGAACCTACGCAATGTACATAAGTTTTAAAATAAAACCGTTGTGTTTAGACTTCGGTTTATTGTGATGTCAAGCTAGGAATATTGCCATTCATTCTTAATACAAGTAGGGAGATCGAGTGACTGGAAACTGAAAAAGCAATAGGATACACAATTAAAAATACATGATGAAATAAGAAATAAGAGTCAGCATCGATTTCAACAAGACTTGTTTAAATGAATTAAGCCACGTCCATTTTAAAGCATTTGCTATCTACACATATATATAAAAATGTACACTCTTGCTTACTAGTCAAAATGGAATGGTAAATAATAGTTTACTTCAAAATGGTGACAGTCTTACTGTAGGAGAAAGGATTCCTTATTAAAAGCACAGAGCGACTATCTGCTTTTAAGTTATCATACCCAAGGGAAAAATATCTACAATTATCTTTCATGGGACTCTTATGGTTTTTGCCTACATGGCAATAAAGTTTCCAGTATATCTTTAAAAAGATTAGGCAACATCCTACCTGTGTTTTTTGATGCCATTAGACAGAGACTCTCCACCACCACAGACCTTTCCACCTCCACCACAGACCTTTTCTTCGGACATGCTGGAGGTTATTGTATTGTTTGACTCCACACTGTCCTCTAATGAGTACGCTGTTACTGTTTCAAATCCACTTAATGATTTTTCAGATTCTGAATCTGCAAGAGAGCAGGTGCATGTTAATGAATATAAACTTCAATGACAGACTTCACAGACTAACAGACACCTTCTTCCTCATACAAAAAACTCTGAAACCTAAGTAGGTTACTTTGTTCTGATGACAGCAGCCGTCTGGTAACTACTAGTATCTCACGACTGCCGATACGCCATGCCTAGAGATGGATTAAAGGATCCTGGATCTTTTGAGAGGTGGGGGAGGAGGGGAAGAAAGGGGAGAAAAGAAAAGAAGATAGGAAAGATACTGAAACCCACTAACACACACACACATATATATATACACACACATACACACACACATATACACACACACACACACGAAGTTGTCAGTTTTTAGTTAAAGTTAATCCATTTTAGCTCGTTTAAAACTCAGCGCCAGTGTCATATTAAAATTATTGGTTCAGCCAACCAGAAACTAGTGCTAGTTAATAAAGTCAGTATTTCAGAGTTTCATTTTAAATGAAGAATTTCTTGTTCTTCCCCTACTCAGATTACACATGAAGTACGTGTTAAATTTATTTGTTCTAACTTGTATGAGGTGAATTGAAAAATAAGATCTTGTTAAATATTTGCACTGTAAAAATGATAATCGAAAATAATTTACTCTGATTTCAATTACATATATGAAAATGTAGAAAACATCCAAAATATTTAATAAATTTCAACTAGTATTCTATTGTTTAACAGTGCGATTAAAATTGCAATTAATCGTGATTTTTTTTAAATCATGTGAGTTAACTGAGATTAATTGACAGCTCTACTTTTTTTTTTTTGCAACCATGTTACACTGTTGACTCATTCAGCTTGTGATCCACTAGGACTCCCAGATTCCTTTTTGCAGTACTCTTTCCTAGGCAGTCATTTCCCATTTTGTGTGTGCGCAACTGATTGGTCCTTCCTACATGGAGTACTTTGCATTTTTCCTTACTGAATTTCATTCTGTTTACTTCAGACTGTTTGTCCAGATCACTTTGAATTTTAATCCTATCCTCCAAAGCACTTGCAACCCGTCCCATCTTGGTATCGTGCGCAAACTTTATAAGTACACTCTCTATGCCATTATCTAAATAATTGATTAAGATACTGAACAGAACCGGACCCAGAACTGATCCCTGAGGGACTCCACTCAATATGCCCTTCCAGCTTGACTGTGAACCACTGATAACACTGCTCTACAGGCAAAATGCTTCTGAAATAAATGTAGTCCAACTTTACTAATTCTGGGTCACTGAGAACAAAAATGATGCTTAAAATTGTTGATTGGCTCTAGTTTTCAAGGTATGCTATTGGGTCACTTCACCTCTCTACAAAGGAAAAAGGACTGTAAGCTGTCTAAACTCCTACCTGCCACATGGGGCCACAACCGTGGTACCCCTAACCCACCCAGCAATATCATCAATCTATCCAACCACACACTCAGCCCAGAAGAACAGTCTGTCCTATCTCGGGGACTCTCTTTCTGCCCTGCCACCCCCAACAATATGATACAGTTCTGCGGTGATCTGGAAGCCTACTTTCGCCGTCTCCGACTCAAAGAATTCTTTCAGGACAACACTGAACAGCGCATGGATACACAGTTACCCTCCCACCAACAGCACAAGAAGAAGAACTCCACATGGACTCCTCCTGAGGGTCGAAATGACAGTCTGGACCTATACATTGAATGCTTCCGCCGACGTGCACAGGCAGAAATTGTGGAAAAACAACATCGCTTGCCTCACAACCTAAGTCGTGCAGAACGCAATGCCATCCACAGCCTCAGAAACCATCCTGACATTATAATCAAAGAGGCTGATAAAGGAGGTGCTGTTGTCATCATGAACAGGTCTGACTACCAAAAGGAGGCTGCCAGACAACTCTCCAATACTAAATTTTACAGGCTATTTCCCTCAGATCCCACTGAGGAATACACTAAGAAACTGCACCATCTACGCAGGACACTCCCTACACTAACACCAGAACTAATCAACATACCCTTAGAGCCCCGACCAGGGTTATTCTATCTACTACCCAAGATCCACAAACCCGGAAATCCTGGACGCCCCATCATCTCGGGCATTGGAACTCTCACTGAAGGACTGTCTGGATATGTAGACTCTCTACTCAGACCCTATGCTACCAGCACTCCCAGCTATCTCTGTGACACCACTGATTTCCTGAGGAAACTACAATGCATTGGTGACCTTCCAGAAAACACCATCCTGGCCACCATGGATGTAGAGGCTCTCTACACAAACATCCCACACACTGATGGAATACAAGCTGTCAGGAACAGTATCCCTGATGATGCCACAGCACACCTGGTTGCTTTATCCTCACACACAACTATTTCAAATTTGCTGACAATATATATCTCCAGATCAGTGGCACTGCTATGAGCACCCGTATGGCCCCACAATATGCCAATATTTTTATGGCCGACCTGGAACAACGCTTCCTCAGCTCCCGTCCACCCACGCCCCTTCTCTACCTACGCTACATCGATGACATCTTCATCATCTGGACCCATGGGAAGGAGACTCTGGAAAAATTCCACCACGATTTCAACAGCTTCCACCCCTCCATCAACCTCAGCCTGGACCAATCTACACGGGAGGTCCACTTCCTAGACACCACGGTGCAAATAAGTGATGGTCACATCAACACCACCCTATACCGAAAACCTACCGACCGCTATGCCTACCTTCATGCCTCCAGCTTCCATCCCGGACACACCACAAGATCCATTGTCTACAGCCAAGCACTGAGGTACAACCGTATCTGCTCTAACCCCGCAGACAGAGACCAACACCTAGAAAATCTCCACCAAGCATTCTCAAGACTACAGTACCCACACGAGGAAATAAGGAAACAGATCAACAGAGCCAAACGTGTACCCAGAAGCCTCCTACTGGAAGACAAACCCAAGAAAGAAACCAACAGGACTCCACTGGCCATCACATACAGTCCCCAGCTAAAACCCCTACAACGCATCATCAGGGATCTACAACCCATCCTGGACAATGGGTTGGTTGATCAGGAACCAACCCATGCAACAAACCTCGATGCCAACTCTGCCCACATATCTACACCAGCAACACCATCACAGGACCAAACCAGATCAGCCACAACATCACCGGTTCATTCACCTGCACTTCCACCAATGTAATATATGCCATCATATGCCAGCAATGCCCCTCTGCTATGTACATCGGCCAAACTGGACAGTCTCTAAGGAAAAGGATAAATGGACACAAATCAGACATTAGGAATGGCAATATACAAAAACCTGTAGGAGAACACTTCAACCTCCCTGGCCACACAATAGCAGATCTTAAGGTGGCCATCCTACAGCAAAAAAACTTCAGGACCGGACTTCAAAGAGAAACTGCTGAGCTCCAGTTCATCTGCAAATTTGACACCATCAGCTCAGGACTAAACGAAGACTGTGAATGGCTTGCCAATTACAGAACCAGTTTCTCCTCCCTTGGTTTTCACACTTCAACTGCTAGAACAGGGCCTCATCCTCCCTGATTGATATAACCTCGTTATCTCTAGCTTGCTTCTTGCTTGCTTATATATACCTGCCCCAGGAAATTTCCACCACTTGCATCCGAAGAAGTGGGTACTCACCCACGAAAGCTCATGCTGCAAAACGTCTGTTAGTCTATAAGGTGCCACAGGATTCTTTGCTGCTTTTACAGAACCAGACTAACACGGCTACCCTCTGATGCTATTGGGTCAGTATATATGACTCTTGACTTGGGAATAGCGAGTTTAAACATCTCAATTTAAACCAGAAATGACTAAAATACATCTTTGACTGGATCTATGAATAAATCTATGACTGGGTTTGGACAGTACTTGCTTTTTAGGCAAAACAATGAATGATGCAATCTGAAGCTGGTATTGCATCATACATGATATGAATTGCATCATGTTATTCCTAGAAGTCATGGATGATGCAATCATAATGAAGCTTACATCACTCTGCTGAACAAATTGCCCTATATCAGCTCTAGAAATCATACAGTGTCGTGCTCTCTTATTTGTCAGTGTTTGATTTTGCAAAGGGACACATTTCTGTTTAGCCAAAGTGAGCAGAGATGCCTCGTACTTGTGTGAACAGTGCAGATAACTTCTGCTATGTTTGTGGTGAAGTGACTTTTGCATCACAAAAGCGCAGTATAACCACTCTGGTTAAGAAAGCCTATCACCTTTATTTTGGCTGCAAAATTGGAGATCAGGACAAGAGGTGGGCCCCACACATATGCTGCAACACTTGTGCAACAAATCTTCACCAGTGGTTGAACAGGAAAAGGAAATCTATGCCTTTTGCAGTACCAATGATTTGGAGAGAGCCAACAGATCATACCAGCAATTGTTACTTCTGCATGGTGCCTCCAGTTGGGAAAGGTGTGTCAAAGAAGAAAAAGTGGACTGTGCATTATCCAAACATTCCATCAGCTATACGCCCAGTACCCCACGGAGAAGGACTGCCGGTTCCTGATGCACCAGAATCATTCTCACTTGAGTCAGACGAGGAAGAGGAACAGGATGAAACTTCTGGTCCTGAACCATCAATGTCACAGGACCCACATTTTCTCCCATCCTCCTCCTCTGAACCACACCTCATAACACAAGGTGAACTGAATGACCTTGTCAGGGATTTGGAACTACCCAAGAGTAAGGCAGAGCTGTTGGGCTCCAGACTACAGCAGTGGAATCTCCTGGCAGGTGATGTTAGGGTTTCCATGTTCCGTGACCGTCAAAAGGATCTTGTCCCATTCTTCTTCATGGAAGGTGATCTTGTAGCCTGCAACAACATCGATGGTGTGATGGCAGCCCTCAACATCATTCACGATCCAGATGAGTGGAGACTGTTCATTGATTCATCGAAGACGAGTCTTAAAGCTGTTTTACTGCATAATGGCAATGTTTTGCCATCAATTCCAGTTGGTCATGCAGTCCATATGAAGGAAACCTATGACAACATGAAACAACTTTTGAGGTGCATAAACTATGACTAACATCAGTGACAGCTTTGTGGCGATTTGAAGGTTGTTGCTCTCTTGCTTGGTCTGCAGACTGGATACACAAAGTACTGCTGTTTTCTCTGCGAATGGGATAGTCGTGCAAGAAATTCCCACTACATCAAGGAAGATTGGCCACTCTGACAGTCATTGGAGCCTGGGAGGAAAAGTGTTCAGCATCCACCACTTGTTGAATCAAGGAAGATTTTGTTACCACCCTTACACATCAAGCTGGGTCTGATGAAGAACTTTGTCAAGGCCATTGACAAAACACAAGCAGCTTTCAAGTACCTCCGTGGAAAATTTCCAAGGTTAAGTGAAGCTAAGATAAAGGAAGGTGTCTTTGTTGGTCCTCAGATTCATGAACTTCGAGATGGTGCATTTGACCATGCACTGCGTGGCAAGGAAAAGACGGCATGGAAAGCCTTCCAGTTAGTGGCAATAAATTCTCGGAAACAACAAGGCAGACAACTACAGGTTGTTGGTGGAAAACCTCCTCAAGGCATACAAAAGCCTTGGTTGCAACATGTCACTAAAGATACATTTTTTTCACTCTCATCTAGATTTTTTTCCACCGAACTGCGGAGCAGTGAGCGATGAGCACGGCGAGCGATTTCACCAGGACATTGCAACAATGGAGAAACACTATCAGGGCAAATGGAGCCCATCAATGTTTGCAGACTATTGCTGGACAGTGACAAGAGATGCTCCATTTAATGAATACAAGAGACAAGCCAAGAAGCGCCGAGTAGACACTGAATAGGACTAAACTATGTACATAATAGTTTTTTGCCTTTTGTTTCATAATAAATTTTAGTTATATAACCTTTTTGCTGATTTTTAAAGTGTTACATAAACAGGACAGGTGAAATATTATCATGTAAAGCAACCATAAACACATGAAAAGACCTAGGTTTACAATTTATGATTAAAACTCTATCTGCAAATATACATAGACATAAAATGTAAAAACTTAAATATCTTAGAAACAGTAGCCAGTTGTTTTAATTGTCATTTGAATTCAGCACATCAAAATACATAATAAATAGCACATTTTATCTCTGAAGCAGATGACTTCTCAAAAATTGTAGACCAGTGTAACTACTCTTTGGGAATGGTTTTTCAACCAGTTATGCATCCCACCTTATAGTAACTCTGTCTAGGTTGTATTTCCCTAGTTTGTTTATGAAACAGTCATGCGAGACAGTATCAAAACCCTTACTAAAGTCAAGATATACCATATCTACCACTTTCCCCCCATCCACAAGGTGTTACCCTCTGAAAGAAATCTATTAGACTGGTTTGATGCGATTTGTTTTTGACAAATCCATGCTGTTACTTATCACATTATATTCTAGGTATTTGCAAATTACTGCTTAATTATTTGTTCCATTATCTTTCCAGATACTGAAGTTAAAGCTGACTGGTCTAATTCCTCGGGTTGTCATTATTCCCCTTTTTATAGATGGGCAAATATAATGACATTTTGCAGTCCTCTGGCATCTCTCCCATCTTCCATGACTTCTTGAAGATAATCACTAATGGCTCAGATACCTCCTCAGTCAGCTCCTTGAATATTCTAGGATTTATTTCATCAGGCCCTGGTGACTTGAAGACATCTAACTTGTCTAAGTAATTTTTAAACTTGTTCTTTCCCTATTTTAGCCTCTGCTGCTACCTCATTTTCACTTGTTTTCACTATGTTAGATATCCAATTGCTACT
Source organism: Mauremys mutica (assembly GCF_020497125.1). Lineage (NCBI taxonomy): Eukaryota > Metazoa > Chordata > Testudines > Geoemydidae > Mauremys > Mauremys mutica. The sequence goes on along the minus strand of NC_059073.1, from coordinate 83,226,802 downwards.
AATCTTTTTGATGAAAACGGAAACAAAAAAGGCATTTAACATGTCTGCCAGTTCCACGTTTTCTGTAATTTGTTCCTCCTCCCCTCCATTAAGTAATGTGCCTACTCTGTCCTTGGTCTTTGTCTTGTTTCTAATGTATTTATAGAATGTTACCCTTTATATCTCTAGCTAGTTTGATCTCATTTTGTGCCTTGGCTTTTCTAATTTTGTCCCTACATATTTGTAGTATATTTGTTTATATTCATCCTTTGTAATTTGTTCTAGTTTCCATTTTTTGTAGGATTCTTTTTGAGTTTCAGATCATTGACGATCTCCCTGGTTAAGCCAGGGTGGTCTTTCACCATACTTCCTATCTTTCCTACGCAGTGGGATAGTTTACTCTTGTGACCTTAATATCTCTGAAAAACTGCCAGCTCTCTTGAACGGTTTTTTCCCTTAGGACTTGCTTCCCATGGGATCTTACTTATCAACTTCCTGAGTTTGCTATAGTCTGCCTTCTTGAAACCCATTATCTTTATTGTGCTATTTTCCCTAACATCATTCCTTAGAATCATGAACTCTACCATTTCATGATCACTTTCACCTAAGCTACCTTCCACTTTCCAATTCTCAACCAGTTTCTCCTTAGTTGTCAAAACCAAATCTAGAACAGCCTCTCCCCTAGCAGCTTTCTCCACCTTCTGATATCAAAAATGGTCTCCAATACATTCCACTATACAATACACTTGTGATATGCCATAAGACCCCAGAGGGGAAAAGGAAGAGGTAAACTTGCTTATCATATATACACAGTTTGCATTGTTGGTCACTTACAAGGCTATTTTAACCTTTGACCCCCTCTGGTCTGAATACAGCCCCTCAGGTGGTACGGTCTCATGCCCTTACCTTGCCTAGGGTGCAATCTTGTGATTCTCCCACAGGGGGCCGTAGCCCAGGGCACAATCTATCAGCCATGATTACTCTGTAGGCCCAACTAGGTTTGGAACCTGTGACCAGTGGTAAACAGTGACCAGATAGACTTCTCCAAACAAAGTATTGTCTATTTACCATCGTAAGAATAAAAGAAAATATGCTTATCTATCTTACCTGGAGGCTTGCTATCCCTCGGCACAGACTCTAGGCAAGTCCGTCTTTACTCAAGACCCCTGACTTCTAGGGTCTGAGAGCGCCACTTCTCGTCAGCAACTCTCCACAACCATTCACCCCCTCTCCTTTTATCCCCCCTTCCCACAGAGTTCTGTCTCAGCTTCTAGGACTTTTAGTTCTCCTGTGTTAAACTGGAATTCATCTTAACAAGCTAGTTCGCTGAGCTCAATAGGGGGTTAGTGATGGGACACATCAAATGGGTCTACTATTCTCCCACTTGCATGTAAAGCTATTGTCATCTTTACTGTGTATCTGTTGCCAACTCCTCTTGAATTAATCCCTTGTATTCATACAATAACCCCTCCCTTACAGCAGACAGATTTGGAGCTGCTCTAGTACTCTTCTGTAAGACCTTTGATTATTATATGTTCTGTCACAAACAGATCGATCATTAGAGAGGAAGGGGAATATCTAACTAGCTGCAAAGAAAGCCAGTCCACATAGTGGAAGCCAAAATTCACAAGTACAAGAGGAGTGACCAGGCAGCAGGAGGCCCTTCTAGGCCATGGAACTGTAGCTATGTGACAGTCATATCAAAAAGTACACTGACAGCGGGCGTGGTGAAAGTCACTAAAACGTTAAGCAAGGGAAGATACTCCCCTGCCATAACAGGCAGGCAAACCTTGACAGCCTAGGCTGAACAAGAGTGCTAATTTTTAGAAAGGGGAATTCAGATAATAAATATGCCTGAATAAAGAGAAGTGGCAACACAACAATGAACAAGGAAAAGGATTAAACTGAGACCAGATACTAGACCAACACCAAGGGCAAGTAACAAAAACATTAGCTTGGGGGTAGAAATCCACATATCGTCTAAGCAGGAAGCTGTTAACCAAAGATCAATTCAAGTTAATGAAAGCTGCAAATGGAGGGGTTAATGTACATAGTTTTTATACTGATTTAACTATATCGGTTAAAAACAGTCTGAATATAGTTACATCTTAAAAGGTCTGAAAGATGGGTTCATTCAGAGAACTCTTATCCTCATAACCAGCAGGGGTGGTGCTCTATGGCTACCACTCCGACTTTCCAGCCAGCTCTAATCTGGAGTCCCTTCCTGCAGAAGAGTCCACATTTTGGAAATAAAGTTTCTTGAAATGTCAGAAAACATGGGCTCCCCTTCCCCTAAAGAGATTCAAGGGGGAAAAATGTTTCTTGACAAAACTGAATCTCAGTTTCTCAACTGCCCATCTGGAAAGCTCTTGTCAATTTCCTTTTCCTCAAGGCTTTCAGGCAAGCAGCCTGGGAAATGTCATTTCATTTTTCCTGACAAAAGTTGAAAAAATTTTCAGGAAAGGTGAGTTTTTTCTCCCATTAAAAAGTTCTGTTTGAGAAAAGGGTATTTTTCAAACAGGAAAATGATGAACTCCTGACCAGCTATCCTCCTAATTCCAATAATTGTCTGACTGATACTAGTTATTAACGAAGGCATTTTATAGATCAGGAACAGAGAAACGCAAAAGATGACTAGAGGAATGGAATGCCTATCTTAAAGGAGAATGGAAGAACCTGACTTGTTCAGCCTAGCAAAAGGCAGGCCGAGGGAGGAATAGGATTGCATTCTGTAAATACATCAGGGAGATAAGCACCAGAAAGTCTGTCCATTAGCCTGAATATCTTTTCAATGTCGGTACAAGAACAAATCCACACTAGAAACTGGAAGGTGGTTTCTAACCATCAGAAGAGTGAGGTTCTGGATCAGCCTCCCAATAGGTGCAGTGGGGACAAACAGTTTTGACAGCTGGATAAATTTATGAGTAGGATTGTATGATGGGGTTGATTATGATGGGGAGGGACAGGGCTCGGCAGCCTTGTGGGTATCTTCTGGTTCATATCTGGAGTTTCTAAAAATCTCATGCTTCAACCAGTAGTCTGCAGGGGTCAAGAAGGGACTTCCTCATGTTCAGGTATGCATGCACACATAAAATGTACTGAGTTGTGGGGTTTTTTGGTCTCCTTCCTCTGAAGGAGTAGAGATGGCCACAGCTAGAGACCGGCCCACCTCATCCAATATCCCCTTCACTGGTGCTTGGCTGGTTAATTCTTGATCACAGGCTCAGCATCTAACTGATCCCCCCAGGTTACATTGACAGTGGCCTTAGAGGTTTTCCACCTACCTCTGTAGCATGGGATTCAGGTTGCTTGCCACGATCATCAGGAAACACCTCACTTGATCAATTCCCTGCCACTGCAGGGGCCTCAGGCATTGGTGCACTTTGGTCCCTCCTATTCTCTGCCTCTGGAATATAGTTTTAATCTCCTAAAGACTAATAGTTTGGTCTAATTTTGATTGTTGGGTTTAGTGTGTGGGTGCTGGATGGTTGGGGGCTTATAATATACATTACTTAGGAGACTCCTTGATTAACCAATATGGATCTGGTGAAATATAAATACCACTGCTTTTTATTCCTTTTGTGTGTCACAGAACAGTTTCCAGGACAGTGTGAAGTTCTTCAGGGCCAAGGAATAAGATGTTATGACACCAGACTCAGAACCAGACTCCTGCATGCTTATAAGGTACCACTATAGGTATGTCCACACAAGCATAAGAGATCACAGCATGGCTGGCCCAGGTCAGCTGACTCAAGCTATGGGGCTAAACACTGATGTGTAGACACATTCGGGCTCAGGCTGGAGCCCAAGCTCTTGGACCCTCTACTCTCGCAGGGTCCCAGAGCTCAGGCTCTAGCCCTGTGGTCCCCAAACTTTTTACCTTCTGGCTCCGAGGGAGGGCGTGAGTGGGGCTGCAGCTCCTGGAAAGGGGGGGGGGCGGGGATAGACAGGGGTAAGTGGGCTTGGGCTTAGACTGAGTTCAAACCCTAACTATGTTCAGATAAGAATCTAGACACCTTTTTGATCAAGTCTTTCCCTAAGAACAACCTAAAATATATATTAAAAAAACCATGCACACATCCTACACCCTTACGCCCCAGACAAAAAACAACCATTCTTTAATCTTCAGAGAAACAGACCTATGGAGGCACAGATGCCCTGGTGCTCAGGTGCTTTTAATTTAAAAAATTGCATTAAAATTTCAGTTGCAACACTGACATTTAAGTTATGGGAAGGAGAAGGGGAATTGGCACCTCACAAACAGTCATCCATCCCCCAGCCTGTGACTGGGGACAATCCTTAGCTCAATCCATAATGAAACATTGTAAAGAAAGCAAACTCTTTCTCTCAGTCATAATGTCAGCTGTAATTGAAAGTTTCTTGGCTTGTGTCTTTACAGAATATCCTTATATTTTACTTGATAGAAAAAAGTTGAGGGAAGTAGCTATTCTGGTGATCAGCCCTGCTACGATCCAAGTTTTGCAAACTCTGCTTCTGGTAGACAGAAACATGCCACAGTTCTAGGCCCAGATTCAGTAGGTACTTAAGCACTTGTTTAACTAAGTACATGAGAAGTCCTGCTGCAGTAAACCAAATGCTGAAGTACCTTTCCATACAGGTGCCCTAGATGGTACAACTAGATTTGGGCCCATCCCATTTTTAAAGAAACAAATATATAGACATTTGCCACATGTTCAAGTTCTGGATGTTATTTGCTTACCTGAAACAGCATCATAGAACAGTTCCTCACTAAGGATGCTTAGAGGTGGTGATCCTTTAACTAGAGACTGCTCTAATTCATGGTGTTCGGTGGCTAGTGTCTCCAGTGCTTCTGACAAGATCTTGTTTTTCTCCTGCTCATGCTCCAGTTTCAAATTCCTCACCTATAAGTAGACACATGTATGAATAGAATCTATCCTCTAAATAGCTTTGAGCCACACATTCTTGGGAGAGATGAGATTTTAGCTGGTCTTTGAACCAGTTATTTACAACAGAAACTGAAATAGCTGAGTTACTGGTGGATTAAATGAGCGATATTACAGGATAATTCTGTTCCCATCACATGATTTTTTGGTCTCAACATTTTTTAAACTATTGAAAAGTCTCTTGAAAAAAAAGATTAAAGTTTTATATATAAGAATTCTGCAACTGGATTCAACACACAGCTTCTGACTGGCTAACATTCCAAACAATTACTACATTTTAAACAATGTTTCCCTGATTTGTTGGTAGTCAGAATAAAAAACCCTGCTATAGCGTTTAACCTGGATCCACATGCAGCAAGCCACTTCTACTGTTCTGCTCTAATTTGGGCCAGCTAGTATAATTTGAACTGCATTTCTCAGCAGGTGAGAGTTACATAGGTGCTAATATTTAATTAACATTTTTAAAATTGGAGCTTGTTAACCCCTAGGATTACTGTTTGCAAGTAAGTTAAGGAAGTGAAAGAGGTGAGAAGAAAGGAGGGGAAAGTGTGACCGGCTGATTTGTCTCTGATGTAGTATTCCTACCACCCTATTGTAAACTGGTCACAGACCCACCACAAACTGACATGAGAAGGGGGTTGGGGGAGGGAAGAGGACAAGAGGAGACTGGCGAGCAGATGGGTTTCGCATTTAAGCCCCTCCCCCCCCCACACACATATTAAACCTTTGTTATTTTCCTGTGGTGCTACAAGTGTCACTCTCTTCTGAACTCCAAGAACTACTAACATGAAAGCAGTAACATATCCCTACTAACCCTCCTCCTCTTCCTTGTGCTATTCCCTCCTTTTCTTTCCTTTTAGGGGAAGATTTACACTTGGACCTTTCCCAGAGAGCCTCCCCGACAAGCCCTCCACCTGCTGCCTTCCCTCCAATCCAAAGGCTGCTTCAATCTTCGACCTTCTCCCCACACTCTGTTTTTCCTCCAGATACCCAGTGTAAAGGGATTCAGCTTCCCCTGCTACCATTTTCCCCTCATTTCCTTCTCAGAGTCCACTTTGTATCCCCCTTCGCAGCCTTCCCAGTTCTCACATGTAGTTAACTGAAACAGCATTAGAGAGTTACAGTGACTCGATTTCAGCTTATTTTGTAAGCAAGAACTGCTTATGTACCAACATTATCTAAGGGCAGGTCTACACTAAGGGTGGGGGTCGAACTAGGGTACGCAAGTTCAGCTACGTGAATAGCGTAGCTGAACTTGAAGTACCCTAGTTCGAACTACTCACCCATCCAGACGCCGCGGGATCGAAGTCCGCGGCTCCAAGGTCGACTCCGCCACCGCCGTTTGCAGTGGTGGAGTACCGGAGTCGACCGGAGCACGCGGGGAGTTTGAACTATCACGTCTAGATTAGACGCGATAGTTCGAACTCCGAGAAGTCGAACTCACCGCGTCGACCCGGCAGGTAAGTGTAGACTAGCCCTAAGATTATTTATAATCATAATTTTATAAATGTATTTTACTTGCCTCTGTGCTTTTTGCAAACTTTTTGCATCAATCTCTGCTTGAACAATGCAAGCTGATTAGGTCAGTTTCACTTTTATTTATAGCCAAGTTCACTTTCAGCATCTTTGTGCTACAATCTTTGGGTCTCAAACAAGGTAGCTGAATGTTTACTGAAAGCCTTCTGTGCCCACAATTTATAAAAAGATTCAATGCAACACTTCACTAGGGGATATTTTAACAAAATGTATGTTAGACAGTTCCCTTAAATTTTGCCAGTTGAATAGCAAGAATGTTAACTTCTCAGGTAGGTGAAATGTTAAAGTTGCAACTTTACCCATGAAAAAATATTAGAAAGATATCTAAATTATTATAAAAGATAGCAAGCAAAAATGTAGCCTCCTGGCTTTACCACAACATAGTGATAAAGGGTAAAAATTTCAAAATGCACCCACATCCCATTTTCAAAAGTGATTTCAGCTCCCAAGTGCCTGTGTCAAATAGAACTTATGCACTTTTTGAAAATTTTACCAAAAGTAATTAACTCAAGCTAATAAAATCCAGGAAGTCTCAACTAAATGTTTTATTGTGAGAAGATTTCCGCAGCACCAAAAGATGACAGTTTGAGGAACAGTAGGTGAAGCTTACATGCCATATGTGCTCCAATACAAAGTCCAGTAATTGAGTTTCTTTTATTTAACTGGTAGAGTCAGAATCTTAAAACAGCTCTTCTACAATCCTTTCGTCTGCTTGGTCATTCATGGAATGTTACTCATAATTGTGTAATGAGTACCATGCCCCAAAAGTGAATTCGCCTTTCTCAAAAATAGCCAGCTTTGCAGCAGTAACTGTCTTCCATAAATTGTCAGGCTTCACAGCTGCTGAACGCTTATCCAAACAAAAACGTAACGCTCCCAATACCTAAATAAAAAGTTTCTCCCGTGATCCTTGTAGCATTAGACAGCAGCTAAAAGATAAATTAGTAAACAAAGCAGGGCTGCCCCGGGGGGGGGGGCAAGTGGGGCAATTTGCCCTAGGCCCCACAGGGGCCCCTCACAAGAATGTCGGAGGCTCCCCCCCACCTCTGCCTTTTCCCAGCGCTTCAGCATGCCGCATCCAGGAGCGGCCTGGACAGAGCTAAAGCAGCGTGGCTCAGGCGGGGCCTGAGCTCCTTCTGCTCAGAGCCGCGTGGTAAAGGGGTGGGGCTGCGAGCTATGGCCAAGCGGCAGGAGCTCAGGTCCCGTGGAGCCATGCCACTGCAGCGCTGTCCAGGGCCGCTCCTGGATGCGGTGCGTGCTGAGGCTCCAGAAAGGCGGGAGGCGGGGGTAAGCAGCATGGTAAGGGGGCCAGGGTTGGATTAGGGGCAGGGAGTTCCGGGGAGAGTCAGGGCACAGGGAGGGGGCAGAGGTTCGGGGAGGGGGCAGTCAGGGGGAGGGATAGCTCAGTGGTTTGAGCATTGGCCTGCTAAACCCAGGATTGTGAGTTCAATCCTTGAGGGGGCCACTTAGGGATCTGGGGCAAAAATTGGTCCTGCTAGTGAAGGCAGGGGGCTGGACTTGATGACCTTTCAAGGTCCCTTCCAGCTCTAGGAGATTGGTATACCTTTTTAATTACCTTTTTAGGGGATGGGGAACGGGGGGTTGGATTGTGGGCGTTCTGGGGGTCTGTCAGGACTAAGTAGGGGAGTGGATAGGGGTCAGGGCAGTCAGGGGACTGGGGGGGTTGGTAGGGGGTGGGGTCCCGGGGGGGGCAGTCAGGGGACAAGGATCAGGATACGTCAGGGATTCTGAGTGGGGCAGTCGGGGGCAGGAAGTGGGTGGGGGTCAAATAGGGGGCAGGGCCAGGCTGTTAGGGTAGGGAAGGTTGTGCCTCCCCAAAAGCTCATTCAGCAGTTTGAAGCTTGCAGACAGCTATTTAACACAAAGAGCCAAGCTGTTATCTTTTCCCTTAAGGCTACCATCCCTTTCACTTCTCAAATGCCAAATTATACTCTACATTTAATTTCAGTGCCATAGGGAGATTCATGTCAGGGGAGGGTAGCTTAATTTAAAATTAGCCACTTTAGATTAACAGTGATAGAGCCAAGAGAGCCATGGGGGAGGGATCACATGAGAAGAGCAATATCCTACACCACCTACCTCCTTCCCAACCCTACCAAGGAAGATTTCCCCCCCCACCCCGCATTCCCTGAGGCTCCAGAGGGGTTAATTCAGTGGTCCTCAAACTTTTGTACTGGTGACCCCTTTCATATAGCAAACCTGAGTGAGACTCGCCCCTTGTAAATTAAAAACATTTTTTATATTATTTAACATTATTATAAATGCTGGAGGCAAAGCAGGGTTTGAGGTGGAGGCTAACAGCTTGTGACTACCAGTAATAACCTCATGACCCCCTGAGGGGTCCCAACCCCCAGTTTGAGACCCCTAATTTAATTTTAGCACCTTGTGTCCATTCACATGCATGTGCTATTTTGAGCATTTCAGTTTTCACAACATAGGCTCATCCCAGATTCTGGAACAAGCTCAAATGCTCAGTTTGTGGAGTATGTACATAAGCTATACTAAAGACAAGCCCACAGTAACTGTCTCCAGTTTGTGAGAGACCCCATGGAGCAGTCTCTAGGAAACAGATAAATTCATGGCGGTTAAGTCCATTAATGGCTATTAGCCAGGATAGGTAAGGAATGGTGTCCCTAGCCTCTGTCTGTCAGAGGGTGGAGATGGATGGCAGGAGAGAGATCACTTGATCATTACCTCTTAGGTTCACTCCCTCTGGGGCACCTGGCATTGGCCACTGTCGGTAGACAGATACTGGGCTAGATGGACCTTTGGTCTGACCCAGTGTGGCCATTGTTATGTTCTAACCTAAATTAACCCAAAGTTATGGAGACAGATATGAGTCAAGGAAGCCAGCAGAGTATCAGAAACCTGGAAAAATCTCTGACTGGACTGGCTCAGGTGTTTGGTCACAGCTGAGGTGGTTCAAAAGTTTTGGATTTTTTTTTAAGCAGTATTTTTTTTTAATTGTTTCTTTAAACCATCAAACACAGCAAGCAGAAAATATTTGGCCACATGCTTCTGAAACCCCAAACCATGTTCAGGTTTTGGCAGACTAATTTCAGCTTTTCAATTAAAAAAACAAAAACAAATTTTGAAGGAAAGCAGACACTGTCCGTGATTTTTTCTGCTTTTTAAAAACCCCTAGTTTTCGATCCAAAAAAAGTTGACGGAAAATATTTGTCCAACCCTTTTAATGAGCTTTAGTGCCTTTTAGCACTAGCTGATGCTGAGAACCAGTGATACCTTGTAAAGGTGACTTGAAAAGAAGTTCTCTCAAAACTGGGTTGTGCAGAGATGCGGAAGATTTTTTATAGTATTCTATAGTATTACAACTTTTTTTAATGGAAAGGGACCCTGAAATTGCTTTGCCCCAGGCTCCCTGAATCCTCTGGGCGGCCCTGAAACAAAGTGAGGAAAAAAATTAGACTAGTCAAGTCAATGAAAGATGAAAATTGAATTCCCTTGTTTTAAAAGTTAACCAGAGGGAAAGGGAAGGAAAAAAATCAAGTTTAAGATAAAATACAGGCCCTGATCTTATAAGTTTAATAAAGTGGGCAGATACCTACACCCACACAGAGCCCCAGAATTTAAAGAAGTCCACCAGTTTGGAGCTCAATGCAGGACAGGAGCCTAAATGAGCAAGTCTTAAAGAGGAAGAAGGACTTTCAAATGAAATTAGATTCCAAAAAGCAGCTGAAATTCCATAGAACCAACATCCTATTTTAAAGAGTGAAATGCCTTTAAAGTGAAAAAATTGGTCCTCCTTCCACTTTTAGCCTGATTTTTTTTTACTCTAGTTGTAGTTCCCTTGCACAGCCTCCAAATAAACTATATAAATGCAACCACCACTGAAAGATAAACTTATTTGAAACTTAACAGCCCTTCCCCAAGTAAAGAATGCAATGTATTTACTGGACCATTCATGCTCAGTGCTACTTTATTTTCTTCCTACTTGCAATGACCAGGCATACATTATTTACTTCTCTTCTACAAGAGCGTTTCCAGTTCTCCAACATTCACAAACCCACCTTGTAATAAGCTGCTTGCAGAGACAGGCCACTTTTCTTCAGAGCTAAATGGGCCTGGTCCCTGATTCTACCAGCAGGAGTTAGAGCATTGCTCCAAGGCAAGCCACTCCTTCCACTACATTCATTAAGTTTTTGCATATAAAAAAAAAGAGCAAAAATACATAACAAAGCAACTGATTTTTCAATCATTTTGAACTACAGCCTTCTGTAAAGAAAGGCCACTTCTGCTTGAGTCTTACAAAATTGCCCATTTGCTATGTTGGTTCACAAAACTCAGTCCAAAATTCACATTTTGAATGCTAATACAAAATACTGCCTCAGGAGTAACAAAAGTAAATTGGCACTAATGACCATCCCTTTCCCCATCAAAGTCTTCAAAAAACAGTCTGAAGAAGTGTCCCAATAAGTACTGATGAAGCAGCAGAAAAGCAAGGCAGAACCTCCACTGCCATTTAGAGAGTTACTTTCCCACTACAGTATCTTCAGGGCCCTGCCTCCCCACCATTTAAAATAAGATTTTATTGGATATTACTGGCATTTCTGTCAACTAGACTTTGCAGACAGACAAGGGAATGTACTCAGCATGATACAGTTTCCAGAGGAGTTTCCTTGTATTTGTCTCATTTGTTTGCTTCCCTTTCACCTTTTGTTTTACAGCAGTAAGAACAAGTTCAGTAGTTGCTTTTAATGTAATCTCACATTGGGATTGAAATGTTATCCATCTCAGTGTGCGCGCAGCTCTGGAAACCCAGTCCAAGTACTACAGTAATGTACCCTACCATGTATTCCATTCATAAGCTCTGTAAAGTGCAGTTTGTGGTAGAGTTGTAGCAGGTCAAGAATACAGATCTCAACTTTTCCACTGCTGAATTATGAGAGTTGAGTTCAGCGAGATGGGTTTAAGACAAGTTATCTATTTCAGTTAGGCTTTCTGTTTCATGATACAGAGTACACCATTACAGTAACAGTTTGTAAATCTGATAGTTACTAGTTGAAACTATCGATCCATCTAGTTTTAGCTCAGAAAGAATGACAATGATTTTACCTGTAAGACTATGAACTGTACTACTGTCACTGCAATTGTTGTTAAAGTTTAATACCTACACAGTCTTCAGTTACATGGGTCAATAGGGCAGGGACCATCTTTTTACTCTGTGTTTGTACAGAGCCCAGTACAGCGTGTTCCTCATCCACGACTAGGCTCCTAGGTGCTACAGTAATACAAAATAAATATATACACCCTACCCAGTGGGACAGCACAAGAACTCGTTACTAAACAGAAAATTCTGCAGCCTTCATTGGACTGAGTTCAAATTACAGCTGTAAGTATGAAAAGAAAAGCTGCTGGGCCAAAGAAAATTTTCCCTGAAACCTGCTGGTATTTAGAGCAGTTTGGATTACAGACTGCTGTAATCCAGTACTCATCTTCCAATTCATATCATATATATCCCAATTCAATAGAGCTAATGCCTTCTGTGATATTTTATTTTCCAAGTTAATTTAAACTGAGGTCCATTAACAATGGCATATTCCAAAAACAGGCAGAATCATACCACTGATGTTTGAGACTTCAGTGCCACAAATACATGGGATCATTATGTGGCATGCTACCACAGCTGCAAGCAGCGCTATGGAAGTACTGCTTATCAACCAAGATCTGGAGGCAGCTGGAGAGGATGGACAGAGATGGGAAGGAAGAAATCTGGACTTTTCAGGAAAGAGAACTAGGCCAGCAGCTGTTAAAGAGATGAGTAAAATAAAGTTTGAAATAGCGCAAGACTTAATTTTTTGGCATTTCTGAAATATTACCTGTCTTTATGCAGTCAAGAGGGCAAGATGACTCATTTCATTTCGCTTTCTGAAAGAACACAATCTTAGACGAGTTAATAGAAGCTCTACGTTTGGACATTCTGAGTTGTGAAGAAGGATCTTCTTCCTTCCTAAACATAATATTTCCCTGGAATTATCTGCGGTAATGCCCAGCTTCAAAAAACACATTATAATATTGCACTTTTCCAGGTATTCATTGTCCAATCTTGTTTAAACAGTCTACCTAAAGTAGTATAGTCTACCATGACAGAACTTCTAAGTTCTCCACTTCTAGGTTCATAGAATATCAGGGTTGAATATCAGGAGGTCATCTATTCCCCCCCTCTGCTCAAAGCAGGACCAGTTCCCAACTAAACCAAGTAGGTTCTCCACTTATTCATTGTGCTAGCTTGGAGAGAGTCAACTTTTTTTTCCCAGAGACTATGTAAAAATACCCATCCTATATCAGAGAATAGTTGAGACTTTGTGTTTGTAATACACATTAAAAGGCACTACAGAATGGCACATTAGTATTAACAGAATGACTGAAGAAGCTCCACAGCCAGATAGTATTTCTTCAAACAACCCCTTGGGCAAGAGTACATTTCACTAATAAGCCTTCATTAGCCAGAAAAAATAAATTGAGCCATCAAGGTAATGGTGTCTTCAGTTTCTCCTGAGATCTCAAAGATCTAGCAGCAAGAAATCTAGTGTCTTTTTGGAATACTTACTATAGAGTGTAGATAACCCATGAGCACAGGAAAAATCACTGCCCACCCAGCAAATGCTCTGTAGCAAACACAAAGCATGAATTTTTGATCGCTGCTCAAATGCTACTTATTAGAGTCAGGTCACAACTGAGGAAAAAAAAGATAAGCTGCAAAATGGTGATGGAATGGCACAATTAAGGTTTGATATCATGAAGCACCATGACTAGACGCAACATTACACACCAGTAGATTACCAGCTTTCCGATGGAGGTACAGAATTAGTTTCTACTAGTTCTGGAGAAGTTCTGGTCTTTAAAACAGGTTGCTTTTTCTTTGGGCCAGCAGTTATTTCTGGTACAAGACCCAGGCTTTATGGCAAGTCTCAGAGGTTGGAATCACAGTGATGAATCCATGTCCACCTACCAGACTTTTGGAAAAAAAGGTTTTTTTAAAACCTTCCTTTTCTCAATCTTTCTACCTTTAATCAATTTTGCCCTGTTGTCCACTTCAAGACTAGTTCTGATTACCAGCCCTTCAACTTGCAAGTTCTGCATTGCACCCTACTGCTGTTTGAGGAATACTATTAAATTTACCAAAAAACAATTATTCCAATAGACTGCATGGTATCATGGAAAAGACCAACCCTTTGGACACATTTATAGTATTGCAATGTAAGATGAAATGTCTCTCTAGTTTCAATTTTTTATAACAAAGATTAATACTCTTCTGTTACATTTAAAATGAATTTGTAGCATGAGTGAGTATTTCACCATATTTAGGACTGCTCATATATGCTTTAAGATAAACTTCTAGCTTTAGTTTCCCATGAAAAGCCAGTTTTTGTAGAAGTTTACCAAAATCAGAACCATCTTCTAGAATAAAAGTTCTTTTGCAGAGAATTTTTATTTTGACCTACAAAGCTAGTCTTTTTTTTTTTTTAAATAAAGTGTTGCAGCCAGCTCCAGTCCAAATATGCATCATGAACTTATGTAAAGCTACCAATACAAGGAGCAGTAGGAATCAAAGTAGGGGATTCTTTGACTTGTGACATTTGGCATTAAATATAAACCTTCCTTGGTGGTAGTCTTAAGAGTAACAGTTTAAGTCAGCCTTCAACTGTAGAGAGAAATCTGAAACATGAACACAACTGTATATTCCAGTACAAAAACAAACCCACACAATTGCTACAATACAGCTCATTGTTTCCCCAGTACCAGTTTCTTCCCACATAGTTGAATTATTTTGGTCACTACCAGTTTGAACTAGTGCCGAGTAATTTATCATTCTACTTCTTACAGCTTCCAAATTTAATATTTGGAGTTTCTTGCATCTATACAGTTCTAGCTTTCTGTTCAAACCTAAAAAGTTCAGCTACATCTAGTGACTGACATCTTTCAGTATCTTCCCCATTTATAAGATGGATTATAGAAACCTTCCCAACATCCTCTGAGCAGCACAAGTGTAAATATGTGGAGATTTCAAAGACGGCATAGAGTCCTTTCTTATTAACTAACATGTTTCTGAATGTTAATAGTCACATAAAGGTGCCCAGCATCAGTGGCATGATGACATGCTTTTAGATTTTCCACTACATAAGTACATGACTGAGAAAGTTTGGTCTAGGTGTGTGCTGAAATGAAAGCTGAAGCTAGTTGGTACATATACAGCAGAATGCAGTTATAAGTTTATACTGCAAGTACTCCTGGTTTTAAGCATACATTTGAGTTTCAGTAAAAGCAATTATTCTGAAGATAAGTCTTCATTCTATGATTCTATTATCAATGTAAAAGTTTAGATATCATAGCAGAATTCCTGGAGTATTAAGAGTTTTCCAATACAGAAAAATACACATTGAGACGCCTTCATCAACTTATTGCTTTAAAAACGGTAGCTCTCATATAAGCTAACCCACTAACAATAAGGAAGATTACAACCCATTATGTGGCCTCACCTGTCAAAGCAAGACAGCAAGAGCCTTTACTGATTCCAGTAAGTCCTCCTTGTAGCTTTTAGTAAACATTTTTTCCTCAAACCATTACTGTCATGTTGGTGTAAGCCAGTGCATTGAAACACTGAGCCAATTTTTTTTTAAATCCATCATGCTTTGTTACAACAATCATTTCTTGCTCAGCGAGATGCCTGCTCAGCTCTGATAACATTTACTGTTTACTCATTTCAGAGAGAAATTTATAGAAGGAATAGTTGTGTGTCACTAACAAGCGACTTATGCTGTTACTAATGGGTACACTTCAAACACACAAAACACGACGTTGTGACTAATCAAGGAAGTAAGCCGAGAACATTGTTGACAGGTAAAATGTTAGACTGTATTACAAAAGCGCATCTTGGTCTGCATCATGGAAATATGGCTGATCGATACCAGAGGCTCAGAGTTGCTCACCACCTCATGCCCAGGATACTTTAGTCAACCAGACCCAGAAAACTCATTAGGCAAAGATGATACTCCTTTCCCTTCCTGGCTCAAATGCAGGAAATACTCACTTCAAATCGAAAGTTTCTTCATGACAGCCACCTAATCTGTAAATCCAAAAACTAATCCAGGCATCCTGACAATCTATATCACCTCAGCCTGATCCAAAACTCACTGAAGACACCACAGGCTTCGCAGAGGTGGTGATAGAAACACACAGATGGTCAATTTCACAAGACTCACACTGGAGATTTGCCCCACCAGGCAGCTGACACTTCTGAAACAATGCCCCAAAGCTTCCTGCAGGAATGCTCCACAGTCTTGCAAACAGTGTCTATCCATACAGTCTGCCATACTGTGACCTGGAATTCAAGAACCAAGCCCTTCCCTTGTGGGGTCCACGTCCGTTACCAGGTGGATAAGGTCTCTCCCATTGTAAACAAGCCACCATCATAGCCCACCCCAGCAGTTTAAAGTAGCCCTACTAAATCCTACAGTTTATAGAAAAAGTCCACAAGACACCAGAGTGCTCTTGATCACTGCACTTACCATTATGCTGATAAACCACTTTTGCCCAGAAATTGAAAGAGGCTCAGACTGGGGCTAGGATGCATCTCAGTCAGCTTGGTATCAATCTGAATAAACTTGGTGATAATGGTGGGGTTTAGGGAGGCACCTAGAAGATTTGGCTGAGGTTAGTTAGCACCCCTCCTTCAACTGAGGCCACATTTATGGCCAACATTCGCCACTTAGGGGACTGGTTTATTCCTAGCTTCTAGATTATCCATATATCAATGACCAAGACTCTCCCCCACCCTTTATCTCTGAAAAGAAGACTGTGACCATTCCTCTTGGACATGGGCCTTGCTATCATAATCCTCACCTTTCACATTTACACTTGACTACTGCAATATGTTCTACTGCAACTTCTGAATAGGTTTAAGTTGGTACAAAATACAAACTGTTTTGAACTACGTAGCCCTCTGGGAGCATGTGACCACACTGCTCCACAATCTGAACTGGCTGCAATTCATGAATTTGTTTTGAACTAAAAAGTCATATATGGCCTGGGACCATTCTCTCCTTGCAAGATCCTATTTCAGTTAATATCAGCAAGAATACTGGAATCTCTCTGGTATACAAGAGGGAGCTGCTATCAGCAGGACTTTCTCCAAGAAGGTCCTATGACTGAAATTCACCCCAACCACCCCTGCAGGAGAAATACACCCCATAGTTTGTTGACAGTCAGGGCGAGGCAAAGTGCATCTTTTCCAGAAAGCCTCTGGGGAAGGCTGAAGTAGCTGGGATTAGAACAGTGATTTGTTTAGTGTTTTCCTGCCTTGTAGGTGTATTTAGGGGAAGAACTGCTATTGTTTTGATTCTACAGTGGTTTTTGCATTGTACTTGTAACCAATGGTATGGTATGGGTGTCAAGTCTGGGATAGGAACCCTTGCATGCTTATCAAAGTCAAATAAATAACCACACAGACCCTTTTCAGGTGTTTTTTTTTTTTTAAAAGAGAGATCTGCAGTGGATACACATGTAGCCATGTCCCCCTTCAGAGTATTTTTGCACTTGCCTTTTATTTAGATGACTCAGCTGTGGGAGGAGAGGTTCAGCAATATACAAAAAACTCTAATTTGGGGTTAAAACCAGTGATAGAAGATGCCAAAATAGCGCATTGCCCCCATTCTATTTACTCCAGTCTTCTTAGTCACATACTGATTAGCCAAAACACAGACTCATTCAAATTAATCAATTTTGTCCATTTCCTTTTAGTATTTTATTGCTATGCTATTTTGAGTTGAACTGAAATCAATATGGTTGGTGCAACTCCATAGTACCTTATGCCAAAAGTCTTTGTGCATCACTTATGTCAGCACATCTTTGGGAAGTAGTGCTTTGTTAGTGTAACTTGCTGCAGAGCCAGAAGTGAGGGGTTTTTTTTGTTTTGTTTTTTTATAAAGAGTAGCCCTTACAAAATGAGGCCCCCTTCCTTCAAAACAGTACACCCATGAATAATCTCATGCATCAAACAGTAGAATCAATGGAACTGTTTGCATACATAATATTACATGTTAAGCATTAAACCAGGTCAAGGCCATAAACTTTAGAAGATTTTCAGCGATGGTCAGGTGAATAAAAGGGATGCCTGTGAGAATGAAATGTTAACTTTTACCCACCAAGGTGTAAAGATCTAAAAAAATCCCTTGACACTGCACTTTTTAAACTGGTAACATTTTCCTTTTTAATGTTAAGATTTTATAAAGTTTAACTAAATAAAAGGAGAGTTTAGTATAAGCTATATTTCCCTTAATACATTTAAGTTTTCAAAATACCAATGATTGTGTTTCTGATAACTATTTCATATTCATCAGGGGAAAATATGCATATGTCCACTTATTTCAACATCACTTGGTGCTTTTCCTGTCCAGGCAACTATCAGGTTCTTTAGCTGATTTTGACAAACTTCTCTGCCCACAAAAATTAAAAAAAAAAGCTGCTGCATAGGGATTTGAGCATAATTAACACAGATGCGTTTAAAGTTTTAGAGTAGAGTAAACTGAGCAAAACTGGCTGCTTTCAATGACATCCTACCTGTAAATTTAGTTCTCCACGCTACAAGTTCCAGATTCCGAACCTATCATTAGTTACTTATGAAGGCTGGCCAATATTATAAAAAGCTGTTCCATAGTCAATGTTGCACGTTTCTTAATCTTTTATAAAAGTGTGTGTTTGAAAACATTTACTTTGAGGCTTTATTTCCACGGTACAACTTGGTTTTGTTATGTATTTTTGGTAAATGGGGAAGTGTCTGAAGAAAGATCATGTACCATGAGCCAACTGACCATTTATCATAATCTCAGATACTCTGAATAGTCCATCCTACAGCTACTCTGTAGGGTGGAGTTGTTCCCCGTGAACTCTATATGGATGCGGGAGATGGTGTTTTTTGGGGGGCGGGAAGGAGGGACAGCTCTGGGATAGTATTTTACAGCCCAGTCAGCTCATTACTTGCATGAAATTTCCATTGAAGCCACTAGGCATAGCATATGGCTGAGGGCAAAATTTGTCCCTTAGCCTAGGTGAGACTGTTAGATCTGGAAGACATAAGAGCATTCAAAGAATGAATATTTATAGTTGTATTCCCCACTGTGATATTTTGTTTGAGCCCTTCAGATAATCAATTTTCACTTTAGTTTCTAGTCAGTTTCACCTAGTAGATATATTTGAACAAACACCCAAGAAGCTTCAATTAGAGACTAGCTGCAATTTTAACAGAAGAATTTCTACTGGATAAGTGCCATGCCATACAACTACCTCCACAAGAGTCATGTCTATTGGCAGTCTCAGACAGGAAACGGTGGGTGGGCATGGAGACTGAATTACCCCTTACCTAAAGAGGTGGCCCTTGCAAGGTCAGGGTGGAGCACATGAGCAGAAGGGTGTGAGGAAGCCTGCACTGGAATATCCATTTGTGATGGAGAAATTCTATCTCCAGAGCTGTCAAGCCAGCAGTTGTCATCAGCACTATACTGAGTAAAAAGAGCCAACTGCATTGGTGAGTACTCAAATACACCAGATAAAGCTAAGTTTACAGTGGCAATGCTCCTCTTATCCTTGCTATTCAGGATATTTGGGACAAAACATGAATACGCTACTATTTTAAGACAAGACCTTCAGGTCATTGCTCATTTGCAGCCATATTCTGCCCTTAATTTTCACACAAGTGACACTTTGTTTGTAGAGTGCTGATTGGCTCTGCCCACGTAATGACAATGCCATCATTTATCCTTTTGGTGCAAGGCCAAAAAACATTTATTCACGGAAGTGTATGACTTAGTTTAAACCTTTTAGCAGGCAAGTCAAATGAACAGTGGCATAAGTGCCCTTTACAGACATAGGTGTTGCAATTTACTGAAAGATATCTGGCTGTAATATATAAAAATGTTCTATGAGGGTGATGTGCACAAACTATAATAGTGGTTTTCAGAATGTACACAGTTATATCATTGTGAGTAATCTAGTATTCACCAGCTATTCCTTTAACAATAGCTGCAATAATGCAATCAGAATTAAAAAATAAAGTTCTCAGAAGACAAGGTAATAAGTTGGAACAGCACAATTAACAGTAATATTTAGAACTACATTTTAAGATACAAAAGCCTTCAAGTTTAGTAGTATTCCATCTGTGACAAAAGTTTTCATCTCCAGAAAGATATATTGGAATTGGAAAAGGTACACAAAGGCAACAAAAGTGATTAGCAGTATGGAACAGCTTCCGTATGAGGAGAGATTATTTTCAGCTTGGAAAAAGATGACTAAGAGGGGATATGACAGAAGTCTAAAATCATGACTGATGTGGAGAAAGTGAGTGTTATTTACTCCTTCACATAAGAACCAGGAACCACCCAATTAAATTAATAAAAAAAAATAGGCACAGATTTAAAACAAAAGGCAGTATTTCTTCACACAACACAAACTGTGGCCCTCATTGTCAGGTGATGATGTGAAGGCCAAGACTATAGCAGGATTCAAAAAAGAACTAGGGGCTTTTCTTCATGTACAGCACTATTGTATCGATTGAGTGAAGACGCTCCTATGCCAATGGGAAAAGCTCTCCTGGAAGTGCAGTTAATCCACATCCCTGAGAGGCGCTACCTGTGTCAGTGGGAGAAGCTCTCCCGTTGACATAGAAGGGTCTACATGTAGAGTTAGGGTGGTATAACTACACCACTCAGGTATGGATTTTTCCACACTCCTGAGTGACAGTTATGCAGATGTAGGTTTGTAATGCAGACCTGGCCTAGATAAATCCATGGAGGATAGTTCCATCAATGGCTGTTAGCCAAGAAGGGCCAGGATGCACCCCCATGCTCTGAGCACCCATAGCCTCTGACTGCCAGTGGACAGATCACTTGATTGCCTGTTCTGTTCATTCACTCTGAAGCACCTGGCATGTGTCCCTGTTGGAAGATAGGATACTCGATTAGATGGCCCATTGGTCTGACCCAGTTTAGTCACTCTTATGTTCACTGAGCAATTCCCTCCCCATTTCCCTCAACCCAGCAAGCCACATTCACCATGGCTGGAGCTGTGGGGGGCGCCAGGCACAAGCACTCCAAAACAGAGGCGTCAGTAAACGTCTTGTTAAAACTTCAAGGAAGCAAGGGAAGGGAATTCTGACTTAACTTTCACTTTCTATCATAGCTAGATTGACAATGATATCTGTGTTTTATCTGTAGCTGCTGCTGCAGCAGCTGTGAGGGGGCTCCCACTCAACACCATCAAATCCCTGAGCCAGATTTGGGGAGGGGGGAGAAGAAGGGGGGGGAAAAAAAGGACTCAGGAGGACACATTCTATGAGATCCTGCATCAGACTATGAGCAAAGGGCTTGGAGGGTGAACACTGCAGACAGCCTGGAGAAGAAAAAGCAGAGGAGAAAGGCCCAGATGTCCCATCAAGACAAGGAAAGGGAGATGCACCAGGACATATATATATATGGGGCTTCTCTGGCATCAAATGCAGATGCTGCAGACTCTGGTGGCCCTACAAGTTCAAAAATCCCAGCTTTGCCTCCCTTTGCAGTCCATGGATAACTATTACAGCACACCCCCCACCCCAAATGTTCCACATAGTATCAGAGGCCCCATTCCTACCCCTCTACCCCAGGGGACTTCAAGGACAACCACAGCTTCACATATGCCAACCTGTAAAAGCAACAGTTGCTGTAAGTATAGGTAAAATGGATGTGAATGTTCTCTCCCCTTGTTAAGTTACGTTCCATTAAGTTTTTTTATGTATTTGTCTGTGCAATTTAAAAGCATTCTTTGCACTGGTTTAGTTACTGAATAAAATGGATGGAGGCCTGAGGCTGGATCACTTTAAGAGATCTGTGTTGTTTGGACTTCTGAATAACCAGTAAGGTAATAAGGAAGCTGTTTTATGCTGGCTTAGATTTACCAAGTATTGGAATATCCACCAGCTTTATGGGGACTGTCTGCCCCATTCTTCACCCTAATTGAGCGACCACAGCTGGCTCCCCACTAGGGCCCCAGTCACAGTGGCGTAGTCGGCAGGATACACATTACCATAGGTTAATTGGGTTTTTGGACCAGAGCCACACATTTGTCAAAATTTAATTGATATTGGAGAGTTTAAGGGTTAAAAGTCAGTTACAGTGAGTGACCCATGATCAAGATCCTGACAGAAAAACCTGGGAGAATTGTGCTTACAGAGAGGGTTGCCCAGAGCAGGAACTGAAAGATAATGTTAATTGCCAGTGATAAGGAAGCAGACCCAGCGAAAACGCTTGCAGTGAGAAACCAGCAGCTAGAACTTGAACAAAAGCAAAAAATAGTTGATATCGAAGGAAAAGCTGGTGAAAAAATGCTTATTTTGAACATTGCCATTTTTGTTCTATATTCAATTGCAGGAACTAGAAGCTAAGGCAAAAGTGGACAGACATAAGCTCCAACTCAAGAGAATAAAGAAACAGGAACTGTATCATACTGAAAAAAACCCAGTTCCTCTCAACGAAGATAGGAATAGAATCTATCCAGTTTGTAACAATGTTGGTATGTTTGACTTTAAGCAGTTGTCTGTGTGTAACCAAATTTACACCAACACTGCCACCTTTTATGTAAATGCTTTTACTATGAGCTCAGGTGAAGGTAACCCCATAACTTGTGCAGAGAATGTAAAAGTCAATGGCAAAACCTGCTTAGGGAAAATTACAGCTTCTAACATGACACTTGTTAGAACAGATTTTGTCAAAGAGGAAGGATTTACCAGAGAGTGAATATTGTAATCCTCCATGAGTTTATGGAAAGTGTGCCTTTAGCCAGAATCTTTCTTGAATGGAATGGTGTTAAACATGAAGTTATAGCTGGTGTAAGGAAGTTACTGCCTAAGAATCTTTTGATTGGGGATGACATTAAAACTTTGTTCAGTCAAGTTGATAACTTAAACCAGTCACATGAAAGAAATAATCCTGAGCCTCTGTCCACTAGGGGCAAGGATTTGCCTAGGGAGGGTTTCTCCAAATGTTTGTATGAGGAAGATAGCTGTTTATCTGTGCAAAGAAGCAGTGCATATGTGGAAAAAATTCCTAATTGTCTGTCTGGTATCTCAAAAGTGAATCTGGCATTAGATAAGGCTCAGGAAGATGTTTCTCTAGGAGCAAATTAAAGTTGGTGATCAGGTAAAGCCCTAACTGAGGAAGAAAAGGGTAAATTTTTTATGGGTGATGGAATGTTGGCTAATAAAGCTTGGAAAAGTCGGCCTGACCCAGGTAAAAGTGATGTGCTTAAAGTAGCTCAGCGCAATAAGACACTATTTGTGGAAAACAGCAGTTTATCTGTTAAGGGAGGGAAAGGGAAAAATGTTTATATGAGCAGAGACAGCCTTCTGAGCTGATGGCTTTGTCTGAGCAATTTGGGAAGGCAAGGTTAGTGGAACATGAGTATCCCTATACCTTGCCTGTTACCAGTGTGGAGAATTGTCTGCTGGGGTAATTACTTGCCTATGAAGGGAGCTACCCCAATCTCCAAGCAATTGTCCATGACCAGCCATGTGTGCTAGGACAAAGGAAAGGATAACCCAAGCTGCTTGTCTGTTAAAGGGGAATGGTTCTCCAGCTCCTTTGTTTGTAGAGCAGACAGAAAAAGCTTGTCAGCCTATGATGGTTGAAAATTTATCAGTTGACCCAAAGTTGGTTTTGGACACAACTAAAGCCCAGGAAGGAAGTAATCCTAAATGTGTGTCTGCTAGGGATGACGACATTGCAACTAGGTTGCATCCAGATGAGGTCATAAATAATCCCCAGAGACCAAGCAATTATGGTGCTTCTATTTTGCTTGTTGCTAGTGTGTTGCTGAGTAAAGATATAACAACCTTGTCTGATCAGGGTGATGATATAGCCAGGGCACAAGGAAAGCATGAAGATGATTTGACTGTCTTACCCACTGACAATGTGGAAACTTGTAACAGGGAAGAGAATGCTTCTAATCTTGTGACTACGAAGTATAGCAGTTTATTTGAAAGGGGGTTTTGTGAAAATCCTCCTGATGGGACAGAGGTGATTCTGGATTTAAGTGAAATCCAAAAAACCTGTTGCTCAGAAAAATGTTCCTTTAGAGCAAGTCCTAGGTGAAAAGGATAAGGGCAGAATTTTTGTGAAAAATGGGTTATTGCTTAGAAAGATTTCTAAAGAGGAAAATCTTCAGGGTAGTTTTTGCAAGCAGTCTGCTGCAACTGATGGGTGTAGAAGTGATTTGTGTTCTCAGTGAATCACAGTATAGAAGAAAGCAACAGTTTGTTTGGGAGACTTGTTCCAGTTCCTAATTGCCAGAGTCTTTCTGAGGTGTATAGATCCACTGACTTTGCTTTAGAAAGACCCAGTGTGGATAGCTTTGAAAAGGTCTCAAATGAAATAAAAATTGTTAGGGCTATTTAAATTCCCTACAAGCTTAACCAGCTTGTTGGGGAGACAAGGTTGTTGGAACATGAATGTCTCCATGTTAATTCTTTAAGTAAGCAGTCTGACTCAGGTATTGAGGGGAAAAAAATTGGGTTACAAAGATGAAGGGGAGAGCAGGCAAACTCATCTCTAGATATTTTGGATATGACTTGTAGTCTTAGTGGACTTAACATCTGATTCCATGTGGAAGCAGAGTTTGTTAAGGGAAGGACAAAAGAACCTTGAGTCTAACATGCTAGTGAAAATGGATGGTATCTCTTCACCAGTTCCAAGGCTGGACTCGGTCTTAAAGCTTAAGGATCTGAAAGCTGGTAAACAAGCTAATGTCTGTGTTGATGCAAATTACCTGACTGATGGGGGGGAGGGGGGGCACAAAGACTTGCCCATAGCCATTCGCAAAGAGGATGTACCCAGCTAGCCAATGGATTCTGTTACACAAAAGAGTTCAGATTTTGACCCTACTGGACAGGGAGGAAGGAAAGGACTAAATCTTGCAAATAAAAGCCACAGGTCAACCCTAAAATATAAAGACACCAAGGAAGTAGTTAAACTGAAAGCCTATGTCAAGGAAGATCCTGAGTTCAAGAAAAAGCTACAAAGATTCAAAAGGGATATTGAACAAGCTGACCTAAAGAATGATTTGTCTAAACCAAAGGCTTGGCATGACAAAAATAATTGTAAATCTACACTTGTGATAAAACAGATATTATTGCTAATGACTGTAACTAACTTGTTGCGGATACCAAGAACTGTAAAAATGTACAATGTGCATGGTTTTTTGGAAAAACCCTTGAACATATTTGGAGTGATACACAAGAACTTATGTTGTAAAAGCCTTCTTGGTTATATTGTTTCATTATACAACACATGCTATGTTAAAAGGCCTGATAATACTGATATTTCACCATTAGTGCCTGTATCTAATCTTGAAACTGTACACAGCAGAAAAACCACTACAAGCTTGAAGTACTGTGTGCAAAGGGAAACTGAGGTACAACACCTCACAGCCTTCATGGCTGAATGCCAGAGTAAGGGCTCTTTAAAAAATATGAATGGCTATGTTAAGTTAACAAACAGACCAAACCCTGGAATCACTAAAGTGTTTCACAAAGTATGGGCTAAATTTTTGGTTGGGGCCAAAGCATGCATTGATAATTTGGCCTTACAAAGAATTCAATATAAACACAGCTCATATCAATGTTGTAAGGTCCTTAAGGTGTATCCAGGAGCTCAAATTTTGCCCTTCCACACCAGTCTCACGTAGGGGGTGTGACACATGGCTAGAAAGGATTAAACATCCTGCAAAATAAATAACCCTCAAAAGACATGTAGGGAGATACATAAATACACAAAAACATATGTATGAGTACGTGGACAATGTAATCAACAGTCCCTGTCTATGCTGTATTCTCAATTCAGAGGTCAAAAGAACATCCTATCATGTAAATGAATTGAACACATGGGATATCTCAGTATTCATCTCTCTTTGAAATGTACTGTGAATGGTGGAGGAACAAGCAAATGGCCTGTTTTATGCTGGCTTGGTAAATATAAGTATTGAAATATCCACCAGCTTTATGGGGGATTGTCTGCCACATTCTTTGCAGTTCACCCTAATTGAATGACCACAGGTGGCTCCCCACTAGGACCCTGGTCACAGCTACCTTCCATGACCGGTAGAGAAGAGAGCAAGCTGCCAGCAGTTTGAATGGGGGTCCCATTAGTCTGGAGAGAACCAGGTTAAGGTCCCATGCCAGAGAGGCTGTCTAACCCGAGGATATAGGTATTACAGGCCTTTAAGGAAACATCCTACCATAGTGTTAGCAAACATGGAGCGTCCAGGAGGTGCCTGGATAGAAGGCCGAGATAGCAGCAAGGTGTACCTTGATGGATGACGCTGCCTGGCCTTGTTGGTTGAGGTGCAAAAGGTACTCCAGGATGAGTAGTATAGACTCCTGGAGTGGAGAAGTAGTATAGACTCCTGGAGTGATGTTGGCACACCAGCAAGTGAACCTCTTCCACCTGGCCAGATAAACTGCCCTGGTCGACGGTTTTCTGCTGCTGAGCAGGATCTTCCTTACTGGTTCTGAGCACGTGAGCTCCACTGGGTTTAGCTATGAAGCTTCCAAGCCATGAGATAGAGGGACTGGAGGTCCAGGTGGTGAAGGCGACTGTGGTCCTGTGTGATCAGATTGGGGTAGAGTGGTAACGCAATAAGAGTTTTCACTGACAACTCCAGAAGCGTGGTCTACCAATGTTGGCGGGGCCATGCCAGGGCCAGCAGTTTGCTCTCTCTGCGGATTTTCAGCAGTACTCTGTGCACAAGTGGGAATGATGGAAAAAACATACATGAGACTGTCTCCCCAGGGAAGCAGGAACACATCCAAGATCGAACCTGGGCTGTATTTCTGAAAGGAGCAGAACATTGGGCACCTCCTGTTCCTCTGGATGGCGAACAGATCGACCTGGAGAAACCCCTGCTTTTGAAAGATGGAATATATAAAATCCAGACAGATGACCCACACATGATTGCTAAACGAACTGCTAAGGTGGTCTTCTAGTTTGTTCTGCACACCTGGGAGATAGCCCACTGCATTCACCTGGAGAAATTCTATGCAGAACTCCCATAGCTGCAGGGCCTCCTGACATAAGGTAGAAGAGCGGGCTCCACTTTGCTTGTTGATTTAAAACAGGACCGTGGTGTTGTCCGTCATTACCTGTACACACTGGCCCTGGAGCCGGGATAGGAAGGTTTGGCATGCTAGCCATACTGCTCTGAGCTCTCTGACATTGATATGCAGGGAGAGCTCATCCTGCGACCATAATCCTTGTGTCTGGAGCTCTCCCAAATGTGCCCTCCCACCCAGAGCTGACGCATCTATTACTAGGGACAAGGAGGGCTGGGGGCTGTTGAAGGGGACTCTCTTGCACACTGTGCGAGGGTCAAGCCACCATTGGAGGGACTCAAGTACTTGGTCTGACACCATGACCACAGATTCCAGACTGTTGCGCCCCAGGCGGTATAAAAACGCGAGCCATGCTTGACGTGGCCTGAGCCTCAGTCTGGCATGCCAGACCACGTAAATGAAGGCTGCCATGTGGTCGAGGAGACTCAGGCATCCCCTTGTGGTAGAGGGTTGGGGTACCGCCTGAGGCTCTGGATAATGTCGATCATGGTCTGAAATCGGTCACGGTCTGAAAGGAGCGCACTTGCCTGCACCGAGTCCAGCACCGCACCGATGAATTCTACTCTTTCAGTCTGTGACAAGGTTGACTTGTTCATGCTGAGGAGTCGTCCCAGCCTCTGGAAAGTCGCTCTGACTAGTCAGACTTGAGACTCCACCTGCTCCCTGTTGCACCCTCTGAGTAACCAGTTGTCGAAGTAGGGATATACTCTGCAGGAGGCAGGTGCAGGTAAGGCTGCTACGACCGATATACATTTGGTGAACACTTGGGGGGCTGTCAACAGACTGAAGGAGAGGACCGTGAACTGATAGCTTTTGTGGCTGGCTACAAACCGCAGAAATCTGTGTGCAGGCTGAATAGCTATGTGAAAGTATGCGTCTCATGTTGAAGGTGGTGTACCAGAATCCTGGATCCAAGGAAGGAATAATAGTGCTCAGGGAGACCAGGTTCATGGTGAAGTTGAAGTTCCGCATGATGAGCCCTCGCAGGTCTAGAATGGATCTGAGACCTCCCTTTGCCTCGGGGATTAGGAAATAGCAGGAGTAGAACCCTTTGCCCTTTAGCTCCTGAGGAACCTCCTCCACTGCTATGGCAAGGAGTGATTGCACCTCCTGGATAAAGAGTTGCTCGTGAGAAGTGTCACTGAAGAGCAATGGGACATGGGGGTGGGAGGGAGGGTAGGAGCAGAATTGGAGAGAATATCCCAGTTCTACCGTGTGGAGAACCCAGTGGGCTGACGTTATTTGGGACCATGCATGGTAGAAGTGGGATAGATGATTCCGAAAGCAGAGTACAGCGTTTGGCATGTCGTCCCCGGGTGCACCTTCAAAAGGCCTGCTTGGAGGCCAAGGAGGTGTGCGCTTGGCCCTATGACTACGAGGGCTGGGACAGCTTATGCCTGCCGTTCCTACCTCGCCTTCTAGGAAAGTCTTGCCTAGTGAGGTTGGTAAGGACATTGAGGGGGTTGAACTTAAAGTGTTTTCATTGACTGGCTGGGGTATGCATCCCCAGCGACTTCATTGTCTCCCTTGAATCCTTTAGGCTGCGTAGCCTGGAGTCTGTCTGCTCTGCGAATAATCCTGTCCCATTAAAGGAAAGGTCCTGCAGGATCTGTTGGACCTTCGGGGGGTAGGCTCGAAACTTGAAGCCACGAGGTCCTCCTCGTGGCTATGCCGGAGGACAAGGTGTACACCGCAGAGTCAGTGGCGTCCAGTGAGGTCTGTGCCGCTATCTTGCCCTCCTCCACAACGACCCCAAACTTGTCCCTGGACTCAGATGGTATTAACTCCTCAAACTTGAGCATGGAGTTCCATGAGTTAAAATTACATCTGCTCAGGACTGCCTGCTGATTAGCAATCCTCAGCTGTAGGCCCCCTGTGGAATAGACTATTTGGTGGAAAGGTCAAGGTTTTAAAAAGTCCCTGAACTTCGGTGTGGGTCCCTGCTGCCCCTGCCTTTCACATTCATTAACCGCAGACACCACCAAGGAGCAGGGTTGTGGGTGGGATTATAGATACTTTAACCCTTGGAGGGAATGAAGTATTTGCGTTCTACTCCCTCGGCCATCGAGGGATAGAGGCCGGGATCTGCTACACAGTTTTGGTGTTATTTTGAATGGTCCTAATGAGTGGCAGTGCAACTTGAGATGGGCCTTCTGGGGCCAAAATACCTACCATTGGGTCCTCCTATTCCACCACCTCGTCTGCTTGTAAGCCCATATTGTGCACCAGCCTGCAGAGTAGGTCCTGGTTGGCGGTCCTGAGACTGAAGTTCCCTCTACTGCCTCGTCTGGGGAAGAGGACAAGGACGCAGGCAGGGGAACTGGGTCATCCTGGGCCTGTTGGTACATGGGGACCTCCTGCTCAACCTGCTGTTCTGGGTCGGTGACCATCTGTTCCACCGTAGAGGCAGGGGTCTGTGCTGGTGAAGGTGCTATAGCTAGAATCCCTTCTACACCTCTGGGCATGGGGCAGCTGGCCGAGGCCTTCGACAGCCTGGGCTCAGATGCCACTGACCAGGAGCCCTTGGACAAGGTACCCTGTGACTGGTGATATGCCCAGGGAGTCAAAAAAGGCCATTGTGCTAGTCCTTGCCATTGTACCTGCGTCGGGCTGTCGATGTGCCGACTGCTGCCAGCTCCAGTGTGAGTATCTAGACCCCGTGTCTGATTCTGAGGAAGGGGACCAGGATCTAGAGGGCCAGGGCCGTGCCAATCAGAGCTGGCCAGGCAAGTGGTGGCACAAAGAAGGGGAGCGGAGCAGAGACCTCAATCTCTACTGAGGGGATTGGAGACATAATGATGATCAGCGCTGGGAGTGGGACCTCCGACGATCCAGGGACCGGCACCTCCAGGACTCATGAGGACACCTCCTTTCACTCGGTGCCAGGGATCGGTGACCTGGCAATGCAGACAGGCGCATCATTGTAGGCTTGCCGTGGGACGGTAGTGCCCTCGGCGGTGCCAGGGGCTTGTCGTGGAGAGTCAGGGACAGTGGTGCCATCAGGGCAATGAGGTCCAGCGCAGCCTCAAACGTGTCTAGGGCAGACGGTAGCCCTGCCTCCTCCACCATATGGATTGGGGAGTCCAACGGCCCTGGGCTCAACAGTACTCCTTGTGGGTCTGAAGTTCCTGGTGCTGACTCCAAGGGTCTCGGGACCGGGTGTTCCTCTCTGGGATGTGACCCATTGGCCGAGACTGCAGGGGAGGGTCTCACAGGAGATCCGCCTCTACTCTGCTTGGCAAGCCTCCTCTGCAGCAGCAGAGAGTGGGACCAGCACCAGGCAGTTCCCACAAGCTTAGGTACAGGGAATTGGCGGTGCCATGAGTCTCTGTTCTCCGAGATCTTCTGCTGTGCCAATTCTGCCACTGAGGAGCTCGGTGCTGGGTCCTGCTGTGCTGAGGCAGACTGCGGCTTCAGGGCTGCCTCCACGAGGAGCTGTTTCAACCTGAAATCCCGCTTTTTTTGTCCTGGGTCAAAACCCTTGCAAATCCTGCGTCTATCAGCTTGGTGAGCCTCCTCGACACACTTTAAACAAGCGTCATGGGGATCGCCCGTTGGCATGGGCTTATTGCAGAACTTGAACCCTGGGGATCGAGGCATGCCCTTAGGTCTCCAAGGGGAAATGTCAGCGTGGAAACCCTCCCACTCTTAACAGAACTACTAATAAAACTAGAACTATAAACTGAGGAAAAACTACACTAGAAAGTTGGGGAAGCAAGTAGAACTTGTACGCAAGCCACTTGCAGTTACGACAACTGTCACAGGTGGCAAGAAGGAACTGAGGAGGGGCTGGGTTGGCAGGGTCATATACTGAACACCATGAAGGCACCACAGCTGACCTGATGGGAGTTGCTGGGGGGGGGGGGGGGAGATTTCCGGCAACTGTGCAGGCAGCACGCACACACCTGATTGGAACGGACATGAACAAGCACTCAAAGAAGCAGCACACTTTCCATGGTGTGCCACTCTGCATCAACAAGCACTCCTGATGAATATGTGCAGCACCAATGCAAGGAGCCAGGTATGGATGTGCACAAACAATATACCAACTGAGGCTGCTTTATGTCAACGTTAAGACGAATCAACCAAAGTTTGTAGTGTAGGCCTAAGTGTTAATATATTTTGTGTCTTTGGCCTCCATTCTTCCTATCTAGAGCTAAAAAATAGTTCTGTTCACTCCAGAGTAGAGGGGTTCTGTATTCTACAGATTATTTAGTCTCTGCTTGCAAAACCACATTCTTTAAGCTGTTTGGGCCTTTATGATGTCACAGCTATACACCAACTCTAAGATTTTGTTCTGAGGTTCTAGCCATGAAGTGCTGTGGGGATATTTTGTTGTTTGTTAATGGAGGGGAAAGGAAAGATATTTACCTGGGGCAGCCTGTGGGGAACAGAGGTGAAGCAAGAAGCAGAAGAATGAAAGGCTACATTAAAGAAAAAGGACAGTTTTCAACCATCCCTCAAACTCCAGAGTCCCATGTAAAGCAGTTCCTAGTGAAACGCTGCATGAATTCCATGGGACTGTTTAATAATGGAATAAAACTAACAAGCTATACTCCATCAGCAATAAGCCACTCCAGTATGTGCATTAGTAAGCAACTAATGCACTGGAGTGGCTGAAGGCATTTTCCCTTCAGTCTCGTATCTCAAGTCGATCAAAGCCAGATACAAACTTTCGCACAGGCTAGTTTAACTCACCCACAGAATTCCACTGCAGTTACACAGCTAGAGATGCTGAATTTTGTTGATACAAATATACTACCTATTACAGTTAAAAATCAAATTGCTGAGAGGTCAAGACTTCCCCCCCTTAAATCAAAATTCATTCTTCAAAAAAGCATAATGAAAAAATACAGCATCAATTGAGCTTTTGGCAAGGGGGTAACAATCAGAGTTTGCATTTCAACTATCAAAAACAGAAGCATATCAGTTATTTGTATGACAGTAGCACTTAGGAGCCCCAGTGACAGGTCAGAACCCCATTGTGCTAAGCACTGTACAAAAGAAGGATCTCCGCTCCAAAGAACTTACAACAGCAATAGTGCACTGTAAGTGTAAGTCTTTAGCCTCTGAGTAAAAAAAGAAGCTTTCCTATGCTAATGCCCTATTTACCTGATGGAAATTTGAAATTATCTTGTAGGGCCAAGAACTGCTGGTAGCTATACAGTATTCTTTAAAAATTAACTTTATACAACGTTAAAAACAAGGCACTAAAGAAATATGCAACAACATGCATAATGGAACCAACAGAAAAATATATAATGGTACTAGGCTTTGACTGTGCAATTGCATATTGAACAGGTTGGTCTGTCCACTAGGATACACGGTCTATCAGCTGTTCTGCACACAGCTGACATACTTTAAACCTGGTCCAGGCAGACAGGCTTGGGATCAGAAGAACATTCCTCAACTGTCCTACTCAAGAGTTGGCAGCTTAAGGCCTTGGGCTTACTGGACTTCAGCAGCTTTCTCCCCTTAAGAGGAACCCTCTAACATGGCTAGCTTTCCCTCTCAGGACATCCATGGGAAGAAAAAATTTTAAGCTCTCCTGCAGGGGTGGAAAAGAATATTACATACCATGCTGTCAGGACAGACTTTATAAAAACTTGGAACCAACAAGATATGTGCTCAACTTCACCCTTACGCCTTTTCTCACATGCAGTAGTCTATTTCCTCTCCCTCCCACTCATCTGTCTCTTCAGACTAAACTCTTTGGGTAAGGAGGACCAGGTGTTCTTTTAAGTATGCATATCCTCAGCTCAGCACAAGGAGCATCTCCCATGCCTGGAGCCTCTGAGCACTAATATAATATGTTAGTGATAAGCTTATAGTAAGGCTTATCTCATCAGTAACTGTCCTCCCATACCATATGGGTGTGTCATTCTTTGATGTATGTAGTTACTTTTTTGGTATAACCCAAGGTGTGAATTTAAACCAATATGGTTAACCACGTTAACTGCTTATGTTGACACATTCATTTTGGTATAAAAAAATATTGTTCTTTGGTTCAGTTTGTCACTTGAGAAATGGGGTTTACCTACTTACTGAAAAGAGTTATTCCTCTAGAAGAGAGTGTCTAGACTGGGATGTGGCGGGGAATGTTATATCAATATCATTACACTGGTGTAACTAGATTAGTATTACTGGTAAAACTTGCTGAAGCAGACAGACCCTAATCCAGGCTGCAAACCCTAATGGTAGGGACTTATCACCATGCTGAATGCAAAGTTTACTGTATGACATGGACTATGATAGGAAGCACCTTCAGACCTGACAGACAACAGCAGAGAAGCCAGCTGTATATCAGAACATTTTAGTTGTACTACAGGTCCCAGTCAGTGTCAAATGTTTTCAGCCCAAAGAAAAACACTACTCTAAAGGGGCAAAGGAGGCACAATATCTACTTTGCAGCAGATTTTTAGTCCTGTTCTATCCCTTTTGCTGTGCTCGGGTGGTGGAAAGACAGCAGAAGTGACCTGCAAGTTTCCCACTGAGTGCAAAGGAGAAGGGAGCATCCCCAGTGCTCCAAAGCCAGCTTCCATGCCTCCTTCATGACAGGTGGCAAGTCAGAGGTTGGGAAGAGGGCATGGCCACAGCACACTGTATTCTGGCTAACCTCAGAGCACACAAGGTCCCTTGGGGATCACAACCAGCCAGTTTAAGTACATCAGCACCCAGACTGCTCTAACCTGAGAGTCAGCTGGAAAAGGGAATCATAGAATCAACTGGTTGCTGGTTCTCACCTTTATTCCGTCTCCCAGATATCCTGGATGGCTGTGACACATCCTTCACTAGGTGCTCTCCTAGGCTCAGAGCGCCAGTTGAACTTTTATCCTTCTGTCTCAAGGGTCCCACAAGTCTGCCAGGCAATATAGCAACCAGAGCTGCTCTTTACTTTCCTGCAATACACTGGGCTGGCGGGGGGGGGGGGCGGCAGCTGCTGTCCCTTTGCTGCAGTTTGCTCACAGTGCTCATGCCCAGGGCATTGAGGCTGCAGGGGAGGCACCACTTACTTTCTCCCCATAGGAAGCAGTAGGGCCGATTCAATACAAATCAATCAAACTGGGGGCAGTTCAGTTTTCAATTCACAATCAAGTCAGTTACCAGCCACACTGAAGAATAATTTAGAACTCTGATTTTCACAACAGGCTCCTGAGTCACAACATGGACACCCCTGCGCGAGTAGCTGTACAGGACAGAAAGAGTTTAATGTACTGGAAGAGCATGCAATCCAATTTAAATATAGGAGTGTAAAATGAGAACAGAGTGAGGCAACACCGACAAACATTTACAAGGCTAGCCTTGGGCACAGCTTGAGGTTTCCAAGCTATTTAAAGCAACATGAAAAACAAAAAGCAATCACCTCTCCACTGGCCTTCTACATAGACATTACACTAACAACTGGTATAAGCACTATGATCATTCAAATTACAAATGCATTTATCTGAACATATTGTGCTAATTATGCACATGAGTAGTGAAGAATCACATCTTGACACATCTACCCACGTTAAATATACTGTGAATGGTTCCTGACAAAAGTTAGTGCAGAGAATGCAAATAAGAAGTGCATTATTCTGGATTATGTACACACCAAGCCTGGTATTTAACATTGACTAAAATAATCTGCAAAAATAAACTTGCATTTCCCCATTTGCCATCTTTAATAAAATCTTTCAGTCATTTATCAGTTAATCATCTTTTGGAATGTTTACCACAGGCAGTGAGAAAGATTCAGCCAAGTTAACTAAGGAGAAAACTGTTGAAACTGAAAATAAGCAGAGTGCAAGTAATATCTCTATCTTTAAAAAGGAACAATGTCAATTTTAAAATCATGCTGTTTAAAGAGGTTACTACCTCTGTTACTAATGCCACCTTTGATCATAAGAAGTGAGTTTTACAAAGATCTAAATTACTGTTCAGCATACTTTTCTGTATTTCTATAGTGCTAGAGGATGAAAAAAGTTAAATCAGCTTTGCTTGTGTTTAATCAAGCTTCTCTTTCAAATTCTTGTTGCTGCACTGAATGAAGTTCTAATATTGTAGAAAACAGATTTTAAAACCTGTTTATATTGAATGTAGCTATCAGTATGCAGTTTTATAATGTTGGGGACATTTAAGTAGAGCCCCTTTAACTGTGCTAAGTTACTGTATCACTGTAGCAATATGTTACTAATGTCACTGTCAACACCAGGTTAAACTGGCCCCTAGATTGTAGTTAGAACCCAAGTTCAGCTAGGATACTGAATCCAGCAAGAGGCAAAAGCTTGCTTTCAACAAGATTTACTAACCTTGTGGCAAAGTCACCACCAGAAACATTCCAAGTTACACTTGTTCTGAGGATGGAGCTTCAATGACAAACTAAGCTTCAGTAAAAAATTCAGCCTGAAGATAACTGAACAGCTTCACAAATCACTCTTTAGTCTTTTTAACGGTTTAGTGAATACGTTTTAGCCGCTCTATGTTGAGGGTTTCATCCCAACGTCAACCAGGAGAGCAATAAACCCATTAACTTTCAAAGGGGGGACGCCAAGGCAGGCACGTTGACAGGTTTGTAGTTGCAAAAAAAAGACACCATGAATGAAGTGACTGTTAGCGGCTAAGCAACTCGAAAGCCGGAGGGTCCAGCCTGTTCACCTTGCCCCGTGTCCCGGCCTTACGCTGAGGGCCAGTCTCCTAGTGTGCAGGGATAAGGGCAGTCCCCCCCCCCTCCTCGCCGCCACAGGCTGCTGCTGCCGCTGCTCCCCCCAGCTTAGAGGAGACGCGAGCGCCTCAGCGGTACCTCGTGCCCTGGCTGCCGGGTCCCGCAGTGCCCTGGCGCGGCTCTCCGCCGCCGGCGGGGGCATGCCCGGCTCCCGTGCGCAGCGCTGCCAGCTCCAAATCCCAGCCAGCTGCTGCAGCGGCGGCACCCGGCTCCCAGCCCCCCCCCCGCGGGGCGTATCGCGAGAGCCGAGCGGGGCCCGCCGCAGACAAGCCGGTTCCCCGCCCGGCCGCGGGGTCACTGCACCGCTCCGAAATGCCCCCGGGCCAGCGCTGCAGCCGCCAGCACGCGGGGCCAGCGGGGAGGGGAGGGGCAGGGCGGCCCGGGCGGCTCCCGGCCCCATCCCCCGCCCAGCCCCTTCCAGCCGCGGGCGGGAGACAGAGACCCGCGGCCGGACGGGTCGGGGAAGGCGATTCCCACAGCGAGCCCAGAGCGCTGCGTTCAGAGCCAGCCCGGCCGGGAGCTGCAGCCCTTCTCCCTAAAGCGCTCGCAGGGCAAAATGGGGTGTGCTTAAAGGGGGAGGAAAATGACTAGACTAAACAGTCTCTCTTTTAAGCTCCCGCTACACTTTGTGCATCAGTTCCACACGCGTAACCTTATCCTCACCGCACTGCCCCGGCTTATTCCTAAGTGCCGCCTTAGCTCTCTGACCTGGCCGACCTTTACCAATTCATCCAGAACATGCAACGTTTGTAAAGGGTGATTAAGGCTTTCCTCCAACTCAGCTTTACCCTTCACAAGTCACCCTTGCCCAACCTGATATGATTTGTGGGAGGTGCGGGGGTTGGGGCAGGCTGAAGTTCTCACAATACAACCAGGTGGAGGAAGCTAAACTCCCCCACTAGTTTAAAAAATTCAGAGATGGAAGGCATATGATTTATAATGCATTAGTAAGGACTCTCAGACACAGGAGTACCATTGGTGTAGGTACTATATAATTATGCTACAACTGTGGGCTATGGAGAAAAGGACATTCCTTCGTGCTAGTTAACATTTTTTTCAAAGGTCAAAAACTGGACCCAATACAACAGATACACAGCAGCATTCTAAAAGTTAACTTTGCATTCTAACAAGTTTGCAAGCTGCACTTTTTAGTACCGGAAAAGGTTAAGACACCAGCAAAAATCAATTTTTGATAAAAACTAGATAAACTATTGAGCATGAGATAAGGCCTCTCTTTCACAACTACAAATTTGTTGTTTGATAGGTGGCATTAAATAGATTACTGGCTGCAAAATTCAACAAAATTAGTGCAGTATACACAGTAAAATGAGTGAGACAGTGGACATTAGGCAAGGAAGAAGTCTGATCAAAGAGTCCTAAAAAAGGGCAAGGAACTTGGATCTATACAGGGTATGAAAACGGGTAGTGATTAGGAAAAGAAGCCCACAACACATCTGAAGGAGATTGCAAGACCCTTTGAAAATGATCCTTCATGAAAGGAGTTTGACAGCCTAAAGGCTGGTCTACACTGGGGGGGTTCAAACTAAGATACGCAATTTCAGCTACGCAAAGTATCTTAGTTCGACTTAACTGGCTGTCCTCATAGCAGCGAGTCAACTGACACGGCGCCCCTGTCAACTGTGCTTACTCCTCCTGCCAAGGTGGAGTATGGGTGTCGATTGGCGGATCACGTCCAGACGAGACGCGATAAATCGATCCCCGATACATCGAACATTACCTGCCGATCCGGCAGGTAGTATAGACATACCTTAAGTTAACTCTGCTTTTCAGTGTCCTGTTAGAGAGGTGTGTCAGGAGAGAAATTTTTGAAAATAAGTGTCTTGATTTTGTGATAGCATTCTTGGAATCTCTTCTGCTCACCGTCCATCTAGATGTGTGTTTCACATAGAAAACCTTACATGAGAAGAACTCCATTGGTTTACACAAAAGTAGTGAGTATTCAACACATGCTGGCAGAAGCTAGAAACATGTGGCTAGGGCCAAATCCTTTTTCCAGGGCAGAGCCCAAGTATATGGCATTTGCATTGGAGAGATCAGCAGGAACAGGAAGACTAATCATGTAGCATTAATGTTGCTTTTGTTGAATGGAATTTCCAATAGAAAGCTAAGTTCTGTTTTTTTAGTAGCAATATTAGTTTAAGTTGAGCTCATCAGGGACAGGAGCTGTCAACTAAAAGTGCTCTGTAATGCATGAAGCTCATATCTCCTTTTCAATATTTCAAGAGCTTTCTATATTAAGAAATGAGATGATTAGAGCAATGCTATGAAACTGAAGTAGAATTTTCATTGCCTGGGCATTTTAAGATTCTTTATTATGATTACCAAAACTATTCAAACACAATGGGGGGAAAAACAGATTACAGACATGAAGTAGTTATAGTGCAATAATGACAACTACTGTCCAAAAAAACAAAAAAAAACCAACAAAAAACCCACCACAACCACACTGCCACCTCTTTCATGGAAACAATTATGCTATCAAGCTCTTATTTGTATCAAACTATAAAGGTTACAAATATGAACAATTTAAAGTCTGGTACCCTTTTCTTAGCGTCATATGGTATTTATAAAACACTACTTTGGTCATTAAAATAGAAATAGAGGAATGAATTTGGCTTCATATAGAGCAGCATACCTACCAAATATAATCACAGAATAAGAACCACCACACAGAACATCTCCCTCATTCACGAATGGAGTTTTCACAAGTAGGTATTAGTTTACTGGGTAAAGGAAAATTAAACTAGATCTATGACAAGATAAACAGATCTTTCACCACTCACTCCATTATGTTGTATTTTCGCTCATGCAAGTATAGCAGGCTTGTGAGTAAAGAAGGAGGTTTGCATTAAGACTTTTCATTCCTATCCAAGCCTTGACAACGGATCCAGTGTGTGCGGCTCATTGCTAAAGAACTGGAAGTGACTCACAACACCAACACAATCTTCCTTATTTTGAAATACAAATGGCTGATGAAGACAAAGCTGAACTGAAGAGTGTCACCACAGGTCAGGAGAACAAGTCTATCTATGGTAACTTGGTTATGAAGCACCCTCCAGAGATCAACATGAACAAACAAACATGCAGTACATTTCCACTGAAGTATTGGAATTGCACTCAATAGTATAAACAAACAGAGCACTTTTATGATAAGTCCAATGGTGATGGGGGGCGGGGTATCTAAACTAGAAATACACAAAAGAGGAATTCCCTGGAATAAAGGTGCTGTTAATACCTTGGATTTAACCAATTCCAGACAGAGGGAAGAACCATCTGCATAGGGCCCTGCACATTAGTAACAATAAGTGCAATAAAAGGGACACTGCTTTTTTAAAACTGTCCATGAAAACAATTGCTTATCTAAATCAAAAGAGACCTGTCCAAACACATGGAAGGCAGCAGAACAGCTGAAAAAAGGACTATCAATTAATCTACAATATGCAAACAAACCCAAGATTCTCTTTTGTGTTGATTTCTAGCTGCAGAGGAAAATGTTTCTCTGACGTACCAGATTCCACTAGGGTGGGCAAACTACAGCCCACGGGCTGGATCCGACCCGTTAGGGCTTTGGATCCGGCCCGCACCACTCCAGGAAGCGGCTGGCACCACATCCCTGCAGCCCGGGAGGGGGAGGGAGGAGGGAAGAGGTGCGAAGAGGGCTGTGTGTGTGCTGCCTTTGCCTGCAGGCACCACCCCCTGCAGCTCCCATTGGCTGGGAAGGGGGAAAACTGCAGCCAATGAGAGCTTCGGGGGGAGGTACCCGCAGGCAAGGGCAGTACACAGAGCCCTCTACTTCCCACTTCCCCCCGACACACATGGGCCGCAGGGCTGCATGCCACTGCCACGCTGGAGCCACTCCAGGTAAATGGCACTGGGCCAGAGCCGCCACCCCAAGCCCCTCATGCACCCTGCATCCCAACCCCCTGCCCTGAGCCCCCTCCCACACCCCAACCCCTACCCCAGCCCTACAGGCATGGCCCTGCATGCAATTTCCCTACCCAGATGTGGCCCTTGGGCCAAAACGTTTGTCCACCCCTGCACTAGGTGGTTAGCAAAATGAAAGATAACCCGTCTAGTAAAGGCAGAAGCCTTAGAGGTGTATTTGGTTCAGTGCATTAAGTAAGCAAGGCAGCTGCAGGCCTGAAGAGAAATTTGGGGCCTTGGCACATCATGTTTGCTGGGGTCTCTGCCCTGCACATTTCTTTTATACTGATGTTGAAGACACTTTGGGGGCACCAGTACAATTGTCCCCCTTTCCCCTGCCTCACATTAGTTCTGGCTTCAGTGATGCCCTTAAAATAGTTTATGCAATAAGGATGTGAAGTACAGCAATACATACCCCTTCCTGCTTTGTGAAGAGCTTAAGGCAGTTACCCAGAGCCTCACAAGTTTCTTTGGATACTTCAGAGACCACTTCAATTTTCTGAAGAAATGAAGGAGGCATTCCTGAAAGTCAAAAGTACCAAAGGTGAGCTGTTTTAGGAGACATCTTAACTACTGATTTTGCATAATTGTTTACTCCCAAATTGTCAACTAAAAATCCTAACTGAATTGTGCGCTACATCAATGCCAGAACAGTACAAAATGCTCTTTCTACAGTACAGTGCACAAGTTAATATTAGGGGAAATTCCTTCCCCTTGTCCTGAGCTTGGGAAAGGTTGCAAAAGGTAATTTATTCATAGAGTTGGATACAGTTTCACCACACAGCATGGCTAGGGACACAAGATGGGAGAACTCTGGCCTTCATGATAAGATTACCCAGCCCTAACCTGGATCCCTCCTTTTTACCCCTTCCCCTGGAGTAAAGTGTGAAGACCTCTCCTGTAAAAGTATTGCATGATCCGTAGTCTAAGGATAGTGTGCAGTTACTGCCATCATGGCACACCAGGAAGCTGAAGAAAAACCAAGAAGCCACACAAGTTGGACAATCAGAAGAGACACTGGTGGTAAATATCAAGGGGAAGGGGAAAAATCTTTGAATAAGGCCAAGACAATACCTGATGGAGTAAATTATACAAACAGCAAAAAATATCCCTACTTCACCCTGAATACAACCATCTCAAATGGATATGTAATAGAGGTTGGAATCATTAGTACTCGGGTCATTTTGTAACTATAATTGTCAGCCTGTTATGCAGGATATAACTCAAGACTCAAGTTTCCCTTTGTCCTTGCTGTCATCTCCTTATTCCTGCATATTAAAAATGGAATTATTCATTCCAAATTAGAAGAAATAGGTTTATTTCATCCTAAAAAATAGGGTTCATTTAAAAACCACCACCAGCAGTAACTATGTTGTACATTTGGGCAACAGCAAATTAAACACCCATCCATGAATCTGCTGGCAAAAAGTGATAGACTCTTTACGTAGTAAATTGAAAGAAGAGCATGTTTATGCTATATAGTGGTTTGTGGCAAGCCTGGCTTTTGCGTCTGTCACACAAACTATCTACAAGCATTATATTCATTGCACTACTGCTACAAAAGCAGGAAAGAAAGTAGAGGTTAAGTTTGAACTAGGTGTCTGAGTTTGCAGCATTTCAAAGAGGTCAGATGGCCTTGATAGTGACTACACAGAATACATGTACCACCACAATCAATCTCACTAAAAATGTAAGTACTGTCCTGGTGCAAATACAAGAGTCTGAAAATTCAGTGGTGCCAGTTGTATGACACCCTCCAGTGTCTTTTACAAGCCACACAAGAGCACTTTTACTCAACATGCTAGAAACTACCCTAGATATTACGTGCATGTTTGTACTTTGATACATGGCAAGAAAGTTTTTGGCTTGATTAGACCTATATATATTGTGTAATTCAAGGGCTTCCATCTCTGGAGCCCCTAATTAAAACTCAGGGTGGACTTAACAGTTCTAACTGTGACCATCAAGTTGGATAGGCACCTTCCAAAATGAACAATACAGGCAATATTCTACTTTTCACCTCTCCTACATTCAGTTGCTTTTTTTCCTTACTTGATATGAATGACATGCACCCAAGCTCTTCCTCCAAAATTGTTTTGAATGTTTGGAAAAAAAAGGCTTAGAACATGGCCCAACTATGCCAATCTTAGGCTCATTTTAGGCTTTTCCAGTAGTTAGGTCCACAATAGAGGGCCATCTTGCAAACGTCCCATCTTCAGTTCACAAGAGTTTCACCTTGGGAAAGGTGAGCTATACTGCCCCCACAGGAGCATGGTTGTCTGACACAGTCAGACCACAAGTCTCTGAAGTCCTTCAAATCAAGACACCACCAATTCAGGGCAATGGTATGTGATCTGAGAAGAGGTGCAAGCCAAAATGTACTGGTGCAATGCTTTCTGTGGTGAGCCACTGGGATTGTGCCCTAGATTGAATGTGCTGTCTCTATATTTCAGTCCTAGATAAATCAAGTTACAAACAGAAATTGGTAGGTGACAAGCCAGGAGCAGTGCAGTCTAAAGCCGCTGCCTCCCTTGCCCCCCTCCCAAAGCGGCACGGGGCTGACGCCAGCAAACCTCCTCCCTCCCCCCCAAGCTGGGAGCTGCACTGGGCACCCCCCTTTGCCTGCACACAGCCCCTAGCTACCTCCTGCCTGCACCCTGAGCAGTTTTCAAACTTTTTGAACCCCCCCTTAAGTTATTTTTTTGGTTGCGTCCCACCACAGCCCAGACTGACTGGGTGGCCTCCTGAGTGAGTCAGGGGGTGGGGTGGCGCTCCCTCCCTGGACCCCACTGTGTGAAGCTGGTTCGAGCCCCACCAGCTCTTCTCCCCCGCCCCCATAGAAGTAAAACTATGCCTACGCCCAATGGTGGCTACCAGCCTGGAGCCTCAAGTTCCCCCCCCCACCCCACCCCTGCTGGGCCCTGGCATCTTTATAGCATGTTGAGAAAGGTTTATAGCAAGAGAAAGGTTGAGAACCCCTCAACTAGCTGACCTCTCGAGGTCCCTTTCAGTCCTACAATTCTACGATTAACAACTAGCACTCTAATTTGAGCTTACTAAATTTTAATCACTGTTAAAAGTAGTAAGGACACACATATACACAAAGGCCAGATCTGTTTATTAAAGATGTTTGTTTTTAAAGCCCCCACTTCTCATATTATAATCTAATTTTAATTCTCAAATTACCAGTTTCAGAAGTTAAAAATCCATTGATTTCAATTTCATATTATGCATATATGTATACATAAGGCACTAGCCCCAAATAAGTGTAAGTCAGTATCTCTTAAGAAGTTTGATGCCTGTACATAATAGCCAATAAACTGGAACTCTGCTGTTGTATGCAAGTGTCCAGTGGAAACAGTGTGCGATTTCAAAAATTTGTAAGCTCTCTCCAACCCACTGTGTCCCCTTTTTGACACCTTTATACAAGGACACTGGAATATATGTCATCTCACTGACCCATTAGTTTCTTTTTTATTACATTTAATGCATCCCTATTCCACAAGTTCAGTTCACCACAGCTTTTTTACTACAATGAGCAAATACATCATACAAATCGAGGGAGGAGAGAAACTAGAAGCAGCAGCTGATCTCTTGGCAGTAGGGAGAGTAGCAAGAGGGATTTTGGTACCTTTAAGGGGACAATAAAAGCTACTGCTCTCGTGTTATTTATATGGTTCTACAAGTGATTCCAGATCAGGAGGAGCTCACCTATACACTCAATTATCCTGAAAATACTATTTATGACAAGTTTCACCATAGTTTAATCCTCTAGGAAGTTGTATTAACCACCTCAACTGATGTAAAGCATCAGCAGAACCACTAGCTATTGTAAGTAATAAGTTGACAGTTATTTGAAAACTGAAATATTCAGTCTCAATTTCTAATTGAAAAGCAGTGGTCCTATTCTCACAGGCATCTTGTTTCCATTTTGGAAAAGTTTTATTTGACAAAAGGGTGGACTTCCTGATTTTTTTTTTTTTAAACCAGGTGGCTTATCCAACACAGAGCACATCATAAAACTGCAGAAAGAATTGCAATTACTAACAGTGTTACCTTTAGTGGTGTTGCACGATTTAATCATTGTGAGGAAGTTGGAAATCTCTTTATCTAGCCTTTGTTGACATGTTTGTGCCTTCTGCAAACAAAGATAAATAGCTATTTAAAACATGTACTTCTAATTGGAAAAAGTTCACACATTCTATTAAACATACTAAAGTTAAGTTAGAGATACCTAACAATTTGAAAAAATTCATTTTTCTGATGAGAAAAATGTGATTTTATACAGTAAATCAATAGATGACTGGTGCCTCCCCATATTGGGAGGGCACCAGCTAAATGGAAGGACAACCTCTGCCCTGCCCCCAGCCTGGGGCCCCCCATGCTCTTCCTCCCCAACCCCACATTACTTGCAAGGGGGGGAGGGGCTCTGTCCTCCCACTGCACTGGCTCCCCCCAGCACATTCAGCTGCTCTCCCTGGCAACCAGGCCTAGGTGGGGAGCGGGACAGAGCTGCTCCCAGTCATTGCTCCTTGCAGCTACAGCAGCTGCCTGGGAGGGAGCCCTACTGGGGAGGGGTGGCAGTGGCAGCCCAACTCCCTGCCCAGGCTCAGCTTCTGGAGATCGGGGCCAAGCATACCAGGGAGAAGGGAGGGCCTCTGGCTCGCTTGGCGGCTGTCCCTGGAAGCTGAGCCTAGGTAGAGGGCAACCTGCCACCACCACAGCCAGGTCCTCTCCCAGGCAGCCACTGGGCTGCACCAGGCAGCGCCCCAGCATGGCTGGAGATGTTCTGGCCCCACCCCTTCTTTCCCCACCAAGGTGGCTACTGATGTGGGGGGGGGCACTGGAC
Source organism: Mauremys mutica (assembly GCF_020497125.1). Classification (NCBI taxonomy): domain Eukaryota; kingdom Metazoa; phylum Chordata; order Testudines; family Geoemydidae; genus Mauremys; species Mauremys mutica. The sequence goes on along the minus strand of NC_059073.1, from coordinate 83,182,694 downwards.
CCTCCATGCCCCATCCCCGACATGTCGCCGACTCAGAAGTGTGTAAAAAAGCTTCATCTGTATTTCTCGCACAAGAAGCATCACTGAACATTTAAATGGCTATATCCCAAACCACTTTAATTACAGTATATAAATTGCTTCTAAAAAGTTTATTAAAATCAAGTTTTGTTCAGAGACCAACGGTTACATAAGCTATTTTCCTCCCAATTTAGTCTTGCCACTTAGAGTATGTCTACCCTGTACTCTAAGCCCAGGCCTGTCGAACATGAACTCTGTTTCCGAGCCTGTGACTGAGCATCCACTCTGCAAGAGAAACTTGAGTTTGCAGTTGCTGGATCCAGCTCTCACAGCTGTGCTAACATGACCATATTGCACTACGTAGACCTTCAACATGGGTCTGCACCTTGACCTGTATCCACACTGCAAAATGACAAGGCTTGGACCTGAATCGTAGTGGTACGCTGGCTCTGATCCACGCCTTACAACATGGGTCCTGAGTGCTTGCTGACCTGAGTGAGACTGATTTATGTGGGGATGGAAAGGGGGTTTGGGCTCAAATCAGAGTCCAAGCCGTGCCTTAGCGTGCAGTGAAGACATACGCTTATCACAGGCAGCCTCCTTCAGCACTTTAGCTGATTAGGGTGGACAAATGCTGGCAAGTGAAGAGTTAAACCCAGAGCTTCATTTTTGGATATCTAAACGCACAGGAAGGGGAAGACTTTGCCTCTCAGGATCGGGTCCTTAGGCTCCATTGTAGTTTGGAGGCATCTACTTACACAAAACATCCCCATTCCAGTGAAGTCCCAAATACACTCTGCTTTTGAATAGTGATTACAGCATGCATTGCTGTATTTTCAGAGTAACTAGGACACTTGGCATCACTTCAGATTTGATTTAACATGTTAAAGAAAAGAAATAGAGTCTGTAAACTCCCTTTGTAGGGGGAATATAAAGACCACTCATGAAATTTATAGCTAAACAAAGCTTTCTACTGCCAGAGATGCATCAGTCTCTGGGAGTACAAGTCTGTCAAGGTGATACAGCTAAGAACGCTTAGATTTCACAGCATAAATTTAAGCACTAATGAAGTAAGTTTAGTTTAACTAGAGCAGAATTATTCATTAATCATGTAAGTGACATATGATGCTGTTTCTCCAGTAAAGAGAACAGTGCTCTAGTGCTGTTGCATTATACAAGTTATTTGGCATGAACCTGTCATAATACTACATAATATATAGGACATTCAGGCTGTAATAAGTCACTTCAAAGCTAAAAAGCATCACATAGTTCTAGACAACATTTCATGTGGCAACAGTTACATGTATTACCCTTTGCGACAAGAGGTTGTCGGGGGAGGAGGGAGAGCAGGGGTGAGAAGAGGCACATCAGTCAAATATACTCTTTAAAAGAAATCCACTGTTTGGGCCTACATGTCTAGGAGTGAAAGGCTACTCTAGAACTCTAACCCAGCACTTCTACTCCTTTAAGAAAAGAGAAATACCTACCCAAAAAACCCCAAAATCCATATTTGCTCAAATTAAAGAGGGATCAACTTAAGGTAAAGAATCTGTTTGTAGCCTGGAACAGAGAGGGTCCACATGAGCATTTACAAAAGGTGTTCGTTACCAATTCACTCAAGTTACTTTAACTAGGGAACGTATACACTACTGGAATAGTGGCTCTAAATGTGGTGTGTTCAAACTGGTTAAAATGGTTAGTAATCTGGTCAACTAACTGCGTCATCTCTAACAGATGGCTAGGCTGGCACAGTGTTGTCTTCATGTAACTTGTTCATTATTTTGCAGCATGACTAGGACATTAATGATTAACTGGTTTGGGCTGATCATCTTCTTTCCAGCTGTGTGGGACAAGACACTGCACCACCTGCTGCTGGCTGTTTTATGTGGGAATCCTCCTGTACAGTGGCCTCTGACATTTTAGCTACCCTGCTCAAAGAAGATTTAGACAATGATAAAATTCCAGCAGATTTTCTAGACTAGCATTCTCATTGGTGGCAGCAAGACAGCGTGGAGGTTTGAAATAAAGTGCCGGGGGTAGCCAAGGAACAATGGTGACCCTGTCTCATTAGACAAATGAAGTTGTAGTGAAGCAAGCTGTGTGGAGATTAGTTTCAGGGGGTTTCTTCCACTCAGATGTCAAATTCAAGACTGAAAACTACATGGTAAAAAGCCCAGGGACTTGTTTAAAGACTCTTCAGAACCCTTGCTGAAAAGTCTTCAAGGAATGAGGAGTTTCAACTATGATTATATACAACTTTATAAAATTAAAGATCAACATGTATATAGTTGTCCTCTCCACCCCCTTTCATCCTCTGCATGTTGCTTCTCTTCAGATTATTCTTTTATAAGGTCTTGAGAGGAGGGACTATTTTCTTCCTTCGTGGACACTACCAGAACACAAATAAGGTTGCGTTTTACCAAAAAGCATGTGCATTTCATGTAGTTTTTCTACATAATTAGGAGTGTATTGATATTAAGGATAGTTAAAATTTTTCCATCAAAAGACTGTTTTAACAGCAAACTGGGTTTTTGACTAGTTTTTTTTTGCAGGGGGGGAAGTGTCTGCTTCCCCACAGAAAAATTTAGACCTTTGTCAAAAATGAACTAAGATTTGGAATTCCATCCACAGTGCCTCTTGGGTAGGGTAGATAAAAATAAATGATTTAAAATAAATTTAAAAAATAGTTTTTTCCCTCAAAGCATTTTATAAAAAAAATCCGATCTAAAGATAGTTTTAATTAAGATATCTTTGAGCTATAATGTATCTCATCATGGAATATGGATTATAAATTCTAATTTTATAGTATGAGACAATATATTCATGTAATGTTTAAGAAAAGTTTCGTAAATGAGTTTCAATAGTTCATGGATTAGGGAACCAATCTTATGGGGTTCCAGGGGCTTCTGTATAGATTTACGTTAATCTGTCTACCCAATGGGACTCGGTGCTCAGTCTAGAAGATATCAGGTGCTTAGGTTTTGCAGTTTTCAAACTGTGGATTTGTGTCTCCAGAGAACATGCTTTTTAACAGTAAAAAATGTTTTAAAATAAATATATAGAGGTGAGAAATAACAGACCTCAATCCTATTGTCCCTCTGCAAATTTGTGTACACAGAGTCAATCCCTTACTTCTCTCTAAAAGTAGAAAGTTTCAAAAAGTTCAATGAATAGAAGATGGTTGGGAGCAGAATAGATCTGAACAAGGAGAAGAAGTCTGGAGATAAATGTGAGAAGGGAGGGACAGGCAGTAGAAACAAAAGTGAAACTGTTTGAGCAGCATATTCCAGAAGTCTGGAGGTCTTTCTGAGTGTAGCCTTCATTGATTTGAGATCTACCATACCATTCTCTCACTAGAAGGGAAACCTATAATGGCAGCAGGCCATAAAAGAGACCCAATTTGGGAATAAGAACCATTCAAGAAATGTTTGCTGATGATGTTTTAAAGAAAGTCACACCAGTGAACTGGTGGAAGTCACTTAAGTACTTTGAAACAGAGACTGTAGAAGTGATAGTCTCACTTTTAACAGCAGTAGCTTCTTCTGCCGGTGTAGAAAGAATATTTTCTTCCTTTGGATTAATTCATTCCAAATTGAGAAATCGTTTGGGACCTGAAAAAGCAGGAAAGCTTGTTTTTCTTTTCCAGATTATGAATAAACCGGAAAATGAAGATGAAGACGACTGAGTTAGCTGCAGAAGCCAGTGTTTTAAGTTTCTCATGTTGACTTGGCTGACAGTCGATTTAAATATATTTTTTTTAAATTAACTAATTTTAGTTAAACAATTTTAACAAAAACAAACCTGATTTTAAAAGCTTGAATGTTTAACTAAATTAAAAAATTCATATGCTTGTTTTGTTAAAATATTATGTTTGTTGAAGGAAAAAATCCAGAATACATAATGTTGTTTTAGACATTTAAATTGTTTTTAACTATCTGGTGATAGTCTCCTAATACAGCATGGCAAAAAATCCTCCAAATATTAATTAACCTGTTGAATTGGAGATCGTTCACCTCCCAACGACTTCATAAATATCTGCTTCAATTACCTTTGGTAAATGAAATAACCAAACAATCATTCATTTTCTGATATAGCTGTAAAACTAAATCTGAAAAGTTTTAAAAATAAAGCATTTTTAAAATGAAACCTACATCTATCTCTGAGTTGTGAAGAATATGCATTAAGGTTATAACCACCACCAAGAAAGCACTTATGTAGAAATTCACGATTAAATAAAGTCTTCCTGACTAGTGATTTAAGTTATGATTTAAATCAAATCCATCCTGCTCTTGGGAGCTATAGTTGAGGTGTCATGCATCCCATCTTCCTCTCTGGGCCAGTCTGGCTGAGGGGCCTCTCTCCCATGATGCACCACAGCAACTCAACAAAAAGCAAACACTGTGGTACGTCAAAGGACATGTAATTTGGTTGGGGAGCGCAGCCCACAGTGAAGAACAGGGCATGAGCCACCATTTCCAAATTGAAAAGTCTCCCCCAATCAGCTCTAGTCAGTATTTAAACTATTGCAGTAAATTGCAGGACTAGAATGTAAATGAAATAAAGGTTTGCTTTTCATTAGTGTATCCTTCAGAGTTTCCTGTCTAGTAACCTTGAACTTTTCTGTACCCCGCTACTTTCCTTAATAGACTAGACAAGTTTTCTGAAGGCAGAAGTTTGATGGTAGAGCAGGGGCAGGCAAAGTTCTTGGCCTGAGGGCCGCATCGGGTTTTATAAATTGTATAGAGGGCCGGTTAGGGGAGGGGGTCATGGCCCAGCCCCCACCTCTTATCTGCCCCCTCCCCCCCCAGGACCCCTGCCCCATCCAACCCCCCCATTCCCTGACAGCCCTCTGGGACCCCTGCCCCATCCACAGACCCCCACTCCCTGACTGCCCCCAGACTCCCACCACCCCATCCAACCCTTCCTCTCATTCCTGATGCCCACCCTCCCCGGGACCCCTGCCCATCTAACCATCCCTTCTCCTTGTCCCCTGACTGCCTCCAGAACCCCTGCCTCTGACTGTCCCCTGCCGCCCCATCCCAACCCCCCTCCTTCCTGACTGCCCCCCCCAGACCCCTGCCCCCATTCAACCCCCTGTTCCTCCCACAACCACCCTGACCCCTATCCACACCCCTGCCCCCCCCCAAAACTCCCCTGTCCTCTAGCCAACCCACCCTACTTCCTGCCCCCTTACCGCACTGTCTGGAGCACCGTTGGCTGGCGGTGCTACAGCCGCACTGCCTGGCTAGAGACGGGTCATGCCGCCATCACCAAGCAGCACAGAGCACCGGGTCAGACTGGGCTCTGCAGCTGCACTGCCCCAGGAGCTCACAGCTCCGCCACCCAGAACACTGCACTGAAGTGAGCAAGCTGAGGCTGCGGGAGAGGGGTGGACAGCAGGGAAGGGGCTGGGGACTAGCCTCTCAGGTCAGGAGCTGGGCAGGATGGTCCCACAGGCCGTAGTTTGCCCACCTCTGTGGTAGAGCCAGCACCACAGCAAGAACTCAGTTTCATAGTAAACTGAAGACCCTCTCATAAGCAACTTTGAAGTTATATGAAATGCCTTGCATTAAGTCAATTCAGATGAGGGCCCTATACATTAACTCGTTTCTAAGCCGTATATATATCAAAAGCATACTGTATCAGAACAGTATATTGCTGAGGGTTACATACTATAAAGTCTGGAATACCTTAGTGAAGACTAAGATTTGAAGAACTTGACTAAGTGTCCTCTAAGCTCCCTCTTCTGGCCAAAAGTGCTCAAAACAGTTTATCTTGTAACGGTTCAGTTTTGTGTACATTCTTAAAGTAGTAGTAGTAGTATACATTCACTATTTTATATACACAGTATTGAGCATGAATGAGACATCACAAACTTTATTCTAAATGCCATCAGTGTTTGTGTCCACTGAGAACATCCAAGTAAATATTACCCAAACTAGAAATGGTACAGTTGCTCTAATATATCTCTAGAATTCTATAAAGAATAGCAAGCACCAATTTATAAGTTTGCCAGATGTAAAAGCCATGTATTCCCATACATACTTCCAGTGTTTCTTGCAATTCTGCAACAGATACTGTATCATCATCTTCCTCGTCACTCAGCTGTTCTTGGGTACAGTAGTGAGTGCTGTATGCAGAGTGGTCTTCTATTGCCTCCAGCCAGTTCTGAAAGTAAAGCAGCCACTGCAAGAATTCAGCACACTCATTTTAAAGAGCACACCTCTACTTCAGCAGCAGCTGAACACTGGCACATGTAAGCAGGGCCGGCTTTATGAACTGCGGGGCCCAATTTGAATACCCAGCAGCGGTTTGGGGCTTCGGCGGCACTTCAGCAGTGGGAGGGTCCGCTCCGGGTCTTCCACGGCACCGAAGGATCCCCCCCCCCGCAACTGAAATGCTGCCGAAGACCCGGAGCAGACCCCTCCCCCCACTGCTGCTGAAATGCCGAAGACCTGGAGCAGACCAGGTGAGTAAAAAAAAATTTTTTTAATTAAAAAGGTGCCTAAGGCATGGGGCCTGATTCCAGGGAATCAGCCTAAAGCCGGCCCTGCATGTAAGAGCCAACTGGTACCTCAGAAGAAAGCAAAGACTCCTTGACATTGTTAGAAAATGCCTAGTGTTTTTAGACAGTTCTCCATTTTCCAAAAAGTGTATAATACACAAAGGAGAATGGCTTGGTTATTAAGTTGCTGGACAGGTGTTATTTATTCCTTCTTATGACGCAAGAACTAGGGGTCACCAAATGAAAGGCAGCAGGTTTAAAAATAAACCAAAGGAAGCATTTCCTCACACAATACAGTCAGTCTGTGGAACTCTTTACCAGAGGATGTTGTGAAGGCCAAGACTAACAAAAAACAACCAACCAACCCACCCACCCCCCACACCCACCCCAACCACCAAAATACACACACCCCCCAGATTAATTCATGGAGGATAGGTCCATGAATGGCTTTTAGCCAAGATGGGCAGAGATGGTGTCCCTAGCCTCTGTTTGCCAGAGGCTGGGAGTGGGCAGCAGGGGATGGATCACTTGGGGATTACCAGTTCTGTTCATTCCCTCTGTGCCACCTGGCATTGGCTGCAGCCAGAAGGCAGGATACTGGGCTAGATGGACCTTTAGTCTGACCCAGCATGGCTGTTCTTGTGACAAGGACTCTTGATCTGAGTTAGCTTCCTTGTTTTGCTAGACTCCAAGTGACTTGCTGGAGGTCATACAAGTAGTCTGTGCCTCTGTTCCCAGTCTCCAAAATGGAGATTATACTTCTCTCATCCTGTGTCTTGTCTATTTAGATGACAAGCTCTCCGGGGCAAGGACTGCTTTGCCACTTTGTTTGTACAATGCCTGGCACAATAGGGCTCAAGTCCAAGTTGGGCTTTTAGGCACTACTGCCAGATAAAAGGTTTTTGTCCCCAGATTTCTTCACCTCCAGAAGCCTTGAATCATGCTTTATAGGTGAAGGATAAATAGTATGTTCAATACATTTATTACTGTAGCACCTAGGAGCCCTAGTCACAATAGTGCTATTAGTTCTCCCAGCTCGGGGTAGGACATTATCCCTTGTTTAGAAGGCGTGGTCCTAACCACAGCTTTGAACCTATTTGCAAGAATACACTAATTAACTACCTCTCTTGCTTTGGGATGAGGGACGAGTAAGTTGCAACAGAAGTTTAGGAGCTCAAACAACCAACCTCTCACTAGTTAGGCAATGCCAAAAGACTGAACAGGTTTTCCTATAACCAGTTATTTCAGCAGTGGAACAGCAACAAACATACAACTATTCTGAATGCCGTGTGTCCATCATGAGCCAGGTCTCTATACTACTAGTGAATCCAAAAGTATAGTATTAATATACACAGCTCAAGGATTCAGAGTTAGCTCCATGCAACTCCATGCAACCAAAATTAGATTCTCTCGTCCATCTACACAAAAAAGTTACAAGATTAGAGACTTAATGAAATTGGTAGTTACCTCTCTAGCCTTAGGAGGAGAGTTTTTAGGAACTTTAAAACTGTGAACACTGTCATCGAAGCATTTGACAGAGAAAAGGCAGCTGTCTGTAGATTTTACCTTTGATATAAAAAAAAAAAAAAGGATCATGAGTTTACAGATTCCAGAAACAGCAACTAAGGTTTAAAAAAAAGTTTTACTGGCAGTTATAAAATATTAGAGCATAGTATTACTCTAAAGTACCTACAAATGGTAATATGGGTTATATTTGCCCTGGTTTTCAATTCAAATGTGCTCAGTTTACAAGCAAAGATGACTTAAACTAGCCACCTGCCATACAAAGGGAGCTTTGCCTAAGCAAAGCTGTTCCTTGCCCTCATCTCATGCATCACAAGTAAAGGCTGTGCAGACCACTAAGCTATTAAATCTGCACAGCCCCAATATCGTCAAATTTAAGTCCTCTGCAACCCCTGTGCAACTACTGCTTTCAATGGTTTGCACAGGTGCAGCCAGTTGGAACTTAGCAAGCTTATGGATGCATTCATCTGGACTAGGGAGTAGTAAAAAAGGCTGCTATGACCATCTACAAGAAGCAGATCTGCATAAAGTAATGTGAGTCATTTATCAGACTAGAAATTCACTTTGAAGAAACAGTTTAATATAGTTTTAAACACAAGCAGTAAGAAACTGGTACTTACCTTCTCTTAACTGTTGTACAAGATGTATTGCATATGTCCATAACATTGGCTGTATGCATGCGCTTCATGCACCAGTGCCGGAGAGCTTTTCCTAGCAGTACCCGCAGGGGAAGCCATGCTCAGCTCCCTGTGCTGTGAGCAAGGGATAAAGGGCAGAGATGCCCCACCCCTCCTCCAGTTCCTTTGTACCAGAATCCAATGGTAGACTCTGATGCAACAAGGAAGAAGGGTGGTCGTGTAATGGATGTATGGAACCATCCTGAAAAACTAGTTACATAACTGTTGTTCCTTCGGGTGCTTGCATATGTGCACTACACTGCAGGTGACTCCAAAGCTGTTACCCCAGGAGGCAGAGCTCATGCTCACTGGAAGAGGGATGTATGGCCACGTTGCCTGCTTTTGCATTATATTCCTTGAAGCTGCAGATGGTGCATAATGTCTAGTAAAAATATGAATCAAGGACCATATCACTGGTCTACAAATGTCCACAACTGGGACATGTGCCAGAAATGTCACTGAAGTTGAATGTGTTCTGGTGGACAGCACTGTGAGCCTATGAGGAGGAGTTACTCCTCTTAACAGTATAAGCCATTGCAATACACCTGCATGTCTGGCGAGGCAGCCACTGACCTGAGTAACTACTGGTATCCTTTAAAGTCATCTGGTACTGGAGGAATGACATCTCCAGTGAGGCCCTGGTATCAGAGAAGAGGAAGTGGTTTACAGCAGAGGCAAAGGAGATGGCTCTGAGTTGGTCCTGCAGTACCAATACAGGCTACAATACCAGTGGTTATTCCAGGGCTAGCAATAGTAAGTCAAATGCATGAGTTATCAGTACCATCACCCGTCTCAGGGTACATCTACACTGCAATTAAAAAAACCTGGCTGACCTGTGCCAGCTGACTCGGGCTCACAGGGCTCTAGCAAAAGGGCTGTTTAACTGCAGTATAGACATTCAGACTCAGGTTGCAGCCTGGGCTCGGGGACCCTGTGAGATGGGAGCCAGAGTCAGCTGGCACAGGCCAGACATGGTTGTCTAACTGCAGTGTACACTCTCCCTCAGAGCTGGTAGAAGTGTCCCACCTGTGGGAACATTCATATGAGAGGAATTGGTTCTGGAAATTGGAGACAGCTGCAACCAATAGGGCCATTGTGAGGGGTTAGTATGGTACCAGGCCCCAGGCTTGCCTGGGGCAAGTGTCCCAATCCCTGGACAGACCGCCTCCGAGCCCCAGCAATGAGAAACAGTGGTCTCTACGCTCTTGGTACTGGGAAACCCGAAATTCTGGAGAAGTCTTGGAGCACTTGGAGAATCTGGTGAGGTATGGTGCTGGCAGAGGTTCTCTGTGACCTCAGTTGGGACTTATGCCTGAAGCACAGTACTGGAGCAGCATGGACAGCTTCCAAGCCAGTAGTACTTGGCGCAGGGGATCTTGAGCTGTCCCCATGGAATGTGGCAGTGCTGAGCCTAAGACAAGCGATGCCAAGGACAAGTGACCCAGTGCCTCTAAAAGGCATGTCAGTGACAGGTGAGGGTGCTCACATTGAAACAGAGACGACAGCGATACTAACAGGCATAGTAAATCTAGCTGCAGCATCAGCCTCCACTTGAGTCTGTACCAACAGGCTGCTGACCCACAGCAATCAGCCAAGACTGCTCTGTCACCACTGGAGAAGTAGCCTGTCACAATGGTCCCTGATAGGGAACCAGGGTCAATGTCTCAGGTCTAAGTGAGTTTGTGCTGGCGAGCAGCAGGTCGAAGGATGCACTCTACCATCAGTACCTGAAGGATCCTTTGTGAAAGAATCCCATACCCTATGCTTCAAGGAGCCAGAAGTGGACATAGACTTGTGCTTTGAGGCCAGGACTTAGGTTCCGTGGCCTTGAAGAGGACAGTCCTGGAGATTGAGATCTTCTGCAGCCTCTTTCAGCTGAGATGACCAGGGAAGCACTTTGGGAAGGAGGCTTTGAAGAGCTTCCCTTAGATGATGGTAGCTCCAACGCTGGTCTAAGAACAGCTTCCATAAGAATATAATAGAGGCACTCCCCCACCCCCTCAACTTTGTCCTAGTCCTGAAGACTAACAGATAGGTGATCTACATCTCTGATGCAGCCTTCACCCAAACACTTGAGGCAGTTGAGGGATTGGTGGTGGAGGGGGGAGGTTGTCACTAACAAGTATAGGCTTCCCACAGCCTAGGTAAGATTTCAACCCCTGGGACCTCGGCATAGGTTCCCTGGTACCAGGCAAGGTCCAAAGACCCACCAGACTGGAAGGACCCCAAAAGAAGGGCTAAATCAGAATGAGAAAGGATCAAGAGCTTTTTTGGGGGGGGGGGGGAGGAGTAATACTAGGTAGATTGGTGTTCCTTGCTCCAGCTATGGATGTAAGAAGGAACTAGAGAGGCAGTGCTCTCTGTCCTTTATACTTTCACCCCTATGTGTAGCACTAGGGAAAGTTCTCCAGCACCATGGCACAGGATACACACACAGCGTAATGTACATATACGCGCACCCAAAGTAGTAATGTCATTACTGCAAATAGATTAGATTTTGCTAGAGGCATATATTGAGCACCATATTTCTGAAGTTCCACTTCTAAAAAAAACCAAAAGCCAACCATTTATGTTTAATTAAAAATTAATCACAGGTAGCTCCTCTTCACTGCAAATTTTTTGCCAGAAGTCTAACAAACAGTTTTTCACATTCTCTTTAGATAGCAGGTTATAGTTTGTTTTTTAAGATTGCTTATTAAGATTATTAAGCACTAAAGAGGGCAGGTTTTTTTTTAACCTGATATTGCAGACTTGAGATGTAGGCTCAAAGCAACTGGAATAGTCCCCGTCTCAACTCCTTACACTTATTGCTTGTTACCTGAGCCCCCAGAGTGTACACCCTACACATGGCTTTCTACATGCCCAAATAGTGCCTCCCATATCAATCTTGCTACTTTTAAGATGCGTAGTGTTCTACTTCCTCCCCCTGCCAGAGCCTTTAGCAGCATATAGTAGCACTGTGCAATGATAAATATGGATGCAGCCTGCCTTGCACTGTGGCATGTACACACACCTGTAGTGCCTGTACTCTACACACTGCTGTAAGTATAGACGTAGATTTATAGTTACAAAAAAGTGTAAAATTCTTTATAAAAGTGCTACTTCATGCCACATATTACAAACAAAATAATGATTCTGTACTATACATTACAGAGAGGCATCATATAAGGCATGAAATATGGGAAGTCATCTAATCCACAGTGATCTGGAAAAAAGTTGAAGGAACTGAGCCAGAAGCCATATGTAGTGACTTAGCCAATGAATTCATAGTCTTATGTGCACAATACCAGTGTATGACTGGTATTGTAGAAGCCCTGCTTCACATCCTACCGTGCAGACAGCTTGTGTTAGGTGCTTGCATCCTTGGCGATGATCATTATTTACGGCATCAGCCCTTTGGAAGATAAAAAAGATTTTAAAGTGGAAAGGTAGGGGTCATTAAGATTCTAATTATCAAGAAATTAAGTGTGACACTTACTGTTTGCGATACCAGGAAAGGACTCCATGTTCTAGTACTACCCAGTAAAGTTTCCAGCCAAAAAACCTTAAACTCTAAAAGAGAATGTTAGTCATTTCAAAGCCCATTGCTACTCCTGATAACTGATAGCAGTACTTGGTGGCTAACAGTCTACATTAAAAAAAATTGCAAGCTATAAGTAAACTTCAAATGTGATCCAAGAGCTATATCTATTAAAACTCTTAACATTAAATCAGTATCTCTTTTTTCAACCATTCTATTTCCTTCCCCAAGAAGTGGGAGAACATTTATAAAAAACAAAGTACAAGTTTGGTTGTATCCACAAGGACAACAACATTTATGGAGTTTTAAGAAGCATTGTTACTCAATAGGAACCTTCCTAGTCAATTAAGTTTAGCTTTGTTGTAGTTCAGCACTCAATATGGCCATCCACATATCTGATCCTGTATACTGGAGTGGTTGTTAGTACCTACCATAAAGGTTTCTTACATATTACTATAATCAAAGTAACTCAGCTAACCAATCTGACACGTGCAACAAAAAAATTGAAGATGGAATGTAGATAGTGGGAAGTGAAGGGTTGCCAGATGCACAGTAGTGTCTGCTTTTAAGAGTTTATAGCAATGTTAAGAGATGCCTAAAAATCAAGCCTTTTAAATCACCCATTAGATAGCATGAGGAGAGTGTGCTTTACAAGCTGCAGCTTAATATTTTGGTTTTTAGGATGTAAATAAGTGGTTTTATATCAGCAGTTAACCAACTTTGTGAATTATTACACTGAACTTTGGTTTAAGTCAAAATATTTGCAAGATTTTTAAAAATATATACTCTTCAAAAGTTCTTGAGAGAAAGTTGCTTCATGTATTGTACTTAAACACATCTTTATAGGACTGAGAGGAGTTACATAAAGATTTTCCCTATAATAAATCATGAGAGCTAGAACATCTTTTGGGGACTGGACAGAACAGAAACATTTGTAAGTTTTTATTGCCATCTTCCCTATAATTCAGTTTTCAAGGCTTTTAGGAATGGCCTCTATCCTATGGATAATGCTGAATAGTAGTGAGCCAGTAGTCAGATTACCTAGATCTTAATGTGGCCTTCAAAACTGTAGTAGAAGCACAGCCCAATTATTAATGGAGTTGATCTTTAAAAGGTAGGCAAGCACTATCCCCACTGTACAGATGGGAACTGGGACACAGGGTAGATGAAGCAAGATTTGTCCAAGGTCACAGGGAGCCTGTGGCCAAGCCAGGTATTGCACCTAGATGTCCTGAATCCAGGACCAGCCTTCCTATCCTAGGATTAGTTTTGGAAATATGTTGTAATATACCAGTCAAGATACCACAGAAAAGCCACTATTCATCAGCCCCCTCTCAAGAACAGAGAATACAATCTGCTGGGATAGACTTGGAAAACAATTTTTTGGGTTGTTTTACATATTATGAAAAGGGAAAGTAAAAAGAAAAGCATACCTTCCACAGGAGACCTTCATATCGTTTCAGGCGTTTGTTGATCACCTATATAAAATAAAATATTAAAAAAATAATAAAACTTATCCAACTGATTGTTTCTTGAACAGTTTAATATAGGATCTTTTGTACCCACCTTTCCAATGCTTCCTGCAAGTATCTGTTTCATTTCTGCACCTTGGGCTAGATCAAACGGTGTCTGGTCTGTTTAATAAACCAAAATAAAATCCAGAAGAGAGTTTAGCTTTAATTAGGCGTTAGATCTATTGCAGGACATTTAATGCTGTGGATAGGTATTATACAGTAATTACACTGGATGTATTTAATATGGCATATGATTTCTATCCAGCTCTGAGGGAAAGCAATGGCAATCCTTTGCTTGTTTGAACATTATCATAGAAAGAAGAGCTGGCAGGAGAACGGTATATGAGCTATGATTCACTTCCTACAGTAAGACACCTTCTGAACTTCCTATGTTTCTATACCAATACTCCTACCTTACAAGATTTGCTCACTTGCCAGACGAGCAATTCTTAATTGACCAATACATTGTATTATATTTGTTATGCTAAAACCGTGGGCAAGTTGAATTTTGCTAGAATTGGTAAGGAAGAGTTTTGCTAGGATTACACAAAAAAAACAGGAGTACTTGTGGCACCTTAAAGACTAACAAATTTATTGTAGCATGAGCTTTCGTGAGCTAAAGCTCACTTCTTCGGATGCATAGAATGGAACACACAGACAGGAGATATTTATACATACAGAGAACATGAAAAGGTGGAAGTATGCATACCAACAGGCAGAGTCTAATCAATTGAGATGAGCTATCGTTAGCAGGAGGAAAAAAAACTTTTTGAAGTGATAATTAAGATGGCCCATAGAAGGTGTGAGGAGAACTTAACATAGGGAAATAGATTCAATTGGTGTAATGACCCAACCATTCCCAGTCTTTATTTAGACCACAGTTAATGGTATCTAGTTTGCATATTAATTCAAGTTCAGCAGTCTCTCTTTGGAGTCTGTTTTTGAAGTTTTTTTGTTGCAAAATTGCCACCTTCAAGTCTGTCACTGAGTGGTTAGGAAGGTTGAAGTGTTCTCCCACTGGTTTTTGAATGTTATGATTCCTGATGTCAGATTTGTGTCCATTTATTCTTTTGCGTAGAGACTGTCCGGTTTGGCCAATGTACATGGCAGAGGGGCATTGCTGGCACATGATGGCATATATTAAAACTAGGATTACAGAAGCCTAGTTTTATTCTAATCAATATCTGCCAGTTATTTACCTAAAAAGCAACAGAGAGTCCTGTGGCACCTTTAAGGCTAACAGATGTATTGGAGCATAAGCTTTTATGGGTGAATACCCACTTCGTCAGATGTATGTAATGGAAATTTCCAGAGGCAGGCAGCAACAGTTATTTACTTGTAATTTAACCAGAGTGTTACAGTCAATTTAATAAAAAGTGACAAGATAAACTCAACAGGTGGGATTTTCAAGAGAACCTGAAGTGACACAGGAGCATCAGTCCCAATGACTTTCCATGAACTGAAAATTCTATCCTCTGCTTTTACACTCCTATGCTTATCTCTGGCAGAGTCAACAAAAAGTGACTCAGTACCTGTCTACATGGTGCAGCAACACAGACCGCAAGGGTGTGAATTCTAATGTACACCAACATGATGCACACTTAGTGCTCCCCAGCAGTGTCTGGAGGGGCCAGTAAGAGCTCCCTACTGCATTTTAATTTAGTATAGGAGTTAGAGTGCAATAGGGAACTTTTAGTGTACCTCAACAGGGTCTTCACAAGCCAGTTACCATCCAACACATTGGTGTGCATTAGAATAGAGGTTCTCAAATCCGCAAGCTACATTCAGGTGGTCCATGGATAGTTCCCTCTAAGGTGCACACCTGGGTGGCACATGAGAGAATGAAGGGCTACCCACCTAATTAGTGGAGCCGCACAGGCATGGCTCCTCTAATTAGGTGCCTGAACCCTGGAGAAGACACATGTAAGGTGAAGTGGTGGCCTTCGGGGGAATACGGGCTAGGTGGGAGGGGGCAGTGGGGTAAGACGGATTGGGTGGAATTTGGGATGTGCAGGGCTGTGGTGGCCAGAGAAAGAGGCCATTTCCCCAGCTCCAAGGCAGCGGCTGCCGGGGAGAGTCCCCCCATTCCCAGCCCCAGCTTGGGGGCTGCCACAGCAGGGGAGAGAGAGGGAGAGACCTCCCCTCCTTCCCAGCCCCAGGTCAGGGGCTGCCGTGGTCGGGGAGAGAGGGCACATCCATCGCATTAGAAAGGTAAGACTACTGATATTAAAATACAAGTTGTGTGCTTTTATTTGTAGAACAAAAAAGATTATTAAAAGGTCGGGGGGGGGTTGTTTGTTTTTTAAATACAGCGCTTTTATCCAAAGCGCTTTACAATAGTTTTAGCTAATGGAACAAACAACATTTGGAAAGATCATTAAGTGGTCCGCAAAAAAAAAGTTTGAGAACCACTGCATTAGAATTCATAGCCTGCAGTTCACACTGCTGCACCATGCAGACAAGCCCTCACACCTAATAGTTAAGCAGTGACTAACAAGTACTTCCATAAAATGACACCGGTTTAGTTCCTTTGCTTCATATTTAAACTGTAAGAACTTTACTTACCATTTTTGTTTCTGATTTTAGAGTCTGCACCATTTTTTAGAAGTTTTAAGGCACAGTGCTTGTGAGCACGGTATGCTGCACAATGTAATGGCGTATTTCCCATCTGATCAGTACAGTTAATATCAGGAGGCTTTGGCCTGTTCAACTAAAAAAATCCAAAACAAAAAACCAGATTGTTATATTTACAGGTTAGTTTAGTTTTCCCTATTGCACTACACATAACCTGAGCGATTTAGGGTCAAGTATCTGCTCCCTACCCCGAAATCTTGAAATATAGACTAGGCACTGAAAAGTAGGGTATGAAGGGGGGTCATGCTATGGGAAGCTCAAGGGCTACAGCAGTGAAGTGAGAGGTTCAGTTACAAGTAGCTACTTCCCTGTGTTCTTGGCTTAAGTATCCCCAACCCATCTCCCATGTGCAATGTAGCACAGAACTGGCTGCATTTCTACGGTACTCTTAATAGTTTAAATATTTTGTGTTCCTTTGAGAACAGGAAGACAACAGAAATTGAGTTTAGAGATTCTAAAATAGAGAACCTTTTACCATCGAGGCTTCTGAAGTTAATAAGGACAGTACTACCAAAAAAAAAAAAAAAAGTGTTCAGTTCACTGTATCTGTAATTCTAGATAGGTGTGTACCCATCACTTATGTCCAAGTGATTCTCATTTTGTTCAGAAGCATGTCTGGAAGGAGTATAAAAAACCCAATGGGAAAACTGAAGCAGTTGCTAATAAAAACCCAGTGCATAAAAGACAAGATTCACAGGAAACCCTAACTCATTAGGGAAGGGATTATTCGGTCCCTTGGGCAGCAGACTAACAAATATACATAAACAATTTGAGCAGATTCAAAAGAAAACCGATATGTCTTTTGTAAGATGGTACATGGCTAGTAGAGAAACTGCTGCCATGAGAGTTCCCTACTCTTTTGAAGCTATTTGTGGTAATACAGTAGTTCTCAAAAACATATTTGATCAGGCCCCCCTGTTTGCGTCTGTAGTTATTTACGCCTCTCCCCTAGCCCCCATACATATATCGCCACCCAACTCTGAAGGCAGAGTGGAGAGCAGAGGCTGCTGGCTGGGCACCCAGCTCTGAAGGCAGCACTACACCAGCAGCAGCACAGAAGTGATATTCATCAATATCACTTTTTGCAGCAGACTTAGTACCCCATTGCAACCCTTACTTCTGCACTGCTACTGCCACCCCAGGGTGGACAGCTAGAGCCCTGACGCCTCCCAGTGAGGAATGGGGGTCAGGGGGAGCGGGGGGAGAAGAGCCCAAGATGCCTCTCCTGGTGAGGGATTGGTTGGGGGAGAAGAGCCTGAGCCTAGGTGGCAGGGCTCTGGCTGTCCCCTTTTATCCCCACCTTCTGAGTGTGCACAGTCCTTCTGCACAAACCCCTGCCACCCAAGGACGACAGCCAGAGCTCTTCCAAAACAAAGCACACAGCTCACACCTCCCTTGACACATTCCTGTGCCTCCTTTGGGAGCCCACCACATAGTTTGAGAACCACTGTGTTAATAGATTATAAGGCCAGAGGGGAACACTGATCAGCTCAAACATCCTGTATATACACAGGCCATAGAAGTCCATCAAGACTAAGGACAGGAATATTCTAAGTAATTAGCAACCCCAGGTAGAGCTGGAAGGGAAGTGATTCATAACTGGACTGAGAAGGGTACATGGTCAAGAAAAATACAAGTGGTAGAACCATTTCCTCATTCAGGTACTGATTGGAAAGCTGCTGGAGAAGCTTTACCATATGCAGTCAGTTTATCTTTAATACAATTCTGTTGGTAACCTTATTGGTAGAGGTCACACCGCCACAGATTGTCAATTTATTGCAACACATTTGATGGGGTTTCTGGATTTCAGATGTCATGAAATGTGACTAGTTCAAAGCTTTAAAGCAAGATGGACTTGCAACTTTCCCAGAAAGATACCATTTGAACAAAGTTTCATGTTTGATATTACATTTGGAGAGTTGTTTTAGAAACTCATTCTCCCAACCATTTCAGAAAAAAATGGTGAAAAATTCGTATTTCCTAGCCTCACATTTAAGACATTTCAATTTACTCAGTCTGCAAACTTTCTATATGTAGTGGATGAGTAACAAGTTTCACATCACATGTAGTGATGGAAGTTTGTGTTTTGTAATCAATTTTAGTTTCCTATTTCATCCAAGGGCAAGTACCTCCAGCAGTAAAGTGGCTGTTAACCCTAGGGGCACTGGTTCAGTATAGATGTTAAGTCCACTAGAACTAAAGTGTTCCTTGGAGGTCACAGATGAGTAGCATGGCCAGACCAGTTTCTCTTGGAGACACAGAATCAGTATCTGTTGTTGGCTGCAAGTACAGCAGACCCTCACTAGAACGCGCACTTTATAGCGCAAATTCAGTTATAGCCCGGGACTGCGCATGGATCCCAAATTTAATTACCTTCATTGGAATCCATGGTAATGCAGTTCCCGCTATAATGTGGTCCCTGAGTTAACGCAGGACCGCGCATGGATCCAAAACCCCATGTTCCAGCGTGGGTCCACTGTATTGCAATATACACAAGGGGCTGAATTTCTTTTGTGGCTGAAGATATACACAATGAATCTGAGGTGTTTTTGAAGTCTCAGACTTAGTGTTGCATTCATGCATTTTGCACTCACTAATGTCTGTCACGTACTATACTAATTTCAGCTGCAGCAGATATTTCTCATGGTAAGCCCTATGACTGAGGTACTGTAGAAATTTAACAAGCAGTATTTCACAGTAACCTTTAGCTAACTCAGGAAGGATATTAGAAAACACTTGAAAAATTTTGCATCGTAATCTGCTGTAATAAAAGGAGAGTTTCAACAGTAAGGAAGCACTGCAATAGGGGTGCTGGGTGTGAAGGTAGCATACGTAGCAAACATCTCAAATTCTTACCAGTGCTGAGAGTTTTGCAGTCTCCCCTTCTCTTGCTGCTCCTAAAAGCAGTTCTTCCAGTTTCCTTTCTTGTGTCCTTTCCACTGCTGTTTTCAAAGGGAAAATAGCTTCAGCAACCACAGTAATATTCTCACAGGAACACGTTACATCAGCAAAGTGATATTTGTCTATGACGAATGTTCAAACGCTGTATACAGGGCCTACAGTTTCCCCAACACTTGTTAACTTGAGGGCTATGCCTACCAGACAGGGTGAAATACACTTAAGAGCCATGCTCTTCAGAGTCAATTAAATACAGTGCACAAGACTAAAAGGTGACAAATCACTGCAGAAAAATTCTGATGTTACTCAAGTTAACACAGTTACTACCCTGAAACCTGTGAAGTCTGTTTCAGCAAAAAAAAATGAGGAGTCCTTGGGGCTCCTTAGAGACTAACAAATTTATTTGGGCATAAGCTTTCTTGGGCTAAAACCCACTTCATCAGATGCATGGAGTGGAAAATACAGAGGCAGGTATAAATACACAGCACATGAAAAAATGGGAGCTGCCTTACCAAGTGGGGGGTAAGTGCTAACGAGTCAATTCAATTAAGGTGGAAGTGGGCTATTCTCAACAGTTGACAAGGGAGGAAAAATTACTTTTGTAGTACTAATGAGGCCAATGTAATCAAGGTGGCCCATTTCAAACAAACAGTTGACAAGAAGGTGTGAGTATCAGCAGGGGGAAATTAGTTTTTGTAGTGACCCATCCACTCCCAGTCTTGTATGCAGTGTTGTTGCAGCCCTGTCCTTTTCACAACTACCCAGTGTTCTTCTGAATAGTCATAGAGAAAACTAATACTGGCTTGTTTTCCTTCTGCTGGTGCTTGTCAATGCTATGAGCACAAGCAATGGAACTGACTTCAGACTTGAGATGATGGCACAGCATTGGTTTATACTAGTCACATTTGGAAAGTTCTCTTCCCAACCACAAGGGCTAGGATTTTTCAAGCCCTGGTGTGTTAGTGTCTAATAAGAGCCTATGCAAAATAGTCTTGCTTTAAGCACAATCCATGCTACACAGAGTTCTCCTCTGGACTGAAATAGTCAAGCTTTGCACACAGATTTATTTATTTTTAAGGCATGCTCCGAGAAGAATGGTTTGCTTATAAGGAGCAGTGAAAAAAAACGCTAGGTATTACTATTAAGGTGATTTATTTACATGCATATAAAGTCAAAAGACATGTGACTGGCATAATCATTTGACAAATTAAGATGATGCTATTGTTTCAACTTCCTGTTATTCATAGATACCAAAACTGATTTATCTGTATAACAGACGGAGGTAGATGAGTTTGTGCTGTAGAGGACAAAGCTCAGGAATTCCTCAGTTTACATATTGATATGTACTCCAGGGATTCCAAGTTATGGAGCCAGAGGTTTAGGCACATTTGTACGATTTGGACCTTTTTTCCAGAAATGCTGAGCAAATCGTTGACTTCAGTTGGAGATGGGGTGCTTTGATCCTCTTAAAAAAAATTCCAGGCCCTTGGTGCAAACATGTGTAAGTGTTTCTACACTATCTCCGTATACAACAGAAGTTTTTGCCATCACATAGATGTATCTTGTTTCCCTAATAAATATGTCACAGTAAATTCCACTGGTAAATTTGTTTTCATTTACTGAGGACAACAGAATTGGATCAAGTGTTTTAAGAAGTTTAACCTGCAGGGGGGATTTACTTTTTCCCTTAAATCTAGTTAATCAGACTTTAAGGAAGTCTTGATTTTCAGACACGTGCAGTCAGATTGCAACCATAGCAACAACTGTGAAACTGACATTGTTAGCCAGATTAATAAGGCTTTAATAAATGCTTCACCATGAGGAGAATTAACAAGTGCACTCATTTTAAGAATTTATCTTTAGTGCATCTGTTTATGATAATTGCCTGTAACTTCGTATACAATTAAGGAATAGCATGTTTTCTGGAAAAGTACTGCTTGTAATGATTTCATTTGGAAATGTTTAGTTTTCCAGTCTTTACTTCTGAATGTAAGCGCCACATGTATCATCTGTTCAGACTAAAGAATTACATTATGAATAATCAATCTTAATTCAAAAGTCTATTCAGGGTTATGTTGTCAAGAACCCCCATCTAAAAAAGGTACCCCCAGTATTGTCACCAGGAATAAGTGATAGTTACTTTCTTACCCTTTGTTTGCAGATAGCATAAGTAGTGAATCAATACATTAAAAAATACTTGCTTTTTGAAAGTGGTGTTGGTCAAGACTTTAAAAAGTAAATCAATTTTGGGTATTCAGCTTTGGACACCTTTAAGAAGGTCAATTTTTTTTTTAAAATCGGAAGCACCTATTCTATGGAAGTCACACCTTTGCTTCATCTCAGGCTGGAGACAGGGGCGGCTCCAGGCCCCAGCAGGCCAAGCGCATGCTTAGGGCGGCATGCCGTGGGGGGCGCTCTGCCAGTCGCCAGGAGGGCGGCAGGCAGGGCTCCGGTGGACCTCCCACAGGCGTGCCTGCAGGAGGTCCATCAGAGCCATGGGACCAGCGACTGGCAGAGCGCCCCCCGCGGCATATCACTGTGCTTGGGGCGGTGAAATGTCTAGAGCTGCCCTTGGCTGGAGACCCAAAATCACTTGGACAGGGTCTCCATTTTCAGAGCTGAAACAGTCTGGAGCAAGACCCGGTAAGTTTGTGAATGATTCAGCTAGTCTTCTCCCATTGACTATTTTGTACTCAAAGTTAAATTGGGCAGATTTCCCTTTTCTATTCTCCTGCAAAGATGCCCCCACAACCTACTTGGCCTCTGTGTATGTTAGAATTTTAGAGTGGAGAGATTATTATTATTCTCTAAGCATTATCTAGTGGTTAGAGAAGGGGAGTTGCAGGAAAGATCTTCAGCTCTGTTTCCAGTTCCTGTGACACCTAGTACAGTCACTGATGTCTGAGCAAGTTTGCCCACCATTTTTGCAAAATGCTAGAAATTACAGTTTGCATCCAAGTGAAGTGGTTTATATCCCAGCTTGTTACACACAAAGCAGCTTTTGTTATCAGCTTGGGCTTGGATTACTTCCCCTATGCAGCAAGCTAGGGCTTTGAGTGCTACACAGAGTCCACATCATTAAAGAGCTCAGAGAAAAAACCTGTGTTGCCTTTAAGGCCCTAACTTCAATCAGAAACAGCATTTACAAATAGGTTAAGGCTTCTTTCAAAGGCACTAAAACAGCCCTGTTGTACTGACTGGTCAGTGTTCTTTTACAATAGAAGTGACTGAACATTGGTTTTTAACCAGAAGCTATTTTGAAATCAAGTGAATTTGTAGGTGAAACAGCTCTCTTCAGAGATACAAATGCTTATGAAAGGCAGCGAAGACACAGGAAGTTACCTTCCAACATATTTTTGATATCTTTATCTTGTGTAACGTCTCTTGCCGTCTGTCCACCCCCATTAACAATAGAAGTATCAGCATCATACTGTAAGAGCAGCATCACCACCTCCTGGAAGACAAGTTCAAAGTTATGATGTTTTATCACAATGGCACTTTCCTAGAATTGGGTTGGTCCCAGGGCCGGCTCCAGAGCCCAGCGGGGCAAGCACCCGCCTGGGGCGGCCCTTTCCCGGGGGGGCGGCAGGCTGGGCCGGCGGACCTGCCGCAGTCATGCCTGCGGGAGGTCCACCGGAGCCCCGGGAGCAGCGGACCTGCCGGAGGCATGACTGCGGAGGGGACGCTCGGCCGGCGGCTCCAGTGGACCTCCCGCAGGCATGACTGCGGACGGTTCGCTGGTCCCGCGACTCGGCTGGACCTCCCGCAGGCATGCCTGCGGCAGCTCAACCGGAGCCGCCGGACCGGCGAACCGCCCGCAGCTGCGGGAGGTCCAGCCGAGCCGCGCGACCAGCGGACCCTCCGCAGTCATGCCCGCGGGAGGTCCGCTGCTCCCGCGGCTCGGGGGCGCCTCCCGGGCATGATTGCTTGGGGCGGCCAAATTTGTAGAGCCGCCCCTGGTTGGTCCACTGTTTTGTAACCCTCCCTTTTGAACCTAGCAGCATGTAATGGTTCACTGCGACAATGAGTTTGTAAAATATGGCAAGGGAAGAGATAGTCCAAATAATACAACAGGACTCTGACGAAGTGGACTACAGACACTGGGCTGGACTTGAAGATACACAGCAGTAAAGTCAGGCATAAAGATATCTTACTAAAGAGTGACAAACACTTAATAAGGAATCTTGTACTGGAGAACTTTAAGTATCACTTAAATCCGAGCAGAGAACACTCTCTGCAGTGTAACCATATGGTCATATGAGAATCAGTTCTACACTTTAATACTGTGTAGGCATAAGCATGTAAGAGGCAAATGGCATCTGTTTGAAAGAACAAGCTGTTCACATTAATTAGCTACTGAATCGACTCATCTTAATTCTAGTATTCTATGTAGTAAGTGGATAGGAGACCAGTATTTACAATACTGTTTCTATGCTTATTGGATGTAGTGCTTCATATGAACAAGCACTTAACAAGTGATTTCAATCCCCTTTAGCTATGCATTAGTGTCCAACTAATCCAGACAAGTCAAGTCTATAATTAGGCAAGCCAAAAAAAGAATTAAGACACAAACAGCAAAAAATGTTTACGTACATCAGAAGTAGGAAGCCTGCTAAACAACCAATGGGGCCACTGGATGATCAAGGTGCTAAAGCAGCACTCAAGGAAAACGTGACCATTGCAGAAAAGCTAAATGAATTATTTCATGAGCACCAGGTGAAACCCTGCTTTGGAGAGGCTAGCCCACTGGCTCTGTCCCTTCTGCTCCAGCCCCCCCTCCCCCAACAGAAGCCCTGAGAGGCCTCCCCTGACCAGAGGAGCCCCAGCCTCCACCCCCCCCATACATGGCCCAACCCCTCCCCCCCCCCACCATGCTGGGTTGGCCTGCCAGCTGGAGCATCCTCACTCCCCCACCCACCGCTGGCTGTGTGTCACTTCTCAACTCCCCTGTCTCCCCCCCACCCCCGAGGAAACATGGCAGCAGCAGGCGGTGGGGGCCTCGGGGAAGGGGCAGGGCCACCACAGCCCAGGTGTCTAGCGGTGGGTCAGCAGCAGCATGAGAGACGGCCAAGCCTTCCCTGGGCTATTATACCCACCACCCTTGAATTCTTTACATCGATCTTCATTGCAGAGGAGATTGCAGAGAGATTCCTACACCTGAGCCTCTTTTAAAAAAATGACTTTTCTGAGGAATTATCCCAGATTGAGGCCTCAGGGGAAGCTTCGAACAAACTGACAAGTTAAACAGTAATAGGTAGTGCCCTACCAAATTCACAGCCATGAAAAAAAAAAAAATGTGTCATGGAGCATGAAATCTGGTCTTTTGTGTGCTTTTCCCCCTATATTATATAGATTTTACAGGGGGGAGAAACAACACCAGAATTTCTCAAAATGGGGGTCCTGACCCAAAAGGGAGTTGCAGCAGGGTCAAAAGGTTATTTTAGAGGGGTCACAGTATTGACACCCTTACATCTGCTCTGCCTTCAGAGCTGGGCGGCCAGAGAGAGGTGGCTGTTTACTGAGGGCCCAGCCCTGCAGGCAGCAGTGCAGAAGTAAGGGTGGCAATACCATACCATGCCATCTTACCTCTGCGCTGCTGCTGGCGGCCACTCTGCCTTCAGAGCTTGGCTCCCGGCCAGCAGCTGCTGCTCTCCAGCTGCCCAGCTCTAAAGACAGTGCTGCAAGAGTAAGGGTAGCAGTACCAATACACCCCCTGCAATAACCTTGTGACACACACCCCAACTCCTTTTTAGGTCAGGACCCCTACAATTACACCACCATAAAATTTCAGATTTAAATAGCTGAAATCATGAAATTTGGGATTTTTAAATTCCTATGACCATGAAATGGACCGTGAATTTGGTAGGGCCCTAGTAACAGGTCACTAAGGGCAGATGGTATTCACCCAAGAGTTCTGAAGGAACTCAGATATGAAGTTGCAGAACTACCAACTGTGAACCTATCATTTAAATCAGCCTCTGTACCATATGACTGTAGTATAGTCAACACCACCATTTTGTTTTTTTTAAAAAGACTCCAGAAGCAATCCTGGCAATTATAGGCTGGTAAGCCTAACTTCAGTATCCAGCAAATTTGTTTAGAACACAATTATCAGACACATGAATGAACACGATGTTGGGGAAGAGTCACAGCTTTTGTAAAGGGAAATTATGCCTCAATCTACTAGAATTCTTTGAGGGCATCAACATACATGTGGACAAGGGTGATCCAGTTGACAGTGTACTGGGACTTTCTGAAAGTCTTTGACTAGGCTCCTAAGCAAAGTAGCAATCATGGGATTAGAGAAGGTACTCATGGATCAGTAACTGGTTAAGAGACAGGAAACAATGGTCAATTTTCACAACAAAGAGAAATAAATAGCAGGGTCCCCCAGGGATCTGTACTGGGACCAGTGCTGTTCAACATATTCATCAATGATCTGGAAAAAGGGGTAAACAGTAAGGTGGCAAAATCTGCAGATGATACAAAAAGTTATTCAAGATAGGCAAGTCCAAAACCAGTTGCAAAGAGTTACAAAGGAACCTCACAGAACTGGGTGACTGGGCAACAAAACGGCAGATTAAATTCAAGTTTGATATGTGCAAAATAATGCACATTAGAAAAAAATAACCCTGACTATACATACAAAATGGGGTCTAAATTAGCTGTTACAACTCTAGAAAGATCTTGAGTCATAAATTATTCTCTGAAAATATCTGCTCAATGTATTAGCTTTTTTGACTGACACTACAATGTTAAGAACCATTAGAAAGGGATAGGTAAGACAGAAAATATAATGCCACTACATAAATGCATAGTACACCCACACCTTGAATACTGCATGCAGTTCTGGTCATGCCATCTCAAAGAAGATACATTAGAATGGGAAAAGGTACAGAGAAAGGCAACGAAAGTCATTAAGAGTATGGAACAATTTTTATACAAGGAGAGATTAAAAAGACTAGGACTGTTCAGTTTAGAAAAGAGACTACTGTGGGGGGATATGATAGATGTTTGTATTATTATGAATGGTGTGGAGAAAGTGAAGGGGGAAATATTTATTATTCACATAACACAAGAACCCAATGAAGTCAGAAGGCCACAGGTTTAAAACAAAAAAGACAACTCCCCCAGACCCTCCCCCCAGAAAGGAAGTACTTCACACAGTGCACAATCAACCTGTGGAACTTGTTGCCTGGGGATGTTGTGAAGGTCGAAAGTATAACTGGGTTCAAAAAAAGAATTAGATATGTTCCTGGAGGACAGGTCCATCAGTGGCTATTAGCCAAGATGGTCAGGACGCAAACCCGTGCTCTGGGTATCCTTAAACGTCTGACTGCCAGATGCTGGACTAGATGACAGGAGAGGGATGACTCTATAACTGACCTGTTCTGTTCACTCCCTCTGAAGTATCTGGACTGGCCACTATTGGAGACGGGATACTGGGTTAGATGGACAAGTGGTTTGACTCAGTATGGCCATTCTTATCTTAAGTCTAATGATTCTTATGCCAGTGATACTCAGACCAAGGGTCTCGAGCTGCTAGGGGCTCTTTAATGCATCTCCAGAGGCTCTTTGCAGCACATATTAAAATACTGGTTTAATGATTAACCATTCAGGATGCTTCTACTAGGTTAACAACCAGTTGTAGTTGATAAAATACTTAGTTATTTTGCTGTGAGAATATATATTCTAGTCTATTTGACCAGTATGATGGGAAAGTATGGGGGGGTAGAGGGATAGCTCAGTGGTTTGAGCATTGGCCTGCTAAACCCAGGGTTGTGAGCTCAATCCCTGAGGGGGCCATTTAGGGATCTGGGGCAAAAATCTGTCAGGGACAGTACTTGGTCCTGCTGTGAAGGCAGGGGGACTGGACTCAATGACCTTTCAAGATCCCTTCCAGTTCTATGAGATAAGTAAATATATATACACAAGTAAAAACTAAATATTTTCCATCATACTGTTTAAATAGGAATATATAGTACTATAGTAAGAGAAACAATTAATTCACACTACTGTGGCTCATTTGGGTTATGTTGATCACTAATTTGGCTTCTGAACCACTGAGGTCTGAGCATCACTGCTTTCTGATATGGTTTGTGAGGGATTACTAAGTGGTCTGTCAAGTTGCATGCAGAAACACCTACTTTTCCCATCCCTCCAAACTGGCTTCCATCTGACAACCAGCATTTACAGCTGAGAGGCTGATTAGTGCTATGTTCCCACACTAAGGCGCTTTACCCCAGGCACATAGCAAGAGTGACGTAGGAAGTAATTGCACAGACAGGGGTGCAGGTAAAGTGCTTCAACAGAGGAAAATGACCATGTTCACCCTTTCTAGCTGCCAGCCACATCCTGTAGAACAAAAAAGGAAAGAGCAGCTATGGAGAAGGAAGACTGATATTTCCCCTACCCTCCCAGGTGGAAAAAACAGTTCTCTGCCAAAAAAGCCAAAACCAAATCAGAGGATTAGACCATCTAGATTTTAGGCACATTAAAATTTGCTCTTTGGTAGCTTTCTGGAATGCGCTGCTACAAGGATTTTTCCTACCTCAAGTGCTTTGGCTTCAACGTGTTACTACTTTAAACCACTTAACAGTTTTAGACACCATTGACACATATAGCACTCTGTGTGAACCACACAGGGTGGAATAAAAGTAGTTAGAAAATAGTGTATTTTTACCTTGCGTCCAGTGAAGGCTGCACGATGCAGTGGAGTGTCCCCCATATCATTTAACACGTTCACTTCTGCACCAGCCTGCCAAGACAGACAGTTAAGTAATGCTGGAAACACAGGCAGGTCAATAGGTTACCTCTACAAAAATATTCCTTCCAGAAAGAACTCAGTGTTACTGACACCTCTTTGTTTATAATCTATTTGTCAAGAATGAATTACATGAATTAGGAGGCTCTCTGTGTGTCCCAGTATAGTTGTAAAGCCTAATCAGTGAGAACGTGGGAAGATTTAGAGGGGAGGAAATCTACAACAAGGAGCCCTTGTGAAAGGGAGCAAATTCAAACTGGGGCTATGTCTACACTTAAACAGCTATAGCAGCGCTGTTCTACCGCTTCAGCATAGACACTCACTACAATAGCAGAAGGGGTTCTCCCATCTCTGTAGTTAAGCTACTTCCCTGAGAGGGAGTAGTTAGGTCAACAGACTACTTTCAGTCAACCTAGGCTATGGCTACACTAGAGAGTTTAGTGCGACACCACTATCAATGCAGCTGCACTGCTATAAGACCTCTAGTGTAGTCGCTCTATGGGAGAGAGCTCTCCCGTCGACATAATTAAACCACCGCCAATGAGCAGCGGTAACCATGGGGGCAGGAGATGCTCTCCCGCCGACATAGCACTGTCCACGCTGGCGCTTATGTTGGTGTAACTTATGGTGGGGGTGGTATTATTCACCCCCCCGAGCAATATAAGTTATATGACATAAGTGGTAGTGTAGACACAGCCCTACAGCTGTCTATGCCAGCAGTTTGGCTGGCTTAACCACTTTGCTCAGGGGTGTGGATTTTTCACACTCGAGTGACATAGCTGGGTCAACCTAACTTTTTAGGTGTAGACATAGCCTTTGTTTTGCTGTCACTCATCTCCACACAAATTGCATACAGCAGCCATTAAAGCTTTAATTTCACTCTAGTTGAAAGACATCACACAGTAGTACTATATATACACTGTAGTGCAGTCTCCTCTTCAAGAGATTAAACGGGCCACAACTAGCAGGTTTCATGATCTCATCACTGGCTCTCTGCCCCTTTCCACATCAAGTGGAAACTCCTCTATACACCATAAAGGCAATGTACCACTGTATTCCTGTCTGAATCTCAGCTCCATTTCCCACCGTCCCCATTCCTTTCCTGCACCCGAGATCCTTGCTCTCAGTCTTTTTTCAAATCCCACTTCAAACACTGTTCCTGCTGAACCCTACTCTTAAAATGGTCAGAAAGATCAGGACAAGCTGCATATGCAACAGAATTAATGGGTCTATGTGGTTTCACTGTAGCTGGGAAACTGATCTAGTGATTGAGCTCATGAGGACTAGAGTCAGGAGATGAGCTCTATTCTGACTGCCACAGAGTACCCTAGGACAGGGGATCTCAACCTTTTCTTTCTGAGGCCCCTCCAACATGCTATTAAAAACTGGTTTTCTGCATATAAAAGCCAGAGCCAGCATTAAGGGGCAGCAAGCAGGGCAATTGCCTGGGGCCCCATGCCACAGGGGCCCCCACAAAGCTAAGTTTAGCTTCAGCCTCAGGTGGCAGGGCTCAGGGCCCTGGACTTCAGCCCCATGTGGTGGGGCTTCATCTTTCTGCCCTGGGCCCCAGCAAATCTAACATGGATCCTGCTCAGCAGCCCCCCTTGGATCCTGCTCGTGGGTCTTCCGCAGGGGGCCCAGACCCCTGGTTGAGAACCACTGTCCTAGGGCAAGTCACAATCTATTTAACCTCCATTCATCGCTCCATCTGTAAGAAGGGCACTAGCACTCACCCACTTCTGTGAAACACTGATCCATGGATGAAGAGCATTTGACAATAAAACACATACTTTTGTTATCTCTCCCCTTCCCACCTTGAAGGCTTGCCATTTGTGTATTCTATGTTGTAAGCAAAGTCTTTGGGTCAGGGACCGTATCATTTGTTGATACTAGCTTTGTTTGATGGAATCCTTGTAGAAAAATCTCAGTCTGTTTTCCAAACCAGAATCTCCTGATTATTAGTTTTTCCATGTAGAACCAGGTCCAAGTTTACCTGGATTTACTCTTTATTTCCAATCAGTTTAAAAGAAGTCACCCCTCCCATTCACTGTGGCTTTCGGGGGAAAAAAGCAAAAAAAGCCACATTTGTTTTTGGTGCATGTATCTGAATGCTGCAATTAGCTGCACTTTGCAGATAGCTGGTTAGCTTTTGTGGAGCTCAACTGCCAACAGTGGTTATGCCTAAGGCTGCGAGTCTGTCACAGAGGTCACAGGGCCAGCAGCAGCAGTTTGGGTGTGTAAGAGGGCTAGGGGGAAAGGGTTGGGGAGTGTGGGGGGGCACTGACCTCAGGCTCCCACTGGCATGCCCCCCCTGCAGCTCCTAGGTGGGGTCTCCACACAGCCCACTGCCTGCCCCTACAGGCCCCGCCCCTGCAGCTGCCATTGACTGTGGTTCCTGGCTAATGGGAGTCGCGGCAGTCAGCACTTGTGGCTGGAGCAATGGAGCCCCCACCCTGGCCCTTGCCTCTGCCGCCTAGGAGCTGCGTGGACAGAGTCGGGTAGGAAGCCCCTGCCAGCCCTAATCCCAACCCCAACCCCAGTATCAGCAGGGGCCCCGGACCACGCACTATGGCTTGGCCCTCCCCCTTCCACAGTACCAGGGGAGTCCTGCCCTGCTCCCCCGAGCACCCACAGCCCCCTGCCCAAGTTTTAGTCAGGGTGGGTATTTTTAGTAAAATTCATGGACAGGTCCCGGGCCCATGAATTTGTTTACAGCCCACGACTTACTAAAAATTCCATGACTAAAACGTAGCCTTGGTTATGCCAGAAGCAGCCAAGTTAGCTTTAGGCTTTGTCCACACCATGCAGCTTTTAGCGATGTGACTGTGCCGCTGAGAGCTCTCCCACCGACAAAAAACTTCCACCTACAACAAGCGGTGGTAGCTCTCTCAGCAGGAGAGCACTTCTGCCAACAAAGCACTGTTTACACCTGTGCTTTTCCTTGACAAAACTTGTCTTTCAGGGCGTTTTTCCTCCTTTTAACCCTTCTGAACAACAAAAGTTTTGTTGTTCACTTGCCAGCGTAGACAAAGCTTTTTTACACGTTAGCATTAATAGATTAAAATAAAAAGGAGGGTCTCCTCCACTAACCTGATGTTTCTAAGAAGTTTGAGCAAAGACTCGTTTAAGCCTTATTACTTGTGCCTGAAGTAACAAACATACACTGATCCGTCTTTGAAAATTTATACACATGCTTATGTGCTTCCTCTGCTGACACAGTAGTATCACTGACTTTTATTTTATTAATGGCACACGCCAGTCTCGACTATTTGGAATTTAAAATTAAGTGTTAAGGTAGCTCAGACTTTTGCATCCCATAGGTCTGAAATACTAGTCATGACAAATACTGCAGGTACTAAGTTTCTTGAAAAGACTCAAGGCCTAACTCACTGTATTACCTGAGTTTTATGCTGATGTAACTGAATTCAACAAGTCAGTGAACATAAAACTCCTGTTACTATACTTGATCATTGTTTTATTCAGTCTACCTGAAGGCATATTTTGTTTCCTAATGCTTGAATTTAAAGTTACATTACTCTCTTAGCCAACATTTTAAAAGTGGTTTAGTGTAAACAAATACATTATCCTAGGCTTTAGCTGAACCAGCTTGTTTACATTAGACTTCAAAATACCACACACCTGCCAATACCACCCTTCAACTACTTCAAGGTTTTGTCTAAACTAGACTTTAGACTTCTTGTGCCAAATTTTCAAGATTAGGTGTGTGCAACCATCTGGTGTGCATGAACAAGCCATGCTTTCAGAAGTATGTAGTTAGCTGCCTTCAAGTGCAATAGTACACAAGCACATAGAATCATAGAAAAGTAGGACTGGAATGGACCTTGACAGGTCATCTAGTCCAGTCCCCTGCACTGAGGCAGGACTAAGTATAATCCAGACCAGGGGCTCTCAAGCTTATTTGACCAAGTACCCCTTCTTTGTGTCTGCAGTAGTTTATGGCCCCCTCCCTCCACATATATGCTGCCACCCGGCTCTGAAGGCAGAGTGGAGAGCAGTGGCTGCTGGCTGGGCACCCAGCTCTGAAGGCAGCACTACACCAGCAGCAGCGCAGAAGCAAGGGAGGCAATGTGAAAAGTGATACTGATGAGTAGCAGAAGTAAGGGTTGCAAGGGGCGCTAAGTCTGCTGTGAAAAAGTGATATTCATCAATATCACTTTTCACAGCAGACTTAGTGCCCCATTGCAACCCTTACTTCTGCGCTGCTACTGCCACCCCAAGGCTGACAGCCAGAGCCCTGCTGCCTTCAGATGAGAGGGAAGGAGAGCCTGAACCCATGCCGCACTTCCCAGTGAGGGATTGAAGGAGGGGTGGCAAGGAGAGTCTGAGCCACCTCCCAGGGGGCAGGGATGGAGACTCAAGCCCAGGTTGCACCTGGGGCTGAGAGCCAAAGCTCTTAAAAATAAGAGTGCACATCTCACACCTCCCAACACATTCCAGCGCCTCCCTTGGGAGGCCTACCCCAGTTTGAGAACATGGAGGTCATGGATTCTGTGACTTTCCATGATGACTGGGACTTCTGCAGCGGCCAGTGCAGCTCCTCAGATAGCTCCTGGGCCAGCCGCACCAGCTGCTGCTGGGGCAGTCTTGGGCCATTGTGCCCTTTCCCCCCCGGCCGCAGCAGCTTGGGGAGGGGACTCAGGGTTGGTGTGGGGCAGCGCTTACCTTGGGGGGGGCTCCCTGGAAGCAGCCGGCATGTCCCTGAAGCTCTTAGGCGGAGGGGCCAAAGGGCTGTGTGCTGCCCCTGCCTCCAGACACCGCCCCTGCAGCTCCCATTGGCTGCAGTTCCTGGCCAATGGGAGCTGGAGAGACAGCGCTCATGGTGGGGGCTGCACTCCCTCCCTCCCCCCAGGGCCATTCCCCTCCCCCAGCACCCCCAGCCCAAGTTTTAGTTAATGGTATATAGTACAAGTCATGAACAGGTCATAGGCCATGACTTTTACTAAAAGTACCCATGACTAAAATGTAGTCTTAATTGCTAATGGATCAGAGATCTCTTCAGCTAGTTCCTTAGATATTCTAGGAAGTATTTCATCCATCCCTCCAGACTTGAAGACACAACTTGTCTAAGTAATTAACTTGTTCTTTTCCTATTTGAGCCTCAGATCCTACCCCATTTACAGCGATGTTCCCTGTGTTAGTTAGCTGTGATTGGATAACTAACTTTTCCGGTGAAAAACGCCATTTAACACTTCAGCAATTGCTGCTTTTTCTGTTATAGTCTTTCCCTCCACATTGAGTAATATGCCTACCTGGTCTTGGTCTTCCCCTTGCTTCTCAGATTTGTAAAATGTTTGTTATCCTTTATGTCCCTAGCTAGTTTAATCTTGTTTTGTGCAGTTTTTCCAATTTTGCCCCTACATGCTTGTGGGTTGGTTTTTTTTGTTTTTGTGTTTTTTTTTTAAATAGTTGTCCTTTGTAATTTGATGTAGTTTCTACTTTTTGTATGACAGTTTGAGTTTCAGGTCATTAAAGATGTCTTTTATACTTCCTATCTTTCCTACCACATTGGGATCTTTTGCTCTTGTGCCTTTAATAATGTTTCTTTAAAAAAATTGCCAACTCTCCTGAACCTTTTTCTCCTTAGACTTGCTTCCTATAGGATCTTTCCTACCAATTCTTTGAGTTTGCTAAAGTCTGCCTTCTTAAAGCCCATCATCTTTATTCTGCTGTTTTCCCTCCTACCATTCACTAGAATCAAACTTGATTGCAATTCATGATCACTTTCACCCACTTCAAATTCTCAACCAGTTCCTCCGTTTGTCGGTATCAAAACCAGACTAGCCTCTTCTCCTAGTTGCTTTCCGTACCCTCTGTAACAAAGGGTTGTCTCCCATGCATTCCAAGAATGTTGGATAATCTGTACCCTGCTATTTTCCCATGCAAATATGTACATGTGCAAGCATGTAATTAAATACAAGCATGCACACGACTAGTGGGAAGCATAGTTCATTGCCTTCGCTTAGAATTCAGTTGCTTCTCTTCAAGCAAACGGTTTGCACTTTAGTAAAACCACTTTTCCTGTTTATTTTGAAGTTTCAGAAGTAGACAACTAGCTACTGGTCACCTGAACAACTTGTGGTATCATAAAAAAAACAGTATTAAAGTAAGGTAGGATCTTCAGACTCATTTAGAAATACAGACAGCATTAAGTATACCTTCAGCAAATCCTTGACCACATTGCCATGTCCAAAATAGCATGCAAGGTGAAGAGGCGTCCAACCCAAATTAGATTTACTTCTGCCTAAAAATATGAAACAGAACAATAGGTAAACAAATGTTTTTGTAATACAAGACAGTAGGAACGGTTCAGTGTAAACTGTAACATCTTGCCAACTCACACAAAAAACAGGCACACTTAGTCTCTACAGCGAGAGCAGCCATTTATAGATTTCAGGCCAAAAAGGACTATAAATATCTAGTCAGACCTCCTGCAGAATAATAAAATAAAAATTTCCACACACTAATTACTGCACCAAGCCCATAGCTTGTGGTTGAACCAGATCAGCGTTTCTCAAATGCAGCCACTGTGGCTGCATGTGGCCACCTGAGGTTTTTCCTGCGGCCACAACAGCCTCTTGTGCAGAGATGGACGAGGGAGCAAAGCAGCGGCCCCTCCCTGCAGCGCTCAGGGGCAGGCTTCAGCCTCCCTCCACCCCTGGTTCAGCAAGAGGCTCCGGCAATGGGCTATAGTCCCCCCTCACCCAGCTGCAGCCGCAGGACTCTGGCAGCAGGCTTCAGCTGCAAGCCTCCTGAGGTGGGCTTCAGCATCTCTTCCCCTGCCCCTCCCCCCCAACTTCAGGGCTTTGGCTTTCATGCTTTAAAAAGAGGTAACATCCTCCGTCAAGGGTAGAAGCAGACTGGTTAGTGATCAGCCATCCTCCACTAAAGTGACAGCCCAGCAGAAATAAGAGTTATATGTAACATTGGGGTCCCAATATAAACCCACAAAAGCAAGCACAATTGTTAAGTCTGCCTTTTTTATGTTCTGTTGGAACACAATGCTATATGTAACCTTTAATAAGGCATGGTAACCTTCTTACGTTACTAGGACTTGTGCATTCTGCTGCATGTTTGACTTTCTGCTTCTTCTCCCTTACTGCTGATTTTTGTCTGTTACAATTTGACATTGTGCTTCTCTAAGGGAAAATTATTCATTCCTCTAGTACCAAGATATACTGTATTCCATGTTGAATGCCACCAGCGGGTTGTATATTAGTTCTGGAGCAACAACTATCAGTCACAACGAACAGGAGCCTACAGAACAGAAGTGCAAGGTCTGTAGGGTTTTAATGTTCTATTTTCACTATCTAAAGCAGGATCATAATCACTGAGGGTAGGAAGAAGAATGAGCCTAAGGGTTGCCAGAAGTAGCATAGAAGCAACTGAAGTAAACATACAACATGAGCCATGTAACAATGTTCTCTTCAGGCAGGACTTGTATTGTTTCCATCTAATCACTTGCTGGTATGTTCAGTGTAGAACGTAAGTAAATGGATTGCTAAAACCTCTACTAAGACAAAACCTGCACCCAGCACCCCTTATTATAAACCCCAACACACAAAACATGACATCCATGTCACAGAACTGGAATGCCATGCATGAGAGAGCAGTCATTGCTAAGGCCCAAGGGCAGAATCTCAGCTGAACTGCACATGCTGGCCAGCCTTTACCAGAGAGTTTGACACTCAGAGTGATCCAGCCTTTTTTTTTTTTAAAAAGGGTAGCAGCAAATTGTGCTGCAACAACTCAAAAATGCAGAAATATAGTTACAATGTATTGTTTTGAAAGGAGCATATTCTAAAGTCCCAGATGCCAATAGTATGAAGCCTTCATTTAAACTTAAAGCCTGGGGGGAAAAAACCCAAGACTTCATTGGCACTCTGAGTAATGCAAAACACACCCCAAGCTCACTTCTACAAGTCACCCAACAGTATTGTGTTAACCTGAAAAGTCTTCCTTCTCTGCACAAGAGACACAGTTTCAGGAGTTCAAGGGCAAGAAGCAAAGGTAATAATTGGAGATATACCAATCTCCTAGAACTGGAAGGGACCTCGAAAGGTTATCGAGTCCAGCCCCCTGCCTTCACTAGCAGGACCAATTTTTGCCCCAGATCCCTAAGTGGCCTTCTCAAGGATTGAACTCACAACCCTGGGTTTAGCAGGCCAATGCTCAAACCACTGAGCTATCCCTCCCCCCCAGCTAGAAGAAGCAGCTAGAGTGAAGAGTTGTGTTTTTATTAAACAACCCACATTAATGATATGACCAAGGGTATCAGACTTTCAAACTCCAAAACACTAACTTTTCCTAGCAATTCAAATTAGGCGTCTGGTGCTGTCAGCTTCTAGCATTTGTTAGATATGTTCCTGCTGAAGAGCCATTCCTCTAAATACTGTCTTAGCACTGTCATAACTAGAAAGAGAAGGGCAACAACCCTCCTGTATACAATACTATAAAATCCCTCCTGGCCAGAGGCACCAAAATCCTTTTACCTGCGAAGGGTTAAGAAGCTCAGGTAACCTGGCCCAAAGGACCAATAAGGGGCAAGATATTTTCAAATCTTGCAGGGGGGTGGGGGAGAGAAGGTGGGGAAGAAGAGGCTTTTGTTTGTCCTCTTTGTTTTGGTGGTGTTTGCTCTTGGGACTAAGAGGGACCGGACATCAACCCATGTTCTCCAAAACTTTCTGAACAAGTCTCTCATATTTCAAACTTGTAACAGCCAGGCAAGGCGTATTAGTTTCTTTGTTTTCTCAACTTGAGAATTTTACCTTTGCTGGAGGGAAATTTATCCTTGTTTAGTCATCACTTTGAAACTAAGGCTAGAGGGAGTTCCTCTGGGCTCTCAATCTGATTATCCTATAAAGTTATTTTCCATCCTGATTTTAGAGATGATTTTTACATTTTCTTTTTAATAAAATCCTTCTTTTAAGAACCTGACTGATTTTTCCACTGTCCAAAGACCGAGTGGTTTGGGTCTTTGATCACTTTGTAACCAATTGGTTAGGATATTATTCTCAAGCCTCCCCAGGAAGGGGGGTGTAAGGACTTGGGGGGATATTTTGGGGGAAGAGGAACTTCAAGTGGTCCTTCCCCTGTTTCTTGTTAAATCACTTGGTGGTGGCAGCGTACCAGGTTTTAACCTAAGCTGGCAGAAATAAGCTTGGGGGTTTTCATGCGAGTCCCGACATCTGTACCCTAGAGTTCAGAGTGGGGAAGGAACCCTGACAGGCACAGTTTAACTCACTCATCCAAGAAAGTTGGATCATCAACCCCTTTATCCAAGAGGCTGTGATGCCACAACAGCAACTGGGCACTTCAAGTCAAACTGAGTTATGACTCCTGTGACAAGCCCCTGAAACAGATGAACAAGGAATTCACGCTCTCCTCCTTGTATCTCTACAGCTCCTACTGCCATCCAGGAGAAAAGTAAAGCATTGTGCAATCTCCTCTCAAATGAAAGTGATTTGAGATTATTTCCTCAGCTCAACCTCATGCAGAACCCTTTGGTTAGGCTCAACAGGCTCCTTGTTTTGTGCATCTTTTGAAGAACTGCAGTGCCTTCAGTTAGAGTTCACTTTGACAGTTCAGTTAGTTCTGGTTACTAAATCCTGCCTGCCTCCTCACATGTGGGTTAGAGAGAGAAGCCTTGCTCGCTCCAGAGGTGGTGTTTGGGGAAAAATGGCATGTTATGCATTCTAAAATCTGAAACATGGGGAGGGGGAGGGGCGGCAAAGCTTGTCACTCAGGTAGATTTTAAATGTAGCTTTATGCAATATTGACATGCCATTGAGGCATTTGTACAGAATAAAGGAAGGGGATTCTTAGCAAAGTGAAGCATTAAATCACTACTATAAAACCTAAGTAATTTGTCACTTCTCTACCAAATAAGCCTCCTATAAGTAAACTTATTAAAAGGCCACGACTACTGTATATCATTTTTGAAGCCCTTTAAGGTTACTGTCTGAAAGCTCTTGCTGCAAGTTACTGTAGTTCGCTCTACTGTAGTGTTTGTATGTAAAATGAGAAGGAAGCTAGCACAAATGGCCTTGGAGTACCATACTGCATTCATCTGAAGGGTTATGCCATTGTAGCATGGATAAAACTGCTTCACAGAAGAGGGAGCCAAATTCAGTGGGTGCAAGCTGTTGCAACTCCATTGAAGTCTGGATTCTTATACCCAGACTGAAGAGGGTCAGCAATGTTTTTCCATCAGCCATCTCAAACTGTTTAGTAATGTGTAAACCATCTGTTAGGAGAAGGCTTAGTGGAGCACACAGGTAGCCAAAAATAAAGAATGAAGTTGGCTGACATACCTGCACATTAAAACTTTGTGTTTTACAAGAGCAGACAATACAAGAAGGTGTCAAGGGGAAAACCCTAGAACTGAAAACCACAAGCTCTCTTGGTCATCAAAGCCTTTGATATTCAAATAGAAACATTTTCAGGAAGTTCTCATTAGCCACCACTCAAGAGATCATCCTTCCTGTTTACATTTTGTGCAAGTCACTACATCCGCTACAGAGTAGCTAAATGGAAAGCAGAAACATGAAATTGGAAAGGCAGTAACTGGACACAGAACTTATGTACAGCCCACCAATGTCAGCAGCACTACTTTTCATTTACACTGAACTCATTTTGTTGGAATAAACAGAGGCAATGAGTACTGGGAGGGAGTGTGGAAAAAGTTTAAGAAGTCAGACCATGAAAGCTGATAAGGAAAAAAGAGCATAGGATCAAAAATTAAAATTGTATCCCTTCACCTCTTCTTTTAGGCAGGACATTGTATAGGGCAGGGAAGTTATTAACTCTACAGTGCCTAGTACAATCTTGAGATTCATATTAAATATAGAATCCAGGGTTTTTACTGGTTAATATATGTTTATTAGCCTAATGAAAAATAAGCTGACCCTTCAGTCCATTTCCAATGAACAAGTATGCACTTCATAAAAGCAGCAACACGTGGAATGATGCTACTGACAATCTCTGCAGAGACCAGGAACTGAACTAGCATGGTACCTGAACCACACCTCAGAGGGTCCTTCAAGAGAAAGGAAGAGATGCATTGGATGATCAAATCAGGGTTGTTGGTCCAGCTACTGCTGCCTCTGTTTGCAGGGGGCAGGGGAGAGAGAGGAAGAGGATGAGGGAGACTATAAAGACTTGATTTTCTAGCAGAGATCCAGCTCTTCCCCCAAGGTGGAGTTTGCAGTGGACTTTGCAGGGCTTAAAATTTTGGACAAAAACAAAGCAACTCCAAAAATGGGGTAAGCATGTACATTTTCCCTCTAACATTATAGCATTAGTCTCAATGTTCACACCTGAAAATAAACGAGAATACCATGTCAATAGTGGATAGATACATGTGTATAACAGAGGAAGTTAATTCATAATGGGTAGTTGAATGGTGGTATAGCTGTACCTTTTTGTTATGACAAATCCAGCTGAGGCAAGAATCTTTATGCTTACTATTCCATTTGTTTATAAGTGTAGTTTTCACTGTACATACTGTAGGCTTGAGTTATACACAAGATTCTTTTTTAAGAGAGCTTTGCTCTTATCCTGCCATCAGCCTTAAACAAAAAACCCTGCTACTTAAGCCATTTGTTCCCCACTTCCCAGCGAGAAGAGTGGAAAAAATGCATATTCTCTTTTTGGAGATTAGCTAGTTAGATATTTTACAGGTGGAGGCATTAATAAGTGAAGCATCCATAGCCTATTAATGGACAGGAGAGACAACATGGTTCAGGGGACAAAGCCCTGGACTGGACTCAAGGTATCTGGCTTTTATTGCCATTGCTGCCAGTGACATGCTGTGTCACTTCGGTCAAGTCAGTCACTTCACCTCTCTGAAACCTCCATTTACTCTTCCACCCTGTGTCTCATCCAACTAGACCATAAGCTGCTGGGGTAGCAACTGTCATGTGTCTGTACAGTGTATAACACAATGGGGTACCTAGTCCCAGTTGGCGTCTCCAGGCCCTACTGTAATGTTAACACTACATTATCCCTTTCTAGAGTCCCTCTTACTCTGCGCAAGTTCTATTTATCTCAAACTTCTACAGATATCAAATATCTAGACTAATCTCTCCAGTGAGTTACAAATAAAGTATTGACTGGGGGCATGCCATACTACAAAGACTGAAAGACGCAAGATACAGACAAGCAGTTACAGCAGAACACGTTCAAGACTTATTAGGACATGTCCATCACTGGAAATGCTGGCAGATGGCATCAGTGTTCTCTGCAAATGGCACCACTTGCTCACGGAAGCCAAGAAACGATATGCAGTCCAACATATTGGACTCCTGCAGTCTTTCTGGTCCTTTATATAGTAGTTCACTCCGCTTTTACAAGAGAACTTTCAAAGCATTGTACTGTACCCCCTATGTGAAGCTCATATACACGCTGCTCTATATGTACATACATCCAAACAAAAATACATGCCTGGTATGTTATAGTTTGATATTGTACCTTTTAGAGGAAAATGAGGGGGCACTACATCACTTAAAGTTTATAACCTTAACAGCTAAGAGTTAATCATACTAACCTTTGCAGTTGATGTCAACAACCACTTCTCCTTTGTCCATGGTTTCCAGTAGTTGTCTAACCTCTTCACAGTTTCCATTTCTAGCATCATGGAGAAGCTGCTGTTCTGCTTCAGTGATCATACCTAATAGATTATAAATACTGACTGTTAGTTGTTATAGCTTTATTCCCCCTCTCCTCCCCAGGACAAAAGTTATAGTATAACTTCATGCCAAGATAAAACAGGATATACTATATATTTTGGCTATGCGCTCACTTAGGCTCATTCTGCTTGGGATATGAATATTTAGAATACTGAAGACTGCACAGATATAGCTTAGATGAAAAAGGTGTTCTACTTACTGGCCACTTTCAGTTCAGATACCTAATGAACAAACAACACTATTGCTACAGATGTCATCTATATATAATTAATGACTTTCCCCTTTTCCTCCATCCACCTCTTAAAGCTTTGAGACAACATACATAGTTTATACTGTTTAGTCTGAGTGCTTGGCTGGGGATTAATTGGAGCCCATTTAGCAATAGAAATCAACTGGAGAACAGAGCCAGTTAGTGTTTGTGGGATGAGAATGTATGGAAATTCCAATTGTCCACTGGCTGCCTGAGGTGACAGGAAGGATGAGCCATTGAAATAAGCATCCACGAGAGACTTAATCCTTTATTTTAAAAAGGCCCATCAGTGAGAGGTGAACTAAAACTGGCCCTGCTCAGCACTGTTGGGTGCTCTTTTAGAGGGTTTTGTATTACCAAGATTGTATGACTGTTGTACTCTTAGGACCTCATAAAAGGGACAATAGCACAATGCTAACCCAATGGAAAAATTTAAGCAACTGGGTGGGCAACAGTACCATTTACTCAAATTCTTCTCTCAAATGTTGCATTTTTTTCTTATATAAACAAGACTGAGTCCATTTGTTGTCCTCACATGCACATGTCCCATGAATTATACACCAGAAAATGTGTTCCTGGCTTGCTGCTTACTACAACAAAACTGTCTCAAGATACAGCACAACTCAAAACTACCTGCAAGAAATCCTCAAATCATAAGTGAAGTGTGACCTCTTTGAAAAGTTAGGGAGCAACTTTTATACAATAGCCTGCAAAGAGAGTTCTTCTGCAATATGCAGTAAGTTACTGTTGCCAAGAGCATCAGCAGACTAGCAGGTTGGCAGAGGAAAGAAACCACATCTTGACAAGACCACTAGATACATGCAAAGATTGCCTATGCTGAATCCTGCAGAAGCAAAATCTCCAGTAAGTGAAAGTTAACTTTTTGCCCCTATGGTTGCAAAGAGACTACCAAGTGTTAACTGAGTTTACTATTCAGCATAGTTTTCCTGCCAGCAGAGATCTCCAGTAGTTCTGCTGCTTCTCATAATTTCACTTGGGTGCTTGGGAAAGCTAGCAAGACTGATGAGTTACATAACACTTATTCACAGTTCTGTGAGCAGCATTTAGAGTAGATTGCAATAGTAGGGAGCTCTCACTGCACTAGCCAAAGAAGAGGGACAGCAATGGGGGACCACAGCCAGAGAAGGGCCTCCCCTTTGCCTAGGAGCTACTCATGGGAAGGACCCAGAAAAAGGAAGGCTAAGGGGGGTGGGGGAGTAAACTGTGAAAGTCACATAAAACCACATACGTTGCAGCACCCTAAGGCCTGGTCTACACTAGGGTGGGGGGATCGAACTAAGGTACGCGACTTCAGCTACGCGAATAGCGTAGCTGAAGTCGAACTACCTTAGTTCAAACTTCTTACCTGTCCAGACGCCGCGGGATCGAAGTCCGCGGCTCCCCCGTCGACTCCGCCACCGCCGTTCGCAGTGGTGGAGTTCCGGAGTCTACGGGAGCGCGTTCGGAGTTCGAACTATCGCGTCTAGATTAGACGCGATAGTTCAAACTCCGAGAAGTCCAACGCTACCCGTCGACCCGGCGGTAAGTATGGACGTACCCTAAGAGGCTGGGGAAATGTACAGTAGCAGAGGAAAGCCTCCCAAAGACACTGGTTCTGAAGACAGATGAGCAGCTGAGAGGGGGAAAGAGGAATCTTCAGGCTGAATCAAAAGACTCCTTGCCAGAAGCGAGCATGGAAGATTGGGCAACCCCTCTCCCCGAAGCAGGGTCCAGGAAGAGTAACCTGATTTAAATCCCAGCAGACTGGAATTGTAAGGGGGGCGTCATGCACACAACTTGTCTTCTCCGAAGGCATTACCACTGGACCTTGCTAGCAGGGCTTTGCCACTCCTCATCTTTTATGTCTGTCTCTGACTAACAGGTTTCTGGTACTCTTCAGGCCCTCGAACTAGCCTTTCTTGAATGACCCTTCTTCATTCTTTACTTTGTCTTTGAGAACTAGTACAGCTGCAGAGTTTCTGTATCCATTAAACACATGCTCGTTGTGCAACACCCATAATACTAGAAACTATGTTACAAAACTCACTTCCTAAAGGGAAGGAACTCATAATCACATGCGGGTCAAATACAGACAATTTAACAATACCATCATACCAGACTAGGAGTTCTTCCACAGACAAGTCTACCACACATTGAGAACAGGTACACACAAGGAATAATGGACAGGTATATTAGGAATACCCAAACCATGACAGAGGTCATGGAACAAAAGCCTTATTTTAAGCCAAGAAAATATGAGTGAAGTGTGATCAGTGAATAGTCTGGCATACTGCTTCTCAAGCTATGAAGCGTGATGCCTTTCCTGGTGGCCCCCAGAATGCAGTGAGAACCTAGGAGGAGGCAGCCATGAGGAGGGAAACCTCTTATGGAGAGGTCAGCAGAATGAAAAAGCAGGAAAGTCACCTGTCCAAAACAAAGTCAGTTCTTCAAGTATACTCTCAATCCATTTGAAGTCAGAGGGACATTCCATTGTAATGTTTATATCACAACATTGCATCATTTGTCAACAAGGGATTCTGACAATGTGCAAACATTGCAGTACACTTTCAACATAAATTGTTGCAATTCTGCCATTCCATTTGGCACTATGTCTTCCCTTCCCCTGCCTTTGGACAGTTGGGAAGGGAACCCTGTAAATGGTCCATTTGCTCAGCACTCCTTTGTGCTTATGCAGCAGCAAAAATTGGTGCCCTTTTAATCAGCACTCTGCTAAAAGCCAGTGTTACAGGACCTACTGAGAACCAGCAAGGCTGTGGAGTCACTGGGCAAGCATCACTTGCCTAGGAGAAACCGACAGAATTCAGAGTTTGTTTAAATCTTGATTTACTATCTCAAAGTAAACAATTTCTGCTCTTGCAATTGTATACACTGGAAGAGTAATCAAAATATTGTGCTAAAATTAAACAAGGTTTGTTTACTCAGGGAATTTCCTATCTAATTGCTTTTTTCTCCTCCTAGAATGAGCTTTATTATTTATTTGTATTATTGAAGCACCTAGAGCCACAGTGTAAAATATGAACTGGTGCAGAAGAATGACTGGCTATTCATCATAGCCACTTCAGGGATTATTTATAGGGAAAATTTTACACATTTAAGTGAATCTGCCTGTGGTCACTCTTCCAGTTTAAGATTTGAGCTAAATTTGAACTAAAGACATTTATTCAGTTTAGTATGCATGCCCACAAAGCATAGTTTATGACAAGGGACTGAGAAGATAGACTTTCATACTCTATTTGAAAACCTGAGTATGAAAGTCTATCTAGTTTTAATAGAGAGCAAAGAGTAACAGTCAATACAAGTTACAGGTATTATGAGTTTAAAGGCAACCCTGAAATTCCAAGGGCAAGGGCAGGCATGCAGGAGAGAGAAAGAGTTGTGCTTCCCAAACCCTTCTCACCAAGTTTACCAGTTGTGAGAAGGTGCCACATTGACAGTCCTGGTTAATGAAGTTCTCTTCATCTACAGATCAGGTATAGCTTGATCTAAAGATTATAGTCCTCCACCAGACTGCCTTATCCCTTACCTGAAGAGGCCAAGAAAATATGAGTGAAGGGAAATTTGAATTGCATTCAGTCCTCTCTTGAAACTACCAAAATGCCAGCCTACCAATATGAAGGCTGAGACTATTCACATACAGAGCGAGTCTTTGAATGGTGGCAGCTTAAGTCTTGTTTACACTGGAGAATTGTGCCACATGAAAGTGAAGTGCTATTACTGGCCCACGTGTACCTGGCACATTACAAGGAGTTCATACCACCAATCCTATTTTGCTTTCATTTATCCCCACAGACACTGCAAGTGCATTGCTTCTGGAAACTTATCCCACATTTCTTGGCATTATGTGCCTTGGCTTGTGGGAAATTAATATGCCCTTGAATGACTGGTAAGCTGCAGGACATTTGTAATACTCATAGTAGACAGTCAATGCTTCTTATCTGCACTAGTAACTCTCATTACA
This sequence comes from Mauremys mutica, assembly GCF_020497125.1. Taxonomy (NCBI): domain Eukaryota; kingdom Metazoa; phylum Chordata; order Testudines; family Geoemydidae; genus Mauremys; species Mauremys mutica. Next base: position 83,137,704 of record NC_059073.1, on the reverse strand, counting down.
AGAGCACTGGGTAAGGGTAACATTTAGGAGTTGCACAGGTCAATTTTATTTAATCACATCCAAAACTCTCCATTGTAGGTGAGGCTGCAATTCCTAAGCCAGGTAGTTTAGTGGTGAAAAAGCTCCATATTCCTTGAACCATCCAGCCACCTGAAGGCGGTACAGTCCAACTGAAGCTGAAGGACTGATTCATAGTTTATTTAATGTGGTTCAACACAGCAAGAATAATTTGTAAGTTATAACTTGTAATTAGTCATCCCCCTGTAACTCCCCCCTCCAACACCTACCAACTTGAGAACCAAACCGACTAGCCAGGGTAAAATATGTATTGACAACCATGCCTAGGTATTTGCCCAATAGTAATGCAATAGTTTTATGTTAATATTGCAAGAAAGTATTTGTCAGAATAAATTTAACAGATCAGTGGCATATGTCAAATGTTATATCCAATACTACTCAAAACACTCCTACTTAAGTCTCTTGCTTTTGGAATTCTTAAGATAGAGGATGGCTTCTTTTCCATGTGTTGTAGGAGCAAGAGTAGGAAACAGGCATTGAAGACATCTCCTTATTGTATTTCTCTTGCCTTATTAGAAGTGTCTGTTCTTCTCCCACACAAAAGTCTCTTTATGGACACAACCACCAAAAAAGAAAATCAACATTCTGCTGGTGGCATCTGACTCAGATAATGAAAATAAACATGCATTTGTCTGCACTGCTTTGCATTATCAAGCAGAACCCATCATCAGCATGGACACGTCCTCTGGAATGGTGGTCAAAACATGAAGGGACATATGAATTTTTACTGCATATGGCACGTAAATATCTTGTGGCACTGGCTACAACAGTGCCATGCTAATGCCTTTTCTCACTTTCAGGTGACATTGTAAGCAAGAAGCGGGCAGCATTATCTCCTGCAAATGAAAACAAACTTGTTTGTCTGAGCAACTGGCTAAACAAGAAGTAGGACTGAGTGGACTTGTAGGCTCTAAAGAAAGCTTTAGATTGTTTTATTTCTGAGTGCAGTTATTTTTTTGTACATAATTCTATATTTGTAAGTTCAATTTTCACAATAAAGAGACTGCACTACACTTCTTTTATTAGGTGAACTGAAAAATACTATTTCTTTTTACAGTGCAAATATTTGTAATAAAAAATGTATAAGAACTATACACTTGGTTTCTGTGTTGTAATTGAAGTCAATATATTTGAAAATGTAGAAAACATTCAAAAATATTTAAATAAATGGTATTTTATTATTGTTTAACAGCACAATTAATCACGATTAATCACAATTAATTTTAATCATATGATTAATTGCAATTTTTTTAAATCGCTTGACAGCCCTAATTTGAACACCAACCAGATTCTTCTCTGTTTCACAGCTACTGTTCACAACTCTGTGGACAGCACTAAAAGCTGGCAAGAATCTGGTTGCTTTTCTGCTGCAGCTTGACAAGACTAGGAGCAACAGCGGTACTGAAACTGGCCATTCTTACACAAAGGGACTGACCCAGTAACCACTGACATTATGGGAAGCTTTCCATTTACATCAATGGACAATACTCCTAAAACAACACTACACCGATTTATACTCTGGTAGATTAACACACAGCACCAGGAGGACCTGACCCTTCAAACAGAGAGTTAAGTGAAAGTTAAAGTTCTGCAGATTTTGATGGCACTCACCTACTGTCCCTGCTTTAATAAAGGACAAACCAAAGTAGTCTACTAACACAGATACTCTAGGGCTGCTGCAGTTGCTACTAGGTATGCAATGGAGAGAAGTTTGAAGTGTCCAACTATATTGTATAGCAAGCAATGTGTTCCGTCTCAAATTAAAGAGGCTAAAATCCAGAGATGTGCACTTTCATAGCACAGTCTCAGAGTACTCAGTGTCAGACTATATAGAAATAATTTCACCCACATCTGAAGCATAAGTAACCTGGGTGAAAACAATGCACCTCTTTGACAGCAATCACACTGACTTTGGCCCAGATATTTAGGTTAATCCCTATACTCTTAAAGATCTAGTGGCTCTTTTCACACATAGCCAGGATGCTTCACCTCTCTGCAGGAAGATTGCTCAGGCCCGTGAGCTTACCACTCTGAGGTACTGGTTCACTTCCATGCCATGGGAAGAGTGTGATCTACTGAAGCCATGCAGCACTAATCCATGCAGAACCTTATATAATTCTAGAAATAGCCAAGAATCTGACCAACTGTACTACAGTTAACAAGAATAAATCAGGATCACAGCAAAATACCTCGCTCTTACATTGTGCTTTTTTCAATCAGCAGATCTCAAAGAGCCTTTAGAAAGTACCATTATCCCATTTTACAGATGGGGACACTGAGGCACAGAAAAGTAAAGTGATTTGCCTGAGGTCACCCAGCAAGCTAATAGCAGAGCAGAAGGTAGTACAGTTGCAAGGAAGTTCAGAGTTGAGGATGTAAAGATCTTCTATCAGTCCTAAAGTAGCAAACTGACTTCAAGCCTTACTTTGGTAGTGGTGTTTCAGTCATTTTGGAACAAATTATTTAGTGATCTTTGGAAGATTAACAAGCTTGCAGATCACATTAGCTGCAACACACACAAGCATGTTCAAGACTAGACAATGGACTGTCATCCCCCAAACACCAGCAGTACTGGACACCTCCACCCTGACAGTTCTCCACTCAACAGGCACATAACTCCAATTATTTGAGCTATACAGTAATGGGAGGAGCGATCACTTGAACTGTACATTCACTTTCTTTTGTGTGTGCATGTACAGGGGCTAGCCTAACACAGTCAGCTACTTCCTGATGGCCTGAGCATCAAGCAGCCAGTTTAGATTTTTTTTTTACTGATAGCAAGTCTTATGATTTGACAGACCAATACCGCTTCACATTGTGCCGGCATCCTCTCCTGCAACTATAAACGAACATTTAACCAGCAGTATGTTGTAATCAGTCATAGGGGAGGGTATGTTTCCTATTGCAAAGGAACAGGGCTCAGTCTCTGGGGACAGCTCTCCAGCTTGTAACGATGATGTTCACATAGGTCATAAAAAAAAAACAAGGAGTACTTAAGGTGCCACAAGTACTCATTCTTTTTGCAGATACATGTTTCAGAGTGGTAGCTGGGTCAGGCTGTAACTCATAGGTGCTGCAGCATCCTCTGGCTTGAAGTGGTTGCCATTATGTACAGAGTTTACAGCTTGGGTCAATGGCTCTCAGCAGCCCCACTATACAAACTGTTCCAACACTGTCTGACTTAACTTGGGAAACTGGGCACCTGAGACACCTACGGCTGACTGGAGGGACGCACTGGGCACCACAGGAGTGGGCAGCCCTGGAAACCCAGCCAAGCACACAGCTGTGCGCTGCAAGGAGCAGGCGCTCGCTCTGCCAAGATCCCGCAGCCCCGGGACGGGTCACTAAAGCAGTCCCCGGGGGGCAGCAAGCGGCGCGGAGAGCCAACCCGCCGCTCCGCTTTCATTGCGCTCCCCACAGCCCTGGGGCCGGGCAGCGGCTCCCAGCAGGCTCCGCAGCCCCCTGCACAATGCGGCTCATCGCTGCCTTGTAACCGCCGCGGCGGCTGCTGCTGCTGCTGCCGCGCCCCGGGAGGGCCACCCACCGCAGGCTGGGACGCACCGGGGGGGGGGGGGGTAACAACGCCGCTGGGGCAGCGAGAGCCCCCCCCCTTCCCGGCCCCGGGCCGCCGCCTCACCGCTGCAAGCAGGCGGCCTCCCTCGCGCACCACCGCGTCTGGCTCCCGGCCGGCCTCACGCGCCGGGCCCCCCTCCCGATGGTTTTATACTCAACCACCCCGCACGTGACCGGCCGCGGGGCTCGCCCTCCCCCGCCGGGAGGATTCCCGCCCCCGCCCCCGCCCCCGCCGGCTGACGGACCCTCCCAACGGGAAGCTAGAGGGGGCAAAGCTCCGCCCAGCGGCGGCGCCTCAGCCCCTCCCCGTGTCCCTTGCGCGTGCTCGGAGCCGCAGCAGCTGGGCCCTGGGTTCTATTGAGCCAGGCATCCGCGCCCTCCCGCAGCCCCACACGCGCACGGGGTGGTTCTGCTGCAGATCTTAACCGGGGGGGCCTGATGTGCACGTGAGCCCTCGCCAAAGGCTCTGCGTGTGAACGCCCTGGGAGAGTGCTGCAGGGAATGAACTGATAAGAGACCTTGCTGTGCGAGGGTGGCTCGGCATAGCGACGCTAAACGGCCTACTGACCTTAATAATAAATAATACTTATCTAGCATCGTTCTTTTGATGAGCTCAAAGCCGTTTAAAATTATGAGTGTTCCCATTTAAATAGAGGGGGGGAAAGGAGGCACAAAGATGTTAAGTCATTAGCCTAAGGCCACACACCGAGTGGCTGAGTGGGGAACAGAGTTAGGTTTCCCGTCTATCAGTTTTGGAACCAACCACCTATTATCTTACAAAGAGGGCACAATATATCAGATCCAGATGTAAATAACACTGAAGATACAAGAACTCTGACAAATGTAACCCCTCAAAAAAGAATATAAAGTCATCAGAAAAAATATGTTTTTTGTTGGTTTTTTTTCAGTTACTTCAGTTTATATATAAATACAATACCACTGAAAGGAAATTCGGAGTGACTGTACAGCCATAGAGGTTGAAGTTCCACCACTCTCTTCCCAGATCTGTTCCACCTTTTTGCCCATATTTAATCCCCATAATATCTGGCAATTTGCAGTTCTGCCTTCAGCACTGGACAATGCTCCCACAATGCTGCTTGAAGCCTTGCAGGAGCATGTGAAGCTGGTAAATATTATAGTAGTTTACTGTGTTGAGATATTAGTGACTCTGTGTTGCATTTGGTGAAAGGCCAGGATCTACAAGTGCAGTCAGAAAACCATTCAACCCAGTAGGGTGGATCATCGGGTTCCAGGAATGGGCAAATTTAAACCTTAGCAATTATTGTGAAACCAAGATGACATAAAGTGGGTGTAAGAAAGCATGTATTATTGTAGATTACTGTCTCTGCTTAATTTATTTTCTACATATTAAAATATGATAATTCTAAAAATGAAATTGCAGCATATAAAAAGAGGAAATATAGTAGTTCCCTATCTATACAGATGAATAATCAGAATTTGCTGACCTAGTGTTCTGGTTTGTGTTGTCTCTAGAGAATGAGTTCTTTCTGATCTTAAGTAAGGCATCATTCTGCAGATGGGCTTTAGCAATGGGTATGCAATAGAGCTGGTCAGGAATTTTACAACTAAACGTCAAAAAATGCTGATTTGTCAAAACCAAAACTTCATGGGAAAGGTTTGATTTCTACAAATGTTAACATTTTCTCATTTTTTTGCTTCAAAACAATTTTTCATTTTGAAATTTAATTTACAGTAAAAAAATTAAATAAAAAGGTTGAAATCAAAAGGAAACATTTAAATTGACCTAATTTTTTTTTAATTTTTAGTTTGTGAACATTTTTGAGATTGCGACTTTTTGTCCTGATTTGGTATGGAAATTTTTTTTTAAAAATCTACGTTTTCCCAGGACAGGAAACCCATTTCCTGCCTAGCTCTAGTATATACTATCTGAAGGGGTTCACTTATTTGCACGCTCATACTGGCCTCTTTTTCTTCCATATTAACTCCAACCTTTTTCTCATTTTCAGAACAATCCGTAACTGCTCTGCCTGCACCTCTCTCCCACACATCCAGCCACACCCTTGGCTCCACCTAAGCTTCTCTCCCTTTGTCTCCTTAGCCCACTCATGGCTCTGTGCCATCTTTCACAACACCCTGACTGCCTGGAACAGACTCCCATTAAAGCCAAGCCCCACATTCTCACTTCAGAAAAAGTCAATAATTTAGCTCTTCCCAGCTATAATTACCACACAACACAGTGTCTGTAGTGCAGCTAACTAGACTATCTCATGTTTCTAAATTCTTCAAGGCAGAGTCCTGTTATTTCTTCATCATAGTTTACCAGTTTGACAGCCCCTTGTTGTACACTCCCAGCATTGTATAAAGAATAATAATCTAGTGAGTTTTGCTCTTTAAAATCTGGAAGCAGTGTTGCCATGACCATGGGTTTCCCATGATTTGGGCATATTTTTTTCTTTCTTTTCCAGGTGGCCTGCTGCAGTTAGTAATATGTGGAACATCCAACAAGCTATGTTGGGGTTGAATGTGTTGGCAACCACCTTTGGATAAAATTCATGTGTATGATGTGAATTGGTTTTGTCAATGATTTTCTTGTAGCAGAATATATTTTACACCATCTCCTCTGCCAGGATTATTTATCCTGGAAAGGTAAAGCATTGGGGGCAACTTGACTGCAGAATTCAAAGTTTTGAAGGATCAAGCCATCTCTTTGTCCTGCTCCAGAATACAAGACCAAAGAGAGCCTTGGCTAAAAGGGATGTAAATGCAGAACCAATAAAAGGAACTTCTACTTCATGAAGCACATAATCTGTTGAATTCACTGCCGCAGGAGGTCAAATCCTGTTACAAGACTTATAAAAGGGTTGGACAATTTAAAATAATCATGTTAATTACTAGTTAATTTGGATATGGTTTGAAAATAGGAGCCATACAAGGCAAGATGGTGTAAAGGTGATCATTTATCATGCTTCAGGGCACCAATGATAGCTTAGACAGGCCAGGAAGAAGCATGTACACCCTTTATAGCATTGCACAATTGACTAAGTGAACTAATACTTGCTTATACAGGGATGAAGCGAGGAATAATATTTGGAAAGTGTTTTGAACTGAAAAGGGTTAAGATTTACTAAGTATTATATCCCCCTGTATTCTCCACAAAACGTCCACAGTTCTGCCTCCGACACCTCATCTTCTTTGTGCACTTCTCCAGATCTTGTTCTCTTTTTCATATTCAAACTAGAAAAAATATATGTCGCATATATTCACTATTGCCAACTCTACAACCCTACTGGACACTGGTAATTCACTATTGAAATATTGTAATTTGATCTGTTGTACAGATGCTATCCTTCAGTAAAATGTTTACTAAATGAACTGTCAAATGGCAGTGTGACAAACTGTGCTCTAATAGCTAGTATGTAGCCATTGTGCGTATGGTTCCTGGGAAAGTTGTTCCTTTTTTCTAGTTCCCCTTTGCTTGGAAAGCATAGTAGTGAGGATACAAACATGAGGTCTAGTCCTCTACTCCAATACACACATTTTATGCCAGTGTAGGGATTTACACTGGCATAACAGAGTGAAGAGTCAGGCCCACGTTCTCCAACAAAACCCCGTATGAACCTTTGTAAAGCAGATCTGAATGCATGCCAACAGGAAGACAAAATGGAAAGGCCTGCTGCATGGTCTATTTGTGAACACTGTGAGCCCAACTTACTGATGGGGTCGGACTAGTTTGTACTGCGCAAAACAGTACTAAAGCGATCTTAGCCAGCCGCTAGAGGAGGCCCCCTGAAGAGGTGAATCAGGTGATATAGAGCTGTTGGTTTGGCTATTATGCCATGCCCTTCCCAAATGACACATGGGCATGGCCAGAGGAAAACGTGCATGGCCAAGGCGCCCGTACTTACTAATGCTCAGTTGCTGGGGTGGCCCCTGGGGCCCATTGACAGCCCCTGAGTCATGGGTTGGGGGGTTGTCGGTGCAGAAGCCCCATGCCCTGGCAGTTGCCGCCCCAGAGTGAAGGAGCCCCACTTCCCGGCAGGCATTGCTCTGGGGAGCAGGTTGTGTGTGTCTTGCAGTTCTCAAACACCTGAAGATTATTGTACGCAGCTCAAAGGGTCGGTAAGTTTGGCCACCCCGGTACTAGGAGTAAAACCCTGGCCCTATTGAAGTCAATGGCAAAACTGGGTATTCCGCACTTGATTTTTACTGCCTTTCACCTTGTGTAACTTTTTTATACCTGTGCAAATTGTTCATAAACACTACCAAATCAGAATTCTCTGTTCACACCAGCTGTAGCATTTTACATCCACTTTGCATTCATTTTACACAAACATTGACTTCACAAACTGAAATATGGTTCTCCTAACATGAGTTATACCATATTGATCCTTAGGTCTGAAACCCAGTCATGAGATTAGGAAACTGTCTACCAAAGATAAAAGACATTTGGAGAGTAAAATCATGTGATGCAAAGATATCTATATAATCTATCTTATCTATCTATCTATCTAGTCCCTGAGTGTTCCTTTTCTTTTGCAAGAATATAAGGAGATGACTAATTACATGTTCCTTTGTGTATGTTTGGTAATAGAAATAAAGAACTAAAAAAAAAAATTTAAAAATCCTCCTATTCTCCCCTAAATTATAATTTTTATTCTGGTAGGTTTTACATGCGGTTTTCCACAAGAGGGTGTTGTTTCATAACACCAATTTGCATTTTAAATGGTCAATCGATAGATTAAGCATCTGTATGTAAATATTTTATTTATAACTAAGAAATATTAATTGTATCCAATTTAAGGTTTGTGTGATTTTTGTGAGTTCTAAGTTTAGGATTAAAAAATTTGAATAGACCTGTTCCAAACAGCATCACCTTTGACCCAATGTATTATCTTACCCTTACCACACTGAACAAAGAGCTTGCCTTCCTTGTGGTAATTTAGGCCACTGAAAGAATGTTTTGGCCCTTTAACTATATACAAACAGAACATAACAACAAGTTCAAAGAATAGTTATATTAACTGTGGTCAAACAATCATGGCATTGAAGTCATAGGTCGAATCTGAAGCCTTGCCCATCTTGGGAAAATTACCTTCCCAATGACCAAGTATTGAAGATATTTTATGTATATAATCTAGAATGGGAAAGCTGAATACAGTAGAACCTCAGATTTACAAACTGACCTGTCAACCACAGACCCCATTTGGAACTGGCAGTACTCAATCAGGCAGCAGCAGAGACCAAAAAACAAAACAAAAAAAAGCAAATACAGTATAGTACTGTGTTAAATGTAAACTAATACAAAAATAAAGGGAAAGTTTAAAAAAAGATTTGACAAGAGACAGAAACTGTTTCTGTGCTTGTTTCATTTAAATTAAGATGGTTAAAAGCAGCATTTTTGTTCTGCATAGTAACGTTTCAAAACTATATTAAATCAGTGTTCAGCTGTCAACTTTTGAGAGAACAACCATAACATTTTGTTCAGTTACAAACATTTCAGAGTTTTTAACCTCCATTCCTGAGGTGTTTGTAACTGTGAGGTTCTACTGTTTAGTATTTATGTACATTAAAGTGCATTTCTACTCCAAAAAGGGACTGCTTAGAAGTATCAGAGGAGTAGCTGTGGTAGTCTATATCCACAAAAACAACGAGGAGTCCGGTGGCACCTTAGACTAACAGATTTATTTGGGCATAAGCTTTCATGGGTAAAAAACCCACTTCTCCATACATATAAGGTTCTACATTTTTTGTATCTCGGTTGCTTTCAAATCAGATTTGATTGTTTACAGATAAAAACATATTTTTTTCAAACTGCCATCCCTGCAAACTGAGCCTGGGATCTGAGATTCAGTTTTGTTCTTTTTGACTCAGGAAACCTCAGCAGAATGGTTCACTACGTTCCAAATGCTGATCCAAATTCTTCCCTCGCTTATACACCTCTACCCCGATATAACGTGACCCGATATAACATGAATTTGGATATAACACAGTAAAGCAGCGCTCCGGGGGGGCAGGGCTGCGTGCTCCAGAGGATCAAATCAAGTTCAATATAACGCGGTCTCATCTATAATGTGGTAAGATTTTTTGGCTCCCGGGGACAGCGTTATATTGGGGTAGAGGTGTATCTGTGTCAACCCATTGTCTTCAAGTCATGAGGAGATATACCCTTGCAATCTCATTCTCTTCAGTATAGATTCATGGAGATAACTTGGGGCAAGATTTGGCCCTGCAATGATAACTTACTTAACAATCATTCTAATTATGCATGATCCAGAACAGAGCCCAGTTTTATGTCTCAAAGCATTGCCTACATTGTTAAAAGGAACTTTATTCTGGTGCTAAAGCAAGCAGATATGACTTTGCCAGTGTAACTCAAGAGGTCATTCTTAAACAGGGTCAAGAGTTGGGCAAGATGTCTATTTACACAAAGATTGAACTAAAATGGGAGCAATCGGAGCAGAGATCAGAACTTGCTCTGCATTTGGTACTGTTCCCCACCTCTTCTGTCAAATATGGCTCAAACCTTATAATTAATTGTCAAAGTCAAAAAGGTATTTCTAAAATCTTGATATGGTTCCCAAGCCAGCTGATTTCCTTGCGGTCACTAATGCTTAGAGAGGAAGCAAAAATTTTGAGGACACTCTGTGGTAGGTAGTTATGGCCTAATCCTGCATCTCTGAAATTAACCCCGGCACAGGCTGGGGCAGAAGATTTGGGGGTGGGGATTGTGTTTCTGTTGGGAGGTTGTATTAACTCTCTGAAGAGGTAGACTTTCATGATTTAGCCAGAGGGCTAAGTTACCTCTGCAACCTAATGGTACTGAGAGCCAGAAAACCATCTGAGGAGAAAATAAGGTGTGTTATTGAGGGAAACTGAGGCAGCACATTGGCCAAAAGCCAGATCAGGTATGCCTCTGGTAGTCCTATTGGCTTTAAACAAGCAATCTTATTGAAGTCAATGAAACTGCTAATATGCTTAAAGTTAAGCAAGTGTTTCAGTGCTTTACTGGATCAGGGCCTAATTGAGGATTGTGTTCTACCGCACTCTCTCTTTTTAATCCCTTTTTCCCTTGCACTAATATGCACAATAGTCTGCACCAGCCCTATCAAGCTTTCATTGTATATCTTATGCTCTTTTAATATTATTTTAGGTGGCTTATTAATTTCAACAGGCAAGGATTTCAAACACCCTAGCTATGATGGTAGCAATTGGGATTTTGCATTCATACCCCATGATGACTCAGCAATTATCATTTGGGAACATGTGGCTGGCTGCAGCATCGTAACAGATGACAAATGCCACATTGAATATTATCTTACCTGGTCTTTTCATCTGTATACTTCAGTCTTTAGCATTTTTATACCACTTTTATCTGTGGCCTATTCCAACACGCACACTTACCACAACATAAAAACACACAAAAGAAATCAACTGACTAGGACACCCAGTATTACCAGACCTTCAGAGAACAATGAAGGGCCATTAAGACTTTTTTTCTTCCTGGAAAAATATAAAACTGTACATAAGGAGGAAATACCTAATCCTTAAACAGACTGGTAAACCTGACTTCAGTACTAGGCAAACTGGTTGAAACTGTCAGACACATAGATGAACATAATTTGTTGGGGAAGATTCAACATGGTTTTTGTAAAGTGAAATCATGCCTTACCCTGTGACCAAGGCTGCTAACAGGGAGTTTTGCAAGGGAGTTCTCTAGGTAAAAGAGGAGCAAATACAGGACCCTTGGGTAAGTGGCTGTCTGTAGTGTGTGTTTGTGTTTGGGGGTTACTTGCTGTGTGCTGAGCTTGTGTTTGTTTGTCTGTCTGTTTAGTTGAAGGACCCTGTGCTGTAGTTGGAAGCTGTGAGCTTCAAAGTAAGGGTTGAAAGCTCAAAGCCGCTGTTAATTGGCTGAGCCTTAGTCAGTGGGCGGGGCTATCAAGAAGGCCAGGGCTTTATAAAGCAGTGAGCAAACAACCAGAGTGGCTAACAGGGAGTTTTGTAAGGGGGCAAGGTTCACTTGCTGTTCTTTAAAACCTGTCAACCAAACTATATTCAAAACTTCTTGATTTAAACAAAACCCTTTCATTAACTTAGGTAGCTGTAGGAGAGAATGCAGGCAGAAGCCCAGCAGCAGAGTGGAGGCTATCCAGTTTATTGTGCTGAGTGCAGCATGTATGATTACCTGCCCTGTGGTCTGGTGGTGTATATGTGCATTTGGTACAAGGAGCTCCTGGCCCTCAGAGCAGTTATTTTGATAGCAAAGGGTAAATGTCTCTAGCAGTTTTTGCACTGTGTATGGTTCTACTAATTTATAAAATTGCATGACATGTACAGAGCATAACTGTTTTCTTTTTTATATTAGTGTTTATTTAGAACTAGAACAATGTAAGGAACAACATACCATATTTTTTAAGAGCCTCTAAAAGTGCACATGAGAGAGAGGTATCAGTCTACATTACACATGCACAGTGTAGTTACAGAAGATTTAAAGAAGAGACTAGGTATATGGAATACTGATGTAGGATCCTATTTGACTCTCACTGAAGTCAAAGGGAGTTTTTTCCTTTACTTCTTTTTTGATCAAATCCTCAGTGTGTGTAATCACATCTTTCTCTGGTGCATGACACCAGCAACTGTAATAGCTTGCTACTTGCAGCTAAACAAATTCTTTGTTAGCTCAAATAGGAAAGATCTCTCAAAGTCTGGTGCTGAAGATTTTTGGTTTGATCCCTGATCTGTATATAGCTGCAGTCATTATACATGCAGGCTCCAATTCAAGGGAACTTAAGAATATGAGAAGTCCCACTGAAGTCAATGCTAAAGTACATTCCTGACTCATGATCACACACATTAATTAAACAGAAGTTTTACAAATACAATTTTAAAAAGTTCTTCCTTCAAGGAACATTTTATTTGCAAAATGGCTATATAAACATTGCTGAGGATTTTTTTGCTAAGATTGAAGTATCAGTTTAATATTTAAAAAGTCCTCAACCGGAGGAATGTGTCCCACCTTTTCAGGGAAATGGACTCAATTATCTGAGTATTTTTTGTCTATAACTACAATATTTTCCATTTAGGTCAAGTATATTCCTTGCAAACACAGAACTTCCACTTAACTCAATGCAAATGCAACAGTATATCTCACATTTACTCACTGCCCCCAGACTGCATTACATATCCTGCCCATTCCTGGTCTCTAAGTATTTTCACCAAGCTGAGGCTGCAGGCGCGGGGGAACAGCAGGGGAGGGGCTGGAGGGTAGCCTCCCCGGCCAGGAGCTCAGGGGCTGGGCAGGATGGTCCCGCAGGCCAGATGTAGCCCGCAGGCCGTAGTTTGCCCACCCCTGACCTATGGTGTCTGAAGAAGCTAGGTCTGCCCCGCTGCCCAGAGCATTGGATTGAGACCATTGCCTATAATGCTGACTCATTGTACTCCCTTATCTGTTTGTCTCTGTCTGTTGTCTCTTGTGTTATAGTTTGTAAGCTCTTTGGGGGCAGAGCCTGTCTTTTCGTTGTGCTTGTGCACTGCTGGGCACCAGGTCCTAGTCAATGACTAGCTCTGCTAAGTGCTACAGTAATATAATAATAGATGCTTTTTCCTACTGTTAAAATAAACAGGTCTTTTGTTTAAAAAGGTTGCCTGAACACTGCATTCTACTGGTCACAGACTCCTGAAAGGAAGAACTACATGTCCCAACCCCTCATCACTGCCTAAGCATGGTTGATAAAGAGTACTGAAGCCCTGGGCCAGTCTAGGAATGGGAGAATTGCACAATTCCTTCCCATTAAAGGTAAGGGCACAAGGCCAGACAACTGTGTGCACTGAGAGAGACCAGAGGAAGGGGCTGGCCCTGTGACTGTGACACCAGTTCCCTGCCTTCTGCTTTGGCTGCCTCCGAATTATGTGGCAGCTTTAATGAAATTAAAACATTGAGAGTTTTGTCACCATATATTAAAGTCTAGAGGCTAAAATCAGGATCGGGCCCCATCGTGCTGCGTGTCTGGAGATCACTTTAAAAGAGTCCAGGCCTTGGCGTGCTTACAACTGAATGAAGAGAGGCTGGTGCTGCAGACGCTGGGCGGGCGGGCAGGCAGGGAACTAGCAACACGCTGGACGGATTTGAGCGGGGTTTTTAGGCACGTTTCACAGCGAACAGCGCAGCCGGCCCGGTCACGCACGCGGCCGGGTAACTAACTGGCAGATCCGATTGCACCGGCTCCATCTGCTGCGGTCACTGATCCCCTCCCCGCCCCGCCGGGGCCACCCTCCCGCCGCTGCCCGCGGGACGCTGCGCTGCCCACCCGCGGAGCAGCCCAGGCCTCCGCCGCCACCTGTCAGTCCAGCCGCGCATGCGCCTTCGCACCGTGCACGCGGGGGGGGGGGGGAATGGCGGCGAGGGACCCGGAAACGGCCCAGAGACAAGTGAGTGACGGGGGCGCGGGGGGTAAACCCACAGGGCTCGGCCCCGGAGCCTGCCCCGGCCGGGCTGGGCGCGCTGACCCCGCCGCCGGGGGTGGCTCCTCCTGCGAGCCCCGCCCCGTCCAGCTCCCCAGCTCTCCTGCCAGGCTATCGCCCCCCCCGCCCCCCTTATAGCCCCCCGCGAGCCCTGCCAGGCTATGGCCCCCCCGCCCCCGCCATAGCCCCCCGCGAGCCCTACCAGGCTATCGCCCCCCCGCCTCCGCCATAGCCCCCTGCGAGCCCTGCCAGGCTATCGCCCCCCCCCGCCCCCCCCATAGCCCCCCGCGAGCCCTACCAGGCTATGGCCCCTCTGCCCCCCCCATAGCCCCCTGCGAGCCCTGCCAGGCTATGGCCCCCCCGCCCCCCCCATAGCCCCCCGCGAGCCCTACCAGGCTATGGCCCCTCTGCCCCCCCCATAGCCCCCTGCGAGCCCTGCCAGGCTATCGCCCGCCCCGCCCCTCTATAGCCCCCCGCGAGTCCTGCCAGGCTATCGCCCCCCCGCCCCCCTATAGCCCCCCACGAGCCCTGCCAGGCTATCGCCCCCCCCCGCCATAGCCCCCCCCGAGCCCTGCCAGGCTATCGCCCCCCCCCGCCATAGCCCCCCACGAGCCCTGCCAGGCTATCGCCCCCCCCGCCATAGCCCCCCACGAGCCCTGCCAGGCTATCACCCGCCCCGCCCCGCCATAGCCCCCCGCGAGCCCTGCCAGGCTATGGCCCCCGCCATAGCCCCCCGCGAGCCCTGCCAGGCTATGGCCCGCCCCCGCCATAGCCCCCCGCGAGCCCTGCCAGGCTATGGCCCGCCCCCGCCATAGCCCCCCGCGAGCCCTGCCAGGCTATGGCCCGCCCCCGCCATAGCCCCCCGCGAGCCCTGCCAGGCTATGGCCCGCCCCCGCCATAGCCCCCCGCGAGCCCTGCCAGGCTATGGCCCGCCCCCGCCATAGCCCCCCGCGAGCCCTGCCAGGCTATGGCCCGCCCCCGCCATAGCCCCCCGCGAGCCCTGCCAGGCTATGGCCCGCCCCCGCCATAGCCCCCCGCGAGCCCTGCCAGGCTATGGCCCGCCCCCGCCATAGCCCCCCGCGAGCCCTGCCAGGCTATCGCCCGCCCCCGCCATAGCCCCCCGCGAGCCCTGCCAGGCTAACGCCCGCCCCCGCCATAGCCCCCCGCGAGCCCTGCCAGGCTATCGCCCGCCCCCGCCATAGCCCCCCGCGAGCCCTGCCAGGCTATCGCCCGCCCCCGCCATAGCCCCCCGCGAGCCCTGCCAGGCTATCGCCCGCCCCCGCCATAGCCCCCCGCGAGCCCTGCCAGGCTATCGCCCGCCCCCGCCATAGCCCCCCGCGAGCCCTTGCCAGGCTATCGCCCGCCCCCGCCATAGCCCCCCGCGAGCCCTGCCAGGCTATCGCCCGCCCCCGCCATAGCCCCCCGCGAGCCCTGCCAGGCTATCGCCCCTCCCGCCATAGCCCCCCGCGAGCCCTGCCAGGCTATCGCCCCTCCCGCCATAGCCTGGCAGGGCTCGTGGGGGGCTATCGCCCGCCCCGCCCCAGCCCCCCGCGAGCCCGGCCTGGCTATCGCCCGCCCCGCCCCCGCCATAGCCCCCCGCGAGCCCTGCCAGGCTATCGCCCGCCCCGCCCCCACCATAGCCCCCCGCGAGCCCTGCCAGGCTATCGGCCCCCCTCCCGCCATAGCCCCCTGCGAGCCCTGCCAGGCTATCGCCCCTCCCGCCATAGCCCCCTGCGAGCCCTGCCAGGCTATCGCCCCCCTGCCTCCTGTCACAGCCCCCCGCGAGCCCTTCCAGGTTATCGCCCCTCCCCCCCAGCCTCCCACCACAGCTCCCTGCGAGCCTTGCCAGGCTATCGCCCCTCCTGCCATAGCCTCCCATGAGCCCTGCCAGGCTATCGCGCTGCCCCCCCCGCCTCCTCCATAGCCCCCCGCGAGCCCTGCCAGGTTATCGCCCCCCCGCCCCCTCCATAGCCCCCTGCCAGGCTATCGTCCCTCCATAGCCCGCTGTGAGCCCTGCCATGCTATCGCCCCTGCCCCCCAGCCTCCCCCCATAGCCCCCTGTGAGCCCTGCCAGGCTTCCCCCTCCCCCACCAGCCTCCCGCCATAGACCCCTGACCCTCACCCAGCCTTCAGTCTCCCCCACCCCCCCAGTGCCCTGAGAGGCCTGGCCCTGCCCCTCAATTGCCAGCCTCTTCCCCCTGTGGCCCCCCCCCCCACAGTATGGCTGTTACATGGGACCAGGGGCCTGGCCAGTCCCCATTCACATTATCATGTGTATTGTAAGGCCTAGCAGCCTTCTCCAGGGGTGCTGGGTCCATGTCCTTGGCTCCACTAAGCTTTTTCTTAACCAGGGTTCTCAAACTGGGGGTTGCAACCCCTCAGGGGGTCACAAGGTTATTACTTGGGGGGTCGTGAGCTGTATAAGGGCCGTTGCACTCAGAGGCTTGCTGTGTGAAAGGGGTTCCCAATTCAAAAAGCTTGAGAATCACTGGAACGTTTCCCAGTACGGCTGCTACCACTGGCACAGTTTCACCTTTGCATGTCTGTGTGTCAATGCTATGCTATGTAGAGCCACTGTGTATTAAAAATGCCAGTGGCTGCAGGAGCCTCATCTATGCTAGGAATGGCACAGTTTGTTACCACAGGTGGGACAATGGGAAATTTACCAAACACACTACTGTAGTAGGCACCACCTTTGTTTTTGTCTGTTAAAAATATGTACAAGCAGGGAAATCAAATGTACAATAAAGCAAGTTTGTTGTTGAGAGTTTAAAAGCAGAAAAGTCATTACATTAAAGCTGTCAAACTGTTACTATTTCCCAAGAAACCAGCATCTAATCCAGGGATCTCAAACTCAAATCACCACAGGGGCCACATGAGGACTAGTACATTGGCCCGTGGGCCGCATCATTGCAACCTTTTCATACAACGATACAAAAGTATAGTAAAAAATGAAAAAAAATTAAGAGTAATATAGTATGCAATATATTAATGTTTTAAAAATTGGAATGTGAAAAGTCAGTTCTAATTTTGGCCACTTAGCTGGCAGCCTTTTGCATCATCCAGAGCAGCAATATTAGGTTTGATTTCCTGAGACGAAACCAATCTCAGTGTTGCTTTCAAATGTTCATCAGTGAGCCTTGACCTTAACACAGATTTGTTAATCTTAATGGAAGAGAAAAACTGTTCACATATATATGTACTTCCAAACATTGCCATTACCCTTGCAGAAGCAGAGAATAACCTGGGAAATCTTTCTTGTGAAAGAAACCGGTAGAATTCTGGAATTCCAACATCTGTATACTTCTGCTTCAAAATAGTATCACACTGAAGCTCCATTAACTCCATCTGCATTTCCTCTGCAACATTGTCAATTTCCACAGCAAATGGTGTTCAAGTGCCTTGAAATCTTTAAACCGCACATCAAACTGTTTGCGTAAATTAGAAATGATATCTGCATATTCTTTCAAGGATTTAGGTTCAACTTTTCCTAAGGAATTCAGAATCGAGAAATGGACTAAATTGCTAGCAGTCAGCTGTTTCCCCCACAAAGTAAGCTTGACTTTGAGTGACTTAACATACACCATACATCTGTGTTATCAACTGTTTTCTACCGTGGAGCTTCAAGTTCAGTGCAGTCAGGTGATCAGGTACATCTGTTAGAAAAACAAGGTTGCAGATAAAAGTGGAATCAGCAAGCTGTGTAACCTCCTTGTTTTTCATTTTCATGAAGGAATCAATCTCTTCTCTAAATGCAAAACCGCTTCAAAACATTTCCACGACTCAGACATCTAACTTGAGTGTGATACAGATGTTCCCCGTATTCTCTGTCCATACTTGCTAGAAAAGAAGTGAACTGTCAGTGATTCAGCCCTCGTGCATGTATAACATTAATGCACTGGTCCCCAACCTTTTTCATATGGCGGGTATCGGACGACGAGCCACCGAGGACCGTGGCCGGCGGACGAGCATACGCCAAAATGCCGCTGAGAAGAGGTAACATCAATAGGCGTTGCCGCTGAAATGCCGCCAACAAGCAGCGTCATCCAGAGGTGTCACCGCCGAAATGCCACCGAAAATCAGCGTCATTTCAGCGGCGACGCCTCTGGATTACACTGCTTCTCGGCAGCATTTCAGCAGATGCTTGTCCGCTGGACAGTACGCGGGCGCACATAGATGCCCTGGCGGGTGCCATTGCACCCACAGGCACTGCGTTGGGGACCACTGCATTAATGGTTTTAACAACTACATCCATAACTTCCTTCATTTGTAGACTTTTACTACACAGGGCTTCTTGGTACAAAATGCAATGCATACTGGTGAAGCTAATTCCTGGTGTATTGAGGTTGTTCAGTGTGGTCTTCAATAATCCAGCCACACCAGCATTTTCGGAGCACATTGATGGCACTCCGTCCGTAGCCAAAGATACGAGTTTGTTCCATGGCAGCGCAGCTTTTTCAATACACTCTTACAGTCCTTGAAATATGTCACGTCCCATTGTGGTACCCTTCAGTGGCAATAAGTCTAGCAATTCTTAAGTTATATTCAAATTGCAATCCAAGCCTCTAATGAACACTGCACACTGTGTGGTATCTGATACATCTGTACTCTCATCAAGAGCACTCGAAAATGCTTCAAAGTCTTTTGCCATTTGAATCAATTGTTTTTGCACATTGTCTGCTAAATCTGTTATCCTGCAGGCAGCTGTATTGGCAGACAAGCTTATGCCTTCAAAAACTTTCTTCCTATTAGGACATAAAATTTCGCTGGCCTTCACAAGACATTCTTTTACGAATAGGTCTTCTGTAAAAGGTAGCAATGATTTAGCTACTTTGCTTATCACAAAACTTGCACTTACTGAATCTTCACTAGACTTGTTGAACTCTGAAAAGAAATTTCTTTGCTTGGCAAATGCTGCTTTAAATTGCTGAACTTTTTCCTCTCGGATTTTTCTGGTGAATGCATCATATTTTTCATGGTGCATCATGTCGTAGTGCCGACGCATGTTATATTCCTTGGGAACAGCAATCATTTGCTGACAAATAAGCCATTGAATTTTATCTTTTACCTCTGTAAAAAAATATAAATTCTCCCATTTGTCTTGGGAAAACTCTCTTTTCTTCCATGAGTGTTCTTTTTTTTGATGCCGAAATAATTTCCGAGGAGTTTTAATAAAATAAAAACCACTCAGTAATGCAGCTCACTCAAAGGACAAAACATGCACTTACTTTTAGAATTACTTCTGTTAAAGCTGTTTGGCGGCAGGAAGTGCTGGGAGGTAGGCGGGTGAGCAGAGATGTGGCGCTTGGGGGGGGTGCAGGGGGGAAGAGGGGGATGGGAGTTTGGCAGGCTGCAAGAAATAACTCCGGGGCCATGTGTTTGAGACCCCATATCTAATCTAAATGTTTTGTCTGCTGTATCATTTTTAAAGAACCGTTTGTCCTGTCAATATAATTGGTAAATTCAGAGTAATGTGTTCACATAGAGCCCAATCCTGCAATGAGTTCTTTGCAGACTCCGGTGACTGCATAGAGCCAGCTGCATTGACTTTAACTGGGCTCCATGCAGGTGGATACCTATAGTATGACATTTTTAGACATCTTTTTTCAAGTTGATGGTGTCCATTTAAAATGTTTGATGTGTTACACTGAAAAGATACAAAAATCATATCAGTGCAGAAAATTATGTGTTTGACAACTTTCATTTCATGTACAGCTAGGGGCACAATTCTGGTGATTGGGAATCAAGGGTGCTCAGCACCTTAGAGCAATGGTTCCCAAACTTGTTTCGGCGCTTGTGCAGGGAAGGCCCCTGGCGGGCCAGGCCGGTTTGTTTACCTGCCACATCCACAGGTCTGTCCGATCACGGCTCCCACTGGCCACGGTTCGCCTGGAGGTGGCGCGGGCCAACGGATGTACTGGACGCCGCTTCCAGCAGATCCCATTGGCCTGGAGCAGCGAACCGCAGACACTGGGAGCCGCGATCGGCCGAACCTGCAGACGCAGCAGGTAAACAAACTGGCCCGGCCCACCAGGGGCTTTCCCTGCACAAGCGGTGAAACAAGTTTGGGAACCACTGCCTTAGAGGATTGGTTTTTTTTTTTTAGAGGATTTCAGTTTTTTAACATTCTTTTTTTGTAGATTGATGAAATTGACGCTCTCTCATCTATATATGGTGATGACTGGTGTGTTGTTGATGAAGATGAAAGGATATTTTGCATTAAGATTAGTGATTGTTTGGAGCAGCCAAAATGGACTCTCCGTTTGCAGGTATGGTGTTGGTACAGAGTTTGGCCCAAATTCAGCTATCGGAATCATGCAGGGTGGATCTTTGTGCCTTTTTTAATGGGGCTCCATATAGGCTCAAGGGTCTGCTCCTATGGATCCAGTCATAGGATAAAGGCTTTTCACAATCTGTTCAGTTATTGTCTCCATAAAATATCACTATCTGCTAACTTTTTCAGTAATTATTTTTGCTTATTCCACACCCTTAAATATTTTAATTAAAAGTGTCTTTCACTATTTATCTATTTATATACTGTATTTTGCATAGAAGGATTGTCTGAATTGGTGCAGCTGGTTCTCTTATTTCTTTATTCAAGAATTAGAAAGAAACCATTTTAGACTGCATTACAGTTCAGTATGACCTGACTGAAAGATTTTTCTATTAGGTGTTGCAATCAGTGTTTTTAAAATGTTTAGGATATCTGTCCTACATGGCTTTGTACAGTATTACAAGCCAAGAGAACTCCAAGCAATAGTTTGTTGCAATACGTTTTTGTTTAGTGTAGACAGGGCTGAAGTATCTATGTATACTTCTTAGTAAATCAAATAGCCACCTAAACAGTTACATTTCTTCTAACCTTTTTTGCTTATAGTAAAGGATATATCGTATGCCACTTTATCTGTTTACAGAGAGTAGACCATATGATACTTTGTTTGTATCACAGATGGGCAAAAGCCTGAATTATACTCTCACGATAGAAATACAGCCTTTGTATCATCACATAATAATGGAGCAACCTATTTCCTCCTTTTTATAACACTGCTTACTATCCAAATACTCTAATTGGTTCTGTCATGGTCCATTTTTAATGTAGCTAGTTTTGGAGGTCCAGCTTGATGAATATTTATATTTAACGTTCTTTTTAGGTGATTCTCCCTTCTGAATATCCAGCTTCAGCCCCACCTATTTATCAACTGAAGTAAGTGATGTCTCTTTGTTAACAGATTTTTATTTTACACATTTACTGCATTTTTTTTCAAATTATTATTATTGCAGCTGCTTGTAGAAGTTTAAGGTAGCTCTGGTTGAATTGCATATACATCCTGGGAATCAGAGATGTTAACAAACTTTTGTAAAGTTTACAGTTTAATTTGGGATTGAAATGTTAGCACTACAGGATTAAAGGATCACTGGGCAAGTGTGTTAGGCCAGGATGGCAGCAGGGACAGAGAGAACAAAAGCAGCAGCATGCACAGCTTTTGGGGAGGCAGTGGAGAGAGCTTACGTTATGCTCAGAGAAACTCTGGAACCATGCTAATGGAAAGTGTGTTGAGCCTTCTTCAAATGGAGTGATGGCGTAATCCCATAGTAGGGCGTTAGAGGGGAGCAGTAGAATATCTTGGAAGACTGCTTAACCTGAGATGTTAGAAAACCAAAATCTTTATCAGTGGGAACAGCTGACAATATTTTGTCTTAAAGGTTTTACTTTTGAGTGTAATTTTTTTAAATCAATCATTT
Organism: Mauremys mutica; assembly: GCF_020497125.1. Lineage (NCBI taxonomy): Eukaryota > Metazoa > Chordata > Testudines > Geoemydidae > Mauremys > Mauremys mutica. The sequence continues at coordinate 83,115,870 of NC_059073.1, read as the reverse complement.
TTCGAGCTAAACAAAGACACCAAAACTCACAGTTTGTAGGCACTAACTTCCTTGTATTTTTTTTTGTCATTCTAGTGCCCCTTGGCTTCGAGGACAGGATTATATCGAACTAACAAATAGCCTGGAAGAAATCTATGTGTAAGTGGCAGAAGATGGAAAATTCTAAAAATTACTTATTGTATTTTCAGTTGTACATCTCTCTAAACCTATTATGTTAACAAAACTACTCCTGGGGGAATTCTGTGCCAAAAAATGAAAAATTATGCGCACAATATTTAAAAATTCTTCAAAATTCTGCATTTTTTGTCAAAATAATGCAATATAATCTGTCTAGTTTCAATTATTTTGGTAATTTATTTAAACTACAATACAATGGATGGAGAATGGGAGTGGGGAGCATTGGAGGAAATCTCCAACCCCCCTCTGGGGAAATTCACTAAGAACAATGGGAACAATTCATTAAGCAGGCAGGCTGCTAAATTCTGCTCTGCCTCAGGGAACAGAGCCTGCCCCACTCCTACTTCTTTAGAAATACCCCAAAGCCCTGCCCCTCCACACCGAGTGTGCTGCAATAGCAAGCAAGAGGGACAGAGTGTCTCTCTCTCACATACATGACTACCCAGCCCCCACGCCTCCCCGGCGGTAATTTATGTCTCTACCAGCTGCTCTGGGTGCCCAAACTGACCTGTCTGCACTGCCAGGGAGTGGATGCATGACCGCTCTTGCGACTTCCCTTTACTTCACCGTCAGAAGTTATTTTTCTGCAGGTAAGCAAAGAAGTCTGCGGGGGCCATGAATTCTGCACACACGCAGTGATGCAAAATTCACCCAGGAGTACTAGATGCATGAATCGGAAGGATTGAGGTAATTGCTGCAACAGCTGAAATGAAGTAAGACTTGTGCATAAATAAAACAGTCTAATTGAATAGATATTTACTGTACATTTTGTACATATCAAATTATGTTGAGAACAGGGCATTATATAAACTTACAAGCATTAATCTTGATGGATAATTTCTATCATAATTATATTCTTTAAACCCTTTGTACCATTGATATAGAATTCTTTATTTTGACTTATAATATATGTTAGGTTACTTTTAGAGTTTGGTCCCAGGAAGTCAAATTCCTTAATTCCAATCTATATCCATATATTAAACTGCAGGATCTGAAAATACCTACTCAGGCCTTTGAACGCAGGCAGAAAACCAGTTTTTATAAAAAGCAAATGTTTCAGCTAAAGAAAAAGTGAATTTTAAATAAAAGTAGCTTTAGAAAATTATTAACTATAAAGCCACTCAGTAGCTAGAAGAGGCTTGTTAACGTAATGTGCAGATAACAGAACTTCTCATAATGTGTGAGAATAAATAAATATTTAGAAATGCTCAGACTGTGTTTTTGCGGGTTTTATTGGTATTAGCATGGGATAATAGAAACAATAATTTTATATAGTCTATTTTATCCAGTCAGATCCTAAAGCATGATATGAACCTAACAAAAGTGAAATACACATTAAGCACAGAAGTCATGTCATTGAGTACTGAAATACAAACACCTTTGGTGGGGACTATGGTTGCTTTTAATTGGCACGAAACAACACAGTAGTTAGTTTGGGCCTGGAAGCAGATACCTTATCTAACTAAGCCCTGGAGAAGCTAGGCATGCAGAATGTAATTACCAAAGTTAAAATTTGAACAGCATGTGGGTTAACAGCTCTAGTCCTGTGAAAAGTGCTATAGGGACCTTTAATGACCCTACATTCCCCAGCAGTGCAGATGGAACAGAGATTCCCCAGCCAGGGTGATGCTTGGCATGGGGGAGTCTCCAGCATGTGTAGATACACAGTAGCTGGCTTCTGCACCTTTTGACTCACAGCAATTAGAACAGGGTTTGGGATGCAGTGGCCAGGGTGTGATATACTCTGGGTACGTCCAGACTACCCGCCTTATCAGCGGGTAGTGATCGATTTCTCGGGGATCGATATATCGCATCTCATCTAGACGAACGTGCTCCCCGTAGACTCCAGAACTCCACCAGTGCGAACGGCGGTAGCGGAGTCGACGGGGGAGCCGTGGATGTCGATCCCGCGCCGTGAGGACCCAAGGTAAATCGATCTGAGATACTTCGACTTCAGCTACGCTATTTACATAGCTGAAGTTGCGTATCTTAGATCGATCCTCCCCCACCCCCCAGTGTAGACCAGCCCTCAGACTGTTCCTAGCTGGTGCATGGACCCTTGTGGACTATAGTTAGCTGGTGCAAGTTAGAACTGTCCCCAGGATGGGAAATGTAACTGGCTATTTGACATTTCCACCTCTTTGTTTTGCTTAGAAGAAACTGATTGCAGCAACAAATCTGTCCTTCTAGCTCATTCGGTAGTCTGTATTAAAAGCAGTGGTCTCTAACACGCTGGGCCTGCCCTGGTTCAGTTTTAAGTTGGTGGCAGGAGGATTGACTACCGTAGCTCTACAGCACTTACTTATTTCTGGAGGGCTCTGAGCTCTGACCTATCCAAACCTTGGATAATCTTCTGTTAAACATAAATAACTTATATTCTCAAAACTTTCACTAATTATTTTAAGTGATCTGTCTGACTTTTGGTCACTGCCACTGTGTCTAATATTCCAGAAGTCCTCAGGGAGTTCCCTGGACTCATTGGTGATACTGCATGAAATTTGTCTGATCTCACCCTTCCAAAACATTTCCTAATGAGTGTTCAGTAATATGAAATCTGCTATGAAGTGGGAAACATTAAATATAATGAATAGAACTGCTAAACAAAATTATTCATGATGCTATAGTTAAAATTCTTGCTCTTCATTATACAGAATGTAATAAATGGCAAGTATTAAAAATGGTACTAGTATACATACTAGTCAGAAAGAAGCATGAAACAGGGTACAGTCAAACCACGCAATAACACGCCCCGCCATAACACGAAATTGCATATAACGCGATCATAAGTTGGCTCCCCTTTAAGGCCTAATACCAGTGGTCCCCAATGCCATGGTGCCCGCCAGGACATTCAAGTGCCCCCACCTAGTGCCCAGCAGGTGAGAGAAGCCATGGCCCCACCCCTGCCGGGGACAGAGAGCACTGGCACCCGCAGCCCTGGAGTTCTCTGTCCCCAGCAGGCATGGGGCCATGGCTCCTCTTGAAGCCAGAGAGAAGCCGCGGCCCTGCGCCTGCTGGGGACAGAGAGCACCAGCGCCCACAGCCTCGGAGTTCTCTATCCCTGGCAGGCGCGGGGCTGCGGCTTCTCTCCCCTGCTGGGCATTAGGCACTAGGCGGCACACATCAATGCACCGCGTTGGGGACCACTGACTTAAACTGACCGGCTTGAAACTCCACTATACCGCGACCCTGGATTTATCGCGATGGAATTTTTTGGACCCCAAACATCACGTTATAGCGGGGTTTCACTGTACTTAACTTATTCTAGAGTATGTCTGGATTCTGAGGTCACAGATACAAGCCTATAGTTTCCTGATTCTTGGTTTGAGTCTTTTCTTAGTAATATTACTGCCTAAATATTTTGATTATGTTCAGTAGTAATATACAGAGTTACTGAAAGTTTACATTTTTAAACCTATTTTTCTGCCACAGAATTTTACTTATGCATTATTATTCCAGAAGGTGGCAGTAGCTTGAAAAAAGTTATTGAAAGTGAAGCCTGAGCTTGCACATTTGATGCATTTTGGTCTTGTGACCCTGGCAAACATATGAATTTTAAGCATCTTTAAAAAACATCATAATTGGAAATTTTTTTGACAGTGTTCTAAATTTTCATTTTCTAGTACATGCAGTTTCAGCTTGTAATAGATTTTGAATTCTGTGCAAAATACAAAAGTGTTCCGAATAAGTATTTTCCTTTCTGTGTAAATTACAAGTACAATTTTACAAGTTATTCGTTTAACTACTTCAGGGAAAAATATGATTACGTGAAGGAAAAGAATATATACAGGTAAAGATAAACATGCTGTACCATGTCTGTAACACCCAGAGGCACTGAGGTACATTTATAAACTTATTTCTAATTAATTATTTAACTTTCATTATTGGAAGTAAGTTTCACCCTTATCAGTACACTTTCTTGATTTCTGTGTCTGACTTTGTATAATTTTAATAAATTAGGATATTTTCATACATAATAAAAAGCATTTGAGGTATGAATCCTTGAAATAACTCCATATTTAATCAAAATGATTATAAAAATAAATTTACACTATAGAATTGTGACTCACAAGAAAAAACAGAGGAATTGAGGGACTCATTCCCTGTGTTGGATCTCCTGAATTGTTTGGAGGAAAGATGGATCAATGATTACAAAATAATTAAAAACAAATAATTGATTTAATTTTATAATAGTATTTATATTTGCTGCAGCATTCAATCTGCTTTTTTGTACATATGTCATGGTCTCCTTTATTGCGTATGAAATAATAACTGTATTGTCAGCAAGTCTGTTCACCTGTAATTAAAACAAGTAACATGATTCATAACCAATAATTGGAATTTTCCAAATTTATTGCCTCTGCAGATCCACATCATAGAAGTTTTGTGCCATGTCTTGTGAGCAATGGAACCGCTGATAGTTATAAAGTTTTAGAAGCTATTTGTGTCTGTCTAAGATCTGAAAATGCAAGGACCAGGAAATGCTAAAGGCAGTCTTTATAGCAGTTCTCAGTTCCTCTCTACCTTCAAATATTCACCGAAGGCCTTCAAAAATAGAGTAAGGAAGAATTATCAGTGTGGATCTGCAGAAGCAGTACAGCCAGAACTCCATTTACTGACGGGTAATCTTTCTTTTTTCATCCTGAATTGCCTCTGCAGATCCACACTATAGGAGATTATGTAGAAGTATCACAGTCCAGGAGGTGGGTTGAGGAGTGCTTAATTAAAACAGATATTAAAGGATTAGCTTCAGTAACCAAGAATCTGATCTAGCTCTAGAATTGAGAGTAATATTTCATTAAGGTAGGAACTGAACTCCAAGTCTCAAGTAGAGGGCAGCCTTATTTCAAGAATATAGAGATTTTTCATAGAAGTAGTAGCTGATTATAATAATAAATCTCCTAGAATTTAATTTCAACCCATCCTGTACAGGTACACCATCGATGATCCATTTTAATTAAAGTTTATGTTGAAGGGCTTTTCCCTGGGATTTCTCCCCTTAATCTGTAAAGAGTTGGGAAAGGTTTTGTTCTTTCCAAATAGTAACTATTAATTGTCTAATCTTGCAGACACTTATGCACAGACTTAACTGTAAGCACATGAATAATTCCATTGGCGTCAATATGAACTACTGATTTAAAGTTAAGCATGTTCAGAGTGTTTGCAGGATCAGGATCTGAGCGTTCTTATAGATTGCAATCTGTGCAACCTTGCTTTACCTTGAAGATCATGAGGTTTAGGAAAAAACATGGAAGTCAAAAATAGGACCATCACCTTCTGAGTAGGGACAATATTCTACTCAGGTTTTATACTATAGAATTTGTGGCAAGGCACCTTCTCAGTCTCCCCAGCCTCTGCTGCTTTTAGCCCTGGTGAGACAGGCTTGGGTAATGCGGTCCCCCTTAGGACACAGGGGAAGTCTGCTCCCCGTCTCTCCACCAGTCCTGTTTAAAGTATTTTTACTCCCTTGTGGGAGAGAGTACTGCCTCTCCTCCTGGTGAGTCTTGCTGCTCCAACACTCCTGGCAGCAGGGCTCCTTCTCTCTCTGCTCTCCCCCCTTCCTTCCTCCCAGGGAGGGGTTTAAAAAGGTCTCAGGCAGCCCCAAGTTGGAATCAGCTGATCCTAATTAACCTCAGGGAGCTCCCCCTCAGCTGATTCTAATTTGCTACCTTGGTAACCCTTTCTCAGCTGAACCTGATTGACCTGTAGTTGTCTCTCAGTTGATAAGGAGGAGGGCCTTTTAACCCTCTGGGACGGACTCCTACCCCTCCCTTGCAGCTGTCTGTCCTGAGTTTATCACAAATTGTACAATATTTTGAGACATTTAAAGAGGCTTCATGTACAATGCGGTAATGGGAGTCATGAACGTACATAAATCCCTAGGATGCTAAGGGAAATCTGAGTGGTATCCTTGGAGCTGAAGAAAGCCTAAGGGTATGTCTACACTACGGGATTATTCCGATTTTACAGAAACTGTTTTTTTAAAACAGATTGTATAAAGTCGAATGCATGTGGCCACACTAAGCACATTAATTCGGCGGTGTGCGTCCATGTACCAAGGCTAGTGTCGATTTCCGGAGCGTTGCACTGTGGGTAGCTATCCCATAGTTCCCGCAGTCTCCCCCACCCATTGGAATTCTGGGTTGAGATCCCAGTGCCTGATGGGGCAAAAAACATTGTCGCGGGTGGTTCTGGGTATAGCCTCACCCCTGCCTCACCCCTTCCTCCGTGCAAGTAGCAGACAACCATTTCGCGCCTTTTTCCCTGGGTGAACTGTGCAGACGCCATAGCACGGCAAGCATGGACCCTGCTCAGCTCAAGACAGCAATCATGGACGTTGTAAACACCTCGTGCATTCTCGTGCAGTCAATGCTGAACCAGGACCTGCAAAACCAGTCGAGAAGGAGGCAGCTACGGCAGCGCGGCGATGAGAGTGATGAGGACATGGACACAGAATTCTCTCAAACCGCGGGCCCCTGCGCTTTGGAGATCATGCTGGTAATGGGGCAGGTTCTAGCCATTGAACGCCAATTTTGGGCCCGGGAAACAAGCACAGACTGGTGGGACCGCATAGTATTGCAGGTGTGGGACGATTCCCAGTGGCTGCGAAACTTTCGCATGCGTAAGGGCACTTTCTTGGAACTTAGTGACTTGCTTTCCCCTGCCCTGAAACGCCAGAATACCAAGATGAGAGCAGCCCTCACAGTTGAGAAGCGAGTGGCGATAGCCCTCTGGAAGCTTGCAATGCCAGACAGCTACTGGTCAGTTGGGAATCAATTTGGAGTGGGCAAATCTACTGTGGGGGCTGCTGTGATGCAAGTAGCCAAAGCAATCATTAAGCTGCTGCTACGAAAGGTTGTGACTCTGGGAAATGTGCAGGTCATAGTGGATGGCTTTGCTGCAATGGGATTCCCTAACTGTGGTGGGGCAATAGATAGAACCCATATCCCTATCTTTGCTCCGGAGCACCAGGGCACCCAGTACATAAACCGCAAGGGGTACTTTTCCATGGTGCTGCAAGCACTGGTGGATCACAAGAGACGTTTCACCAACATCCACTTGGGATGGCCGGGAAGGGTTCATGACGCTCGCGTCTTCAGGAACACTACTCTGCAGCAAGGGAATTACTTCCCAGACCAGAAAATAACAGTTGGGGATGTTGAAATGCCTGTAGTTATCCTGGGGGACCCAGCCTACCCCTTGATGCCATGGCTTATGAAGCCATACACAGGCAGCCTGGGCAGTAGCCAGGAGTTGTTCAACTACAGGCTGAGCAAGTGCAGAATGGTGGTAGAATGTGCATTTGGCCATTTAAAGGCGCGCTGGCGCACATTACTGACTCGCTCAGACCTCAGCCAAACCAATGTCCTCATTGTTATTGCTGCTTGCTGTGTGCTCCACAATCTCTGTGAGAGTAAGGGGGAGACCTTTATGGCGGAGTGGGAGGCTGAGGCAAATCACCTGGCCGCTGATTACGCGCAGCCAGACACCAGGGCGATTAGAAGAGCACACCAGGAAGCGATGCGCATCAGAGAAGCTTTGAAAACTAGTTTCATCACAGGCCAGGGTATGGTGTGACTGTTGTGTTTGTTTCTCCTTGATGAACCCCCCCGCCCTTGATTGATTCATTCCCTGTAAGCCACCCACCCTCCCCCTTCAATTACCGCTTGCTTCCTAAGGAAATAAAGTCACTCTCGTTTAAAAATCATGTATTCTTTATTAATTAATTATAAAAAGAGGGAGAGAACTGACAAGGTAGCCCGGGTGGGGTTTGGGAGGAGGATAGGAGGGAAGGAAAAGGCCACTAAAAATATTTCAAAATAATGACAGCCTTTTGGTTGGGCTGTCCACTCGGGTGTAATGGGCGGGTGCACGGAGCCTCCCCCTACGTGTTCTTAGTCGTCTGGTGGGTGAGGAGGCTTAGGAACATGGTGAGGGGGGAGGGCGGTTATACAGGGGCTGCAGCGGCACTCTGTGATCCTGCTGCTGTTCCTGAAGCTCCACCAGACACCGGAGCATGTCCGTTTGATCACGCAGCAGCCCCAGAGTTGCATCCCGACACCTCAGATCTTCCTGCCGCCACTTCTCAGCTTGAGCGTCTCTCCTCTCCTCAAGTTCACTGGCATCTTTCCTGTACTTTGATACCATGTCCTTCCACTCATTCAGATGAGCTCTTTCATTGCGGGTCACTTCCATGATTTCCGAGAACATTCCTCTCGCGTCTTTTTTTTCCGCCGCCTTATCTGAGATAGCCTTCGGGACGGAGGAGGGAGACTTAAAAAATTTGCAGCTGCAGGAGGGAGGGAAAAAAGGGAGAGAAGTATTTAAAAAGATACATTTTACAGAACAATGGTCATACTCTTTCACGGTGAACAACACTATTCACCTTACATAGCACATGTGATCTCACTACAAGGTCGCATTTTGCATCTTAATATTGAGTGCCTGCAGCTTTGGTGTTAGAGATCACAGACGCAGGTCCGGGCAGCAGAATTTGGCTTGCATGCGGCCATGGTAAGCCATTGTCTTTCGGCTTCTGCAGCTTTCATATATCCAGTGCCCTCCTTTCCCAAATAGCAAGCAAAGCCCGTTGAGTGCTGCTTCTTTCCTGTTAACGTGCAGCACCAGAACCGCCCCCATCCAATTCTCTGGGATGATCGCTTTACCCCTCCCCCACCGCGTGGCTGGTATAATGGAAGATCGCTGCTAGCCACCCTCCCCCCAACCGTGTGGCTGGTAGCAGGGAAGATCCCAGGTAGCCAAACGTGAAAAAGCTCAGCGCCAATCACCCCCACTCCTCCCCCTGTTTGGCTAAATGCAGGGAAGGATTTCTTTTAAGCCACAGGCAAACAGCCCAACCATCTCTGTCCCCTTAATTAAATTCCTGTATTTCAACCAGGTTACCATGAACGATATCACTCTCTTGAGGATAACACAGCGATATAAAGAATGGATGTTGCTTGAATGCCAGCAAACACTGGGACCATACGCAGCTAGGCTTTGTCATGCAATGATACCAGATTACTTGCTACATGCATGGCGTGGCCAAGTGTCCTACCATGGAGGACGGAATAAGGCTGCCCTGCCCAGAAACCTTCTGCAAAGGCTTTTGGAGTACCTCCAGGAGATGTCCCTGGAGGATTTCCGCTCCATCCCCAGACATATTAACAGACTTTTCCAGTAACTTTACTGTCCGTGAATGCATCCCAAGTCCTCAGGGCAAATTAAAAAACGCTTGCTTTTAAACCATGTTTTATATTTACAAAGGTACGCTCACCAGAGGTCCCTTCCCTGGCTTCATTGTCTGGGATAGTGGCTTGGGAGGGCTGGGAGGGTACTTCTGTCAGGCTGAGAAAAAGCTCCTGGCTGTTGGGGAGAATGGAGTGCTGTGTGCTCTCTGCAAGCTCGTCCTCCTCTTCCTCCTCCTCATCTTCCCCGTCTGCAGAATCCTCAGGCAAGGCTAAGATTAGCCCCACCTCGGAATCCACGGACAGGGGTGGGTAGTGGTGGCAGACCCCCCTAGAATTGCATGCAGCTCAGCATAGAAGTGGCATGTTTGCGGCCCTGCCCCGGACTTTCCGTTTGCTTCTTTGGTTTTCTGGTAGGCTTGTCTGAGCTCCTTAACTTTCACATGGCACTGTACTGAGTCCCTGGTGTGGCCTCTCTCCATCATGGCCTTGGAAATTTTTTCAAATGTTTTTTCATTTCGTCTTTTGGAAGGGAGTTCTATTAGCACGGAATCCTCTCCCCATATAGCGATCAGATCCAGTACTTCCCGTGCGGTCCATGCTGGAGCTCTTTTTTGATTCTCAGACTGCATAGTTAACCTGTGCTGATGAGTTCTGCATGGTCACCATGGAGAGCTGATCAGCACAGATGGGCAAACAGGAAATGAAATTCAAAAGTTCGCAGGGCTTTTCCTGTCTACCTGGCCAGTGCATCCAAGTTCAGATTGCTTTCCAAAGCGGTCACAGTGGTGCACTGTGGGATACCGCCCGGAGGCCAATACCATCGAATTGCAGCCACACTAACTCTAATCCAACATGGCAATACCGATTTCAGTGCTACTCCCCTCGTCGGGGAGGAGTACAGAAATCGGTTTTAAGAGCCCTTTATATCGATATAAAGGGCTTCGTTGTGTGGACAGGTGCAGGGTTAAATCGGTTTAACGCTGCTAAATTCGGTATAAACACGTAGTGTAGACCAGGCCCCAGTTGCAGCACCTTGTAATGGAAGTGATCAAGAATTTTAAACTGTAAACCACCACTCAGAGTGTCTACACTACAGGATTATTCCGATTTTACAGAAACCGGTTTTTTAAAACAGATTGTATAAAGTCAAGTGCACGCGGCCACACTAAGCACATTAATTCGGCGGTGTGTGTCCATGTACCGAGGCTAGCGTTGATTTCCGGAGCGTTGCACTGTGGGTAGCTATCCTGTACCTATCTCATAGTTCCCGCAGTCTCCCCCGCCCATTAGAATTCTGGGTTGAGATCCCAATGCATGATGGGTCAAAAACAGTGTCGCGGGTGATTCTGGGTAAATGTCGTCACTCAATCCTTCCTCCGTGAAAACAACGGCAGACAATCATTTCACGCCCTTTTTCCCTGGATTGCCCTGGCAGACGCCATAGCATGGCAACTATGGAGCCTGTTTTGCCTTTTGTCACTGTCACCGTATGTGTATTGGATGCTGCTGACAGACATGGTACTGCAGTGCTACACAGCAGCATTCATTTGCCTTTGCAAGGTAGCAGAGACGGTTACCATCCCTATTGCACTGTCTGCCATTGTAAATTGGCGATGAGATGATGGTTATCAGTCATTTTGCACCGTTTGCAATTGGAAATTGGCGATGACGGTTATCAATCCGTTTGTACCGTCTGCTGCTGTCATAGGTGCTCCTGGCTGGCCTCGCTGAGGTTGGCCGGGGCCGCATGGACAAAAATGGAAATGACTCCCTGGGTCATTCCCTTCTTTATGTTTTGTCTAAAAATAGAGTCAGTCCTGCCTAGAATATGGGGCAAGTGTACTAGAGAACCAGAGAGCACAGCTGCTCCGGGTCAGAGCCCCAGAGATCCCGCAGAAATGATGAGCTGCATGCCATTCTAGGGGGTGCCCCTGCAACAACCCCACCTGTTGCTTCCCTCCTCCCCCAACCCTCCTGGGCTACCGAGGCAGTGTCCCCCCATTTGTGTAATGAAGTAATAAAGAATGCAGGAATAAGAAACACTGAGTTTTTAGTGAGATAAAATGAGAGGGAGGCAGCCTCCAGCTGCTATGATAGTCCAGGCAGGACATTAAAGGGTGGGGGGAAGAGGAGCGCAGCCTCCCGCTGCTATGATAGTCCAGGGAGTACAGAATCTTCTTTAGAGATGAAATGGGCGGGAGGGCTGATGGAGCTCAGCCTCCAACTGCTATGATGAGGACGGTTACCAAGCCTTTTGTACCGTCTGCCAGGAATGACCGGGAGTCATTCCCATTTTTACCCAGGCGCCCCCGGCTGACCTCACCGAGGCCAGTCAGGAGCACTCACGGGCTGATGATGATGATGATGATGATGATGGCTACCAGTCATTTTGCACCATCTGCCACCGGGAAGGGGAGGCTGGTGTTCAGCGCTGCAGCACCCCATCTACCAGCAGCATGCAGTAGACGTAGGGTGACATTGAAAAAAGGCGAGAAACGTTTTTTTTCCTTTTTCTTTCGGGGGGTGGGAAAAGGGTGTAAATTGATGACATACACCCTGAAACACCCGGGAAAATGTTTTTGACCCTTCAGGCATTGGGAGCTCAGCCAAGAATGCAAATACTTTTCGGAGACTGTGGGGACTGTGGGATAGCTGGAGTCCTCAGTACCCCCTCCCTCCCTCCATGAGCATCCATTTGATTCTTTGGCTTTCCGTTACGCTTGTCACACAGCACTGTGCTGAGTCCCTGCTGTGGCCTCTGTCTATCATAGCCTGGAGATTTTTTCAAATGCTTTGTCATTTCGTCTTCTGTAACGGAGCTCTGATAGAACAGATTTGTCTCCCCATACAGCGATCAGTCCAGTATCTCCCGTACGGTCCATGCTGGAGCTCTTTTTGGATTTGGGACTGCATCGCCACCCGTGCTGATCAGAACTCCATGCTGGGCAAACAGGAAATGAAATTCAAAAGTTCGTGGGGCTTTTCCTGTCTACCTGGCCAGTGCATCCGAGTTCAGATTGCTTTACAGAGCGGTCACAATGGTGCACTGTGGGATACCTCCCGGAGGCCAATACCGTTGAATTGCGGCCACACTAACTCTAATCCGACATGGCAATACCGATTTCAGCGCTACTCCCCTCGTCAGAGAGGAGTACAGAAATCGGTTTAAAGAGCCCTTTATATCAATATAAAGGGGTTCGTTGTGTGGACGGGTGCAGGGTTAATTCGGTTTAACGCTGCTAAATTCGGTTTAAACGCGTAGTGTAGACCAGGCCTCAGAAAAGAACTCTACTCCCACATGCATGTGTAAATCCTTCAGCATTTCAATCTATAATATTTCTATAATGTAGTTCTAAAATTTGTTCATATTATTTATTGAATGTAAATAATTTCCCAAGTGAAGCCTCCGAAAAGGCCCTTTTACTTACTGTGAATTTTGTATAACTTCCAGGAAGAATCTTGGTGAAAGCATCCTTTACCTCTGGGTGGAGAAGATACGAGAAGTTCTGATAGAAAAGTCTCAGTCATCTGATGCAGGTAATGTAGAAAAATGTGGTGTTTTCGGTTTACTCTTGTTTTAATTTTAAAGTAAGATTCTTCTTCGAACGCTTGCTCATGTCGATTCCATTCTGGATGTGTGCGCGTCCACGTGCACCACTGTTGGAATTTTTTGCCTTAGTGATATCCATAGGGCTGGCTCTAATGCTCTTGAGTCCCACATCACGCCGGTACATGAGGCGCTGCCAGCCTTGTTCCCTCCATTCCTTCTTACTGCCTGTGACGGTTGGTCGGAGCGCCTGTCCTTTTGCGTCTACGTCTTATGTCTGCAACTGCAATAGCAGTTCTCTTCTGTGATTCATTGTTCCTAATTGTGTATAGTTCCACTCTTTTTTTCATTAAAAATCTAGTATTAGTTTTCAGTAGCCCATAATAAACTGAAAAGTGAAATTTTTGAATATTTGAGTGTAAAAACTAAAAAGGCAACTGGATGTCTGTAGGAATAAATAATGTAGAAATAAATAATAAGATAGTAAGGCTTGAATGACTCTAAAAGTGTTGGCAACAACCTCTGGTCATTACTTACTCTCATATGACAAAATTTTCTTGGCTTTTTAAAAAATGTTAGTTGGCTCAGTCAATTTTCTTCTCAATGGGTTACCATGTTATAAAACCTAACACCAGTGAAAATAGCTTAGTTAGGAGAAACACATTCTAATCAGGGGCTGCTTCCCATCTGTGCCCCTGGAGCCACTCAGCTCAACCACAATGGGACCTGGACACCACCAGCCTTGCTCCTATTCTATATCCCCTTTCTTACCCCCGGAACCCCCAGCCTGGCCCCCTGCACCCCAAGCCCAACCCAGCCTCTGCCTGGCTCTTCATACTTGCACCATGTACCCCACACTCACCTCCTCACACTCCACTCCCACAGGTTATCCCATCTTGCATCTTCTGCCTGGTCTCTTGCACTTCACGCCACCAGCCCACACCCCCAACACCCTCAGCCTCTTCTACATCATACTACCTGCCTGGTTCCCTGCACCACCAGTCCTCCCTACAATACTTTCCAGATGAGCTTCTCACTGGTGACTATAGTGCAAACCCAAGGCAGCAACCGGGGCAGGGGCTGCGGACTGCCAAGCAGCAGGGCCCATGGGGTCTGGCTTCAGAATGGCGTGTGCATTGGGACGCTAACATGAAGGCCCAGCAGCATTTGTGGTGCCTCCATTAGCAGCTCCGAGCTGCTCGGTGCCTGAACCACAGCCATGATCGTACCATGCTGGGAGCAGGAAGTGGCTGTGGAGAGGGCAGGAATGCTTCTCTGACAGCCTGCCTGGGTGCCGCTTCCTGGTCCTCAGAGCCTCTGGGAGCATTTTTCTTGGAAGCCCAGCTAGGGGCTGCTTCCTGTTCCTTGGAGCCCCAGCTGATTGGCAGCTGCCTAGTCAGCCTGTAGGTAGACTATGGTGTAAGTACAACGATCCCTAAGGTAGAGCAGCCTCTGCTGGTTGGGCCCCCATAACCTTATGGGCCTTGATATGACAGCACCTCTCACACCATTGTAGCTATGCTACTGTGGATACTGGCACTGCCACCAACCATAAGAGAGACTATCTTTCCAGTGAATAAAAGACTTCAATCTCCAACACTATCAGTGTAGCATGTTTCACCAACATAGAACTTAAACGTGACCAGAAAGGAATTGGGAATAGTAAAAAACCTGAAGTATTTTATTACCCCATACTAGTTAGAGTTGGGCATTAGGTTCAGATCTTTCCTACAATGCTCAACAAATCACCTGAGCTGGAGGGAATAGTCACTAACAGTCACTAAGCTTAGTCTTTATACTTAAAAATAGAGTAGACAAAATACTAAAAGTGCACTGTAGGGAACAATCCTACTTTAGCAGGGGGGATAGGTTTGATAACCTACCAGGACATTTTCATCTCATTTCTGATTCTGTGAGTAGGTCAGTCTTCACACTTTCTTGACCAAAGCATATAATCTTTGCCAAATTATGTGGACTGTTTTTGTGGTATGGAACCCTGTTTAATGTGGATGACACTTGGATGACTAAACTTCAGTTTTCATTCTCATCTTACTATTCATTTAACAACAACAACATTTTAATCTTTTGATCTAAATAGTAGACAACGATTTTCTTCAGTTTTTTTAAACCAATATTAAAACAAAACATGTTTTATAACCTATTGCATATGTCTACCATACTGCCAGTATTACAATAATACTTATTAGCAAGATTGCAATCACAGATATTGCACTAAAAATACCAGTTGTAATGTAATTAATGTTATTGTCAAATACATTTAATAGTTTAATCACAGTCATAAAACTGATTCGTACTGTCGGTTTTAGAGACTTTTGAGCAAAGTGATTGGAGTTTATACTTTGTGCCAGACAACCCTGATAAAATTTGTTACAAATTCTATTTGTCTACACCAGCAGGACCAAACATTGAGAAAATTACTGAAGAGATTGATGAAGATAATGAAGATGATTATTCCCTGGAGTATCAACCAGTTCAAGAAGATACAATTAAAACACTGAATTTTGTTATATCTGAAAGCCAAGAAGGTAAAAGAATCTCTGCTAATTTTAATGTAAAAATTTAGAAGAGAAAACCTTTATATTTCTACTTTTTATCACCATCCTTTATATTTTATCAAATAATTATGCAATATTTGGTTTAAAAATAAGTATTTTGTTTCCCTAGCCTATAGTACTGTATAGTAACTATAAAGCATCCTTTTTTTGTGGTGTGTGAGATGTTGTCATTTCAGCTTTTTCTGAGTTGTTCTTTAGAATTTGGAGGTATGCCTTATTTCCTAGCTAGCTAAATACACTGTTAGGAAGTTGTAGACATATTTCTCCCCAAAATAAAAATATAAATAAAGAGGTCTTAATTTTAAATCGGTAGATGAAGAACTGCCACCAATTAATCATGGGAACCCAATCTCGGACCGAAGGAGTACTTTTCAGGCACATCTGGCTCCTATAGTGAGCCTCAAACAGGTTAGTAAAGCTTGTAAGACAGATTTGTATCCTACAGTTTTGTGCCTGATTAAATACCACTGATGTACTTGGAACTATCTGAATGCATCTCTATTTTGTGAAATGTATGCTAATACTGCTCTGATAAGAACCAGTCATTGTCATTCACTATTTTTTGAATCTATTCCCTGTGATACTTCCCATTAATGCAGTTGTCCCATCTCATTGTTGAAGAAGGTAAGTATTATCACTTGCTTTCAAGTGGACTAGGCATGGGATTGGGAGTGAGGATACTTGGTTTCTAGTCCAGTGGCTCTCAAACTTTTTTTTACTGGTGACCCCTTTCACACAGGAAGCCTTTGAGTGTGACCCCCCCCCTTATAAATTAAGAATACTTTTTAATATATTTAACACTATTATAAATGCTGGAGGCAAAGCGGGGTTTGGGGTGGAGGTTGACAGCTTGCGACCCCCCATGTAATAACCTCATGACCCCCAAGGAGTCCTGACTCCCAGTTTGAGAACCCCTGTTGTAGTCCTAGTTGTGACACTGACATATTGTGTAACCTTGGGCAAATCAGTTAAAGTGTGTTTCTGCTCTGGAAAGGGACTATATACTCATTAAATTCCTAGTTCAACATCTGTAATCTTTTTGTATTAGTCACATTTTCTCGTTTTAGTGATACAAATAATTATTTTTCAGTCTCTTTGGTACTATGTAGCCAATACAGCTATGGCAAAGTGATCTGGAGTCTAGTGCATCATTAACAAAAACATTTGTGTCTATTATACCTGAACAAAAGCAGAAAACAAGAGTAATGGGCGCAATTTAGCCAGTTTTGTAGCATTATCTTTTCTGCTCATAAGGGGATTAGTTGTTTAAAATGCACAACACTTTTGTGGTTGGCATTTACGTTTTTGACAGCTGCTACAAAGAGGGGAATAATGGTTAGGGCATTAGCCAAGAACTTGGGAGTTCAAATCCCTGCTCCACCACAAGAAGTTTGTGAGATCTTGGGCAAATCACTAAGTCAATGTTTCTGTTTCCCACCTGTAAAATGGGGCTAATAGTACTTCCCTACCTCTCAGGCATGTTGAGCATAAAATGCATTAAAAATTGTGAAGTGCTGAGATTCTGTGGCAACAGGAGCCATATGAGTACTTAAGATATATAGAACAAACCTGTTGGAGGTAATAGAGTTGCATGGTTGTCATGGAGGGCATAATGTGAGCTACAGAATCTTTATCACTTGACATACACCTCTACCCCGATATAATGCAACCTGATATAACACAAATTCGGATATAATGCGGTAAAGCAGTGCTCCGGGGGAGAGGCGGGGTTGCGCACTCTGATGGGTCAAAGCAAGTTCGACATAACACGGTTTCACCTATAACACGGTAAGATTTTTTGGCTCCCGAGGACAGCGTTATATCAAGGTAGAGGTATATACATATTATTTTGACTATGGTGGCTAGAGAGGCACTAAGTCCCTCTGGATAATATGACTTCAGGAAAGAGGGAATCAGTACCACCAATGTTATTTCCTCTTCTTGCTTTAGGATACTTGCACCTATTGGTCACAGTTCTTAAGCTATGCATAGCACAGATACTGATTGGAGGAAGCCCATAACCAATGGGTATGCACTTCCTAAAGCATATATTTGTGAGGTGCACAATAGTATCTCCACAGAGATGTACTCATCTGAACAGGTTTTTAAAGCTACCTATGCAGAAAACTAAATAATAATTCTCCTTTCCTCCCTTCATCCCTCCACTCGAAATACTTAGGAAATTTCAGACAGACAGGGTTTTGATTGGGCAAAGTTAAAGTGATGGTATGTGTGTTTAAAACTGGGATCATAACAAAAACTAGCTTCATCAGTAACTATGGAGGGAGTAGCATCTATTCATAACACTTTGCCTACCTCATAATATTAAGTGATATTTGTAAAGCACTATGAAAATGTAAAGTGCTATGTAACTTCTAATTATTGTTCAGTATTTCACATTTTTTAACAGTTTCAATTAACCTTTACTATGGTTTTAAATAATATTACCGGTACTTTTAATTGGTATAGTAATTATTATTTTAAAACTGAAAACAAAGGTAATGGCTGCAATTTAATATGTTTTGTAGCATTACTTTTTCTACTCTTCTTTTGCTGAAGGGATTAGAGGTTTAAAATCCACAAAGCTTCCATGATTTGTATTTAAATTTTTGAAAGGTGCTAAAAAGAGTTGACCTGGTGTTTGGAAGATAAAAGACCAAAAGTTATGTTTTGCATTTGCAAAGGGGCTTCCTTACCCTCCCTGGGTCTACATTCATTGGGTGTTATTTATTATTCTGACTTAATATTTTGTGTTAATGTATTCTTTTGAAATTTAGAAAACCAAAACATGCACATTGCATATATAGTCTATGCAACTGGATTGTTTGATCATTCTGGAAGGTATCTTTACTTGGCTTCTTTTCCACAAATATACTTGAAAGTGTAAAATACTAATCCAGTTTGAAAGTGTTATCTCCCTTTGAGTATCCTCGTTTCTTCCACCAAACAAATTAATTATTCATAATTCATAAATGAAAAAATTATTCATAAATTCTTACTGGGGAGATGAAAAAGTAATAATGACTTCCATAAGCTAGTTTGTGCTTACCCACAGGAGGAGAGCAAAAGGCCAGGAAAATATGTGCCTACCCTCCAGATTGTCAGATAATTGTCCCTTCTACTGGGAGGAGTTTAGGAAGTAAGGATTGGGCTGAGTGTTTGGGCTCCTAATTTTGCAGATTCCGATGGTTCACAGTCAAAGAGAACCCTCTTGCTGTGGTTTCAGAGGTGTCCACTTGGGGGGCTGGCTTCTCCCCATGCTTCTTCATTGACTTCCACCCCAGCCCTGGCAGTATACCTCCTTCAGGGCCCATGCATCCATTGGTTGAGTCCCTCTGGAGTTGTGCAGTAGCAGTTACAGAGAAGCCAAGCTCTTAAGGAGTTAATGCTGTATTAACTCTCAATTGGATATCCACTTAGATATCTGCATGGTCAGCTAGGGATGATGCATCAGAAGACTGGTGCTGTTCCACCTCCTTTGGCCCCACTTCCAAAATAATGTGGAAGAAGGATCCTTCAGAGCTCCACTAGAGCTTTTGTGGGATCCTAGGGTGGCGCCAGGTAAAAAAATGCCAAGCAGTGGCTACTTATCTCCCTGTATGTCCCAACTGAGAGAGCTACTGGGTTCCATTCCTTTGCCCACAGAAGTGTGGGGAACAATCTAGCCACTAGTGTGAAATCAGATTAAGCTAATTTAGTAAAATCACACTGAAAAATTTTCAGATCTATTGTATGCTACTGATTATGTCTTTATAAGGGAGAAATTGATTTAAATCGGTTATGGAAAAGATGTGTATGTATTTAACTTGATTGCAGAGTTAAAAAGTTGAAAAAGCACAGGAGGGAAATGTGTGGAAAAACTCCCCAAATTTTTAATGGAAATTCTTTAGGAGCATACAAAATTTGAAATGAACAGAACTTCAGGCTTCTAATTTTGTATCCTAGTAATGAGTATGGAAAATTAAATCATTATGAAATATAAAACATTCCAGATACATCTGTTTGAAATAACAGATGAGATCTGCCCAAATAATGGTCTAGAGATTAAAAATAAAAAATCCCTCATGCTGTTGCTCACAATCTGCTGTAAATAAAATTCATGGAGCATCCTGGAAAACTTGTACTAGAAATAACTGCGCTCACTCTCAGTCTGTATATGTTGGATGACAGTTTAAATCTGTGCCATAACATGTTTGCAAAGATTCATCTGAATGGACAGAATGAAACTCTGTTATGTGTAATATCACCTAAAATAGTACATCATACATTCTAAGGGGAGAAGGGACCATAATGATCATCTAGTCTGACCTTCTGTATAACACAGGCCATAGAATGTCCCTAAAATAATTCCTAGAGCATACTTTTTAGAAAAGCATCCAATTTTGGTTTAAAAATTGTCAGAGATAGAGATTCCACCACACCCTTTGGTAAATTGTTCCAATGTTTAACTACTCTTTCCATTAAAAATGTATGCCTCATTTCTAGTCTGAATTTGTCTAGCTTCAACTTCCAGCCATTGGATCATGTTATACCTTTCTCTGTGAGATTGAAGAGCCCATTATTAAATATTGGTTCCCCATGTAAATACGTTTAGACGGTAATCAAATCACCCTTAATCTTCTCTTTATAAAGCTAAATAAATTGAGCTCCTTGAGGCTATTGCATAGGGCATGCTTTCAAATTCTTTATTCATTCTCATAGCTCTTCTCTGAACCCTCTCCAATTTATCAACATTTGTCTTTAATTGTGAGCATCTGAACTGGACACACTGTTCCAGTCCAGTCACACCAGTGCCAAATATAGAGGTAAAATAACCTCTCTGCTTCTTGAGATTCCCCTTTTTATGCATCCCAGTATCTCATTAGCTCTTTTGGCCAGAGCATCACATTGGGAGATTATGTTCAGCAGACTATCCACCATGACCCTCAAATCTTTTTCAATCGCTGCTTCCCAGGATAGAATCTCCCATCCTGTAAGTATAGCCTCCATTCTTTTTTCATAGATGTATACATTTACATTTAGCCATATTAAAATGCATATTGTTTGCTTGTGCCCTGTTTACCAAGCAATCCAGATTGTTCTGAATCAGTGACCTATCTTCTTCATTATTTACCACTCCCCCAGGTTTTGTGTCATCTGCAAACTTTATCAGTAGTAATTTTGTTTTCTTCCTGGATATTAATAAAATTAAGTGGTGTAGGACCAAGAACCAATCCCTGCATGACCCCACTGGAAATGGACCCTCTTGATGACAATTCCCCATTTACAATTAGCCAGTTTTAAGCCATTTACAGTGTGCCATGTGAATTTTATATTGTTCCAGTTTTTAATAAAAATGTTTTATGGTGTCAAGTCAAAAGCCCTACAGAAATCTAAGGCCTGGTCTACACTAACAAGGGGGGTTGAACTAGGGTACGCAAATTCAGCTACGTGAATAGCGTAGCTGAATTCGAAGTACCCTAGTTCGACCTACTCACCTGTCCAGACGCGGCGGGGTCGAACTCCGCGGCTCCCCCGTCGACTCCGCCACCGCCGTTTGCAGTGGTGGAGTACCGGAGTCGTCCGCAGCGCTTCCGGAGTTCGAGCTATCGCGTCTAGATCAGACACGATAGTTCAAACTCCGAGAAGTCGAACTCACCGCGTCGACCCGGAAGGTAAGTGTAAACCTACCCTAAGTATATTACATCAACACTGTTGCCTTTATTAACCAAACTTGTAACTTCATAAAAAAGATATTAAGTTAGTTAAACAGGACCTGTTTTCCATAAACCCATGTCAATTTACATTAATCACATTACCCTCCTTTATTTATTAAAGAAGTCCTGTATCAGCTTCTCCATTATCTTGCCTAGGATTGATGTCAGGCTGACAGGTCTATAATTATCTGGGTCATCCTGTTTACCCTTTTAAAAAACTGGCACAACATTAGCTTTCTTTCAGTCTCCTGGAACTTCCCCAGTAATCTGAGACATATTGAGAATCAACATTAACATTCCAGCAAGCTCCTCAGGCAGCTCTTTTAAAACTCTTGGATGCAAGTTATTTAGATTTGCTGATTTAAAAAATGTCTAATTTGTTTAATATCCTTCCAAGATACTAGGGGAATGGAAAGAGTGTTATCACTATATAAGACTATAACATCTTTTTTCCCCTCAAATATAGAACAGAAATATTTACTGAACACTTCTACCTTTTCTGCATTATTATTGATAGTTGTACCATTTCCATCTAGGAAGTGCAGGAGACTAATACCAGTGTCAAGATTCTTTTTGTTCCCAATATATTTTTAAAACTCCTTCTTATTGTCCTTAACTCTGCTGGTCATATATTGCTCGTGTCCCTTGGCTTCCCTTATCAGTGTTCTACAATTACTAACTTCTGATTTACATTAATTGTTTCACCTTTCTTCCATTTGTTATATAGTATTTTTTTTGTTTTTTACAGTTGCCATCATCTCCCCGCTAACCGAGGCTGGTTTTTTAAGCAGCACAACCTTCTTCTTTGATTGTGGGATCCTGTTTTTTTGGGAGATCTAATAAGGTGTTCTTAAATGATTCCCAATCATCATTCATGTTTTTCTGATTAAATTGTTTCTCCCAGCTGATGTGCCACACAATTGTTTTTATCTTTGTGAAATTGGCCCTTTTGAAGTACCAAGTAGATATATTACTGTTCTGGACTTTATTCTGCTTGCACATTGTAAATGTGATGAAGTCATGATCGTTTATACCTAAGATACCATTAATTTTTAGTTCTTCTTCCAGTTCTGTCCCTGTGGGTGCTCCACTCAAGCTGTCTCTGTGGGTGCTCCACTCCAGGTGTCAGTGCGCCCTGGTGCCATTGATCGGAGATCTTTGGTGTCAGTGCCTGGTTGGGACGCCCACGCCCAGCTGTTGTCTCACGCCAGGTCTGTCTGTTAGGGTCTGTCTGTGTGTGTGTGTCCTGCACCTGCTCAGTTCCTTCTCAACCGTCCTCGGCTGAAGATGGGACTTGGGGCAGTGCTGAACCTCTTCCCCAGTGACTTAAGGAAACAAGCAGAAATAGTTAGCTAGAAATATCCCGGAACCGACCAGGAGTGCAGCTTCACCCCCTCATGCAAAGAGGCAGGAAGCCCCAACCTCTCCACACAGAGACCTACAAAAATGAAAAAGGTCTCCGGTGAAGTCACTTCCCCCAGTGTTAACAGCACCAAAAACCGGCACAGCCGACCGCCCCAGCACCTCAAACATGGCTCACACAGGGCACAGAAACAAGGATTTGACCCCCCACAGCCATCAGCTTTCCTCGACACTGACCCTGCCGGCACCGCGAATGGACTTGGGACCGGCTGCGTGGTCCACCCCGGCGCCGACAAGACCGTCGGCACCGAGACTGACAATAACCCCCACTGCAGACATGCCACCGCTGGAGGGCACTTATAGGCAGCTGCCAGCTAAACAGAAATTGCTATGGACGTCGGCTCACGCTCCAAGACCCGGGCAGCAACAATTCTTAAATCATACTGACATCTCCATGGCCCCAGAGCCGGACTCTCCTCTCCTAGGCACCAAGTGCTCACTCTTTGATCAGCTGCACTCACTGACAGTGAGAATGACATGCCACAGCAGGCAGAGTTTTCCCCACCTGACTCTCCTCCCCCTCCGGAGCCATACCTATTTCAAGGCATGGCACCCCACAAGAATGAGCCTGAATTTCCCTGCTTTGTCCCCCCATAGGCGGAGCCCCACTTTTCATACCCTATGCAGTGGCCACAGTGGTACCCTTGGTCTGCCCATGATGCCAATCCTTCTTACGGACCCTCCACCAAACCTCAGACTCGCTCTGCACTTCTATCTCCACCTCCATCTACATCCAGAGCTCCAGAGCCCCACCCCCAAAGAAGTGGGCTATGAACCTTTCCCTGAATCATCTCATCATAATTCTCCATCAGCTGCAAATGAAGCTCTCGCCACCACCACAGAACGTGGACGATTTTAAGCAGTTCCAGGAACTTTTTAAGAGAGTGGCAATCAGTCAGAACATTCCTTTAGAGCGTGGTTCTTAACCTGGGGTGCACACACCCCCTAGGGGTGCGAGATGCCCTTTCCGGGGGTGCGAAACATGCCAAATTTTTTTTAGAAGGTAAATCATCAAAAACACAGATTAAGCACAGGCACGTAAGTACAACTACTTTGTTTAATCAAACCTATATATTAACATTATACATTTAATGATTAAATTTGAACTGCAAAATTAAAATAAATATATAATTCTCTCTCTTTCATTCTATAGCTATAATATATCTAGGTTTAAAGAACTGACCTACTTCAATGATTTTTTATAAGGGGTGAGAGAACATATTTTTGAGAACCAAAGGGGTGCAGGCTGCAGTAAAGGTTAAGAACCACTGCTTTAGAGGAAGTGCAGCAGACAACAGAGACTCCTGAAAATCCTCCAACCCTCTGCGCCATCAAGGATCGCACTACCCATAAACAAGGCCCTACTGGAACCCACTGGCACTATATGGCAGATCCCTGCCTCCATCCCACCAACATGTAAAAGGACTGAACGTAAATATTATGTACCGGCTAAGGACAAAGACTTCTTATTTTCCCACCCACAGCCCAACTCTCTTCCCACCCACAGCTCAACTCTCTGTGCGACCCACAGAACAAAGCAACCACAATACCGGCCCACTCCACAAGATAAGGACCTCAAAGGACTTGACCTCCTGGGCTGTAAGGTTTATACCTCCTCCACTCTGCAAGTCGGAATTGCAAATTACTCTGCCCTCCTCTCAGGCTACAGCTATGACAATTACAACAAGTTGTTTGAATTTACCTCCCATATCCCAGAGAAGAGAAGATCAGATTTTAAATCAGTGCTCATTAAAGGTCAATTGGTGTCTAGGATGGTGCTACAAGCATCCCTGGACATGGCGAACACAGCAGCCTGTACTACCGCCACCGCAGTAGTGATGCACAGGTCTTCCTGGTTGTCTGCATCTGGCATCCCTAAGGATCTGCAGATCAATGTAGAGGACCTTCCCTTTGAGAAGGATAAACTTTTTTCCAAAAAATAAAAATAAAAATGAAGTCCTTCACACTATGAAAGACTCCAGAGCCGCTCTGCACACACTTGGGATATACCCGTCCCTCCCCAGGCGACAACGGTATCAAGCTTATCAGGGACCCCGCGCACAACAATATCACCGGCCCCAGTCGAGACCATATGATGATGGGAGGAACCGCAACAGACCTCCCAGGCACAGACACAACCAAGCGCAACTGACTACATCCCACACATCAGGAAACAAACAACAATTTTGAAGCCTTGGTCGGGGGTCAGAGCGACCATCCCTTGGCACCACTGCTTTTTTGCCCATTTGGCCACTCCCTCCAGTTTTTCCACCATGTCTGGCAACAGGTCACCCAGGACTGCTGGGCCTGGAAATAGTACAATTGGGCTACTCCATCCCTTTCACTTCATGCCTACCCACCCTTCCCTGTCCCTCTTCAGGGACCCCTCTCACGAGCACCTACTTCAAGCAGAGGTGACTCATTTTCTACAGCTCGGTGCAGTGTTACCTGTACCGCCACAACATCGGGGAAAAGGGTTTTACTCTCAATATTTTCTGACCCAGAAGAAAGGTGGGGGGTGGAGGCCTAAACTAGATCTACGCAGACTGAACAAATTCGTACACGTACAGAAATTCAAGATGGTCACGTTGGGTGCAGTAATACCTGTGCTGGAACAAGGGGACTGGTTCTCAGCCCTCGACCTAGAGGATGCCTATTTTCATATATCTATTCTCCCAGCACACAGACACTTTCTGTGATTCACAGTAGGGCACAAACACTTCCAATACAGAGTGCTACCATTCGGACTCGCCACAGCACCTAGAGTGTTCTCCAAGACTCTCGCAGTAGTGGTGGCCCACCTACGCAAACACAGAATTGTACTTTTCTCCTACCTAGACGACTGCCTTATCAAAGGCCATTCATACAACGAGACATTAGAGGCCACTGGTTTTACCATCTCCTTCTTTCACAGTCTAGGCCTACAAATAAACTTCCAAAAATCCACCCTGATACCCACACAGCAAATCGAGTTCATCGGGGCTCATCTGGACTCAATTTTGACCAGAGCCCCACTCCCACACACCAAATTCCTTGCCATCTTACACCTCATACGCACGTTATTTGTTTGCCCCAGAGTAGAGGCAAGAACATGCCTGCAGCTTCTTGGTCACATGGTGGCCACTGGCTTTGTGGTCAAATATGCCAGACTACATATGAGGTGCCTTCGGGGTTGGCTTAGCTCCATATACAAACCCAGCAGGCACAGCCTCCGCATGATGCTGACTCCTCCAGCAAAGGTATTAGTCTCCCTGCAGTGGTGGACAAAACTGGGAAACGTATGCACGGGCATCCCCTTCTATCAAAATTCCCCTGTGCTCATGCTCACGACAGATGCTTCCCTGATAGGCTGGGGAGCGCACCTGGGAGCTCACACAACACAGGGCTGATGGTCCCTGTCAGAGATGCATCTGCACATAAATCTTCTAGAGCTTCGAGCAGTCAGATATGCATGTTCTACATCAGGGGTCTCAAACTCAAATGACCCCGAGGGCCGCATGAGGACTAGTGCATTGGCCCGAGGGCCGCATCACTGACACGCCCCCTTGCTGCCCCTGGCCCCACCCCCAATCCACCCCTTCCATGAGGCCCCGCCCCTGCCCTGTCTCTTCTCCACCTCCTCCCCTAAGCACGCGGCTCCCCGCTCCTCCCCACTCCCTCCTGGAAAGTGCTAAGCGCCACCAACAGCTTTTTCAATGCACTCTTCCAATCCTTGAAATATGTCACGTCCCGTTGTGATACCCTTCAGTGGCATTAAGTCTAGCAATTCTTCAGTTATATTCAAATTGCAGTCCACACCTCTAATGAACACTGCACACTGTGCGGTATCTGATACATCTGTACTCTCATCAAGAGCAATTGAAAATACTTCAAAGTCTTTTGCCATTTGAATCAATTGTTTTTGCACATTATCAGCTAAATCCGTTATCCTGCAGGCAACTGTATTTGCAGACAAGCTTATGCCTTCAAAAACTTTCTTCCTATCAGGACATAAAATTTCACTGGCCTTCATAAGACATTCTTTTATGAATAAGCCTTCTGTAAAAGGTCGCGATGATTTAGCTATCATTTCGCTTATCACAAAACTTGCTCTTACTGAATCTTCGCTAGACTTGTTAATCCCTGAAAATAAATTTCTTTGCTTGGCAAATGCTGCTTTAAGTTGCTGAACTTTTTCCTCTCGGATTTTTCCGGTGAATGCATCATATTTTTCACGGTTCATCGTGTCATAGTGCCGACGCACGTTATACTCCTTGGGAACAGCAATCGTTTGCTGACAAATAAGGCATTGAATTTTATCTTTTACCTCTGTGAAAAAATATAAATTCTCCCATTTGTCTTGGAAAACTCTCTTTTCTTCCATGAGTGTTCTTTTTTTTGACAAAGTCATTTCCAAGCAGTTTTAATAAATATATACACTCAGTAATGCACCTCACTCAAAGGACAAAACACGCACTTAGATTTACTGCCTAAGGCTCTGGGAGGGAGTTTGGGTGGGGGAGGGGGGTCTGGAGTGCAGGCTCTGTGCTCGGTGCAGGCTCCAGGCTGCGGCAGGGGGTGGGGGTGCAGGCTTTGGGACGGAGTTTGGGGATAGGAGGGGGTGCAGGGGTGAGGGCTGTGGGGCTGAGGGTGAGGGGTTTGAGGCATTGGAGAGGCTCGGGGCATTGGAGAGTCTCAGGACTAGGGGAAGGGCAGCCTGCCCTGGCCCTAGTGCAGGGGGGCGCTAGGACCCTGCGGCAGCAGGTGATGCCGGAAGCCGGCATAGCGGAGGAGGAGTGGAGTCAGCGTGAGCTCCCCGGCAGGCTACCGGGCGGTGAGGGGGCAGCAAGTGGGGGCTGGTAGACACTGGGGGGAGGCGCGTGGGGGCAGCAGGTGGGGCCAGGGGAGAGACCCGGCCCCAAACATTGGGGAGCAGCGCGCGGGGAGCTTAGGCACAGAAAATAACTTGGGGAGGGGGGCGGGGGTGAGGGGAGTTTGGCGGCGACAGGAAGTAACTGGGGGAGCTCCCCGGGCCGCAGGGAAGAGCTCCGAGGGCCGCATGCGGCCCGAGGGCCGCATGTTTGAGACCCCTGTTCTACATCAACAGACGGGGGTGGGCGGAAGGAGGGGTGGGATCGCACTCCCTGTGCACAGAAGCCATCCAACTATGGAATTGGTGCATACAACATTGCATAGAGATCACTGCTTCCTATCTGCCTGGGTGTCAGAACACTACTGCCAACACACTCAGCAGACTCTTCTCACAAGAACACGAATGGGAAATGCACCCCATGATACTGTGACAGCTCTTCTCCCACTGGGGCACCCCATCGGTGGACCTGTTTGCCACATCACAAAACTGCAAATTCTGCTCCAGAGTGGGACTCGGAACGCGTCCCTTGGAGACACGTTCCTCATTCCGTGGAACAAGACACTCATGTATGCTTTTCCGCCCATCCCACTGATATGCAGAATCTTACACAAGATCAAAGAGGACAAGCCAGTGTCATACTTATTGCCCCAGCCTTCTCTTCTGTGATCAGTTCCTCTTTATCTGTTAGGGCAAGGTCTTCCTTGGTTGCAACACTTTTTGAGTGAGGAAATTCTCATCTATAATGTTTAGAAATTCTAAGGATGTTTTAGTATTGGCAGCATAAGACCACCAACATATGTCATTCACATTGAAGTCCCTCATGATCATGCTGCTTTTTTCCCTACACATTATAGATAGAATGACTGACTCCTTATGTGTCTGTCTCTAGTGTGATTTGGTGATCTGTAGCAGACACTAACTAGTACTCTATCTTGTGCTTTATCTGTTAGGACATTGTTCCAAATGCATTTAAGATCATTTTCTTCAGAGTTATCAGTGACTCGGAAACAGGTAATGCTATTTTTGACAGAGTGCCACTCTCCTCCCCTTTTGCTCACTTGATCCTTCCTAAATAGCTTATAACTATTGATTTTAACATTCCAGTTGTGCAGATCATCCCACCAGGTTTCAGTAATATCAATGGAATTGAATTTATGCTCATAAATTAGCAATTTCAATTTCTCTGATTTATTACCCGGGCTCCTAGCATTGCAGTGTGAGCAATTCAAAAGAATTTCTTTTCATATCCATTGGTTCTTTAATTAATTTTATTTTCAACATCTTGATTTTGTGATAACTGAGTGCTCCTATTTTCCCTCTTTTTACCTTCACCTTGTTACTGTTTATCAAGTTCTCTAAAACTTTGCTAGGTGCCTGATGGACATATAAAGAGTTAGGTTCTCTGCTTCTTGTAGCTTACAGTTTTGAATATACAAAAAATGCAACAAGTAGGATCAGTAGGGAGGGGAAATAAAGAGAGGACATGGGTTACAAAAAAATTTATCTGACTGCTTAGTTTTATGTTCCTGTCTTGAAGGTTCTTTAGAATGAACCTTTATCACATGCTTTTGGGAACCTGACGGATAATAAATAATGTTCTATTTTAGGTAAGCAGTCTCAAAACTGGTGATTCTGTGCATTATATAATTTAATTGCATCCATTCAGACAAAACTCTGAAAGTGTGTAAAGTGATATAAATAGTACTTCAACATATATTTTTTTAAAAAGGAACAAAATTGTTGAGGGAAAATAGGTTTTTGAAGCAGCGTTTTCTTCCGAGATGCAGTAAATGGTTTGTTGAGATGTATTAGATCTATTTTTGCAGTGCATTTACTGATTTCACTGTGGAAAAAAATGGGAATAGCACCATACTGCAACGATTAATATTGAAGCTGTATATTGATTACTCTAAACAGACATTTTTTCTTTTGAATTAAAAACAATTTGCTTGTCAGGTATGCTTTCTTAAGCTCTCACAACTTTAATAATATTTTGCTTAAAGTAATATTAATCATGCATTGTTTACTAAAACAGTGTCTTTAGCAAAGCTCTTTTTTTTGCTAGACCCACTTGATAAAGGCAGAACAATTGCAATTTTGTTTAATTAGACACAGAAGAGGAACTAATATTGATTTACTAAATGTTTTAAAAAGTGCTATTTGTTAAAAACAGATAGCAACTTGTTAAGAGATTATTTTTCAGCATAGTAAAACAAGAACATTACAAAGTCATCAATACTATATATTTAAATAGGTCTATCCTTTTCAGTCTATCAATTTCTTACAATGTGAACAGTATGCTCAATTGGAACAATAGTCAATAAGAGATGGCCTGGCTCCGCTATTCACATACTGTGTTATGTATTAAAAGAGATAAATCTGCTTCCTCCACATTTACAAAAGCAATTTTAAATGCTTTCAAGTCAGAGTGAAGCTCTATGAATAAATGAAGCACTACTGAATGAACTGGTCATCACCTTTTAAGAAAACATTAGAAGTGTTCCTCACGTTGTCCCCAGAATACATCATAGAATTCTAGTAATCTGCTGAGTTTGCAAAATTTATGCTTGTGCAACTTGTGTAATGTGCAACTCTAAAGACCATCCCATATGTTATGTGAGTGTTTTACACGAACAGTGTGAACAACAGATGCTTTGCATATTGATGTAGAAGAGACATATCAGCAAATTCATTCTTAACTTCCAGAAGTAAACACCTTTGATGTTATAGAAAGAAATTATTGTATCTTCTTTACATCATGCTCTGTATAATCACAACTGCTTGCTTTAGGTAGTTACACCTGCATTTCAAGGGAGTATGCAGTAGACTATAGTGCTTAAATTCTGGGATGATGAGGGCTCTAGAAATGCTTATAGGCCCTGATTTTGCAAGCTACATAAACCTCTGACTAGTCCCATCTTGTGCTTTAAAGTTAAGCATATACTTAAGTACCTTGCTGAATCAGGGCGATCGAGAGTATATAGGGATAGAAGTATCTGTTCTTCTATGTTGGATAGTTTACTTATTTTTTTTAAACACCAATTTCTTTTGATACATTAAAACAATTCAAGATTAATGTTAGATAATTGTTTATTTTAACTTCTGTATACAGATCCTTTACAAATGATGCCTACAAACCTTGTTGTTGTTTTTCCAAGGTGAAAATGGTTCTTGCCAAATTGTATGAGAATAAGAAAATAGCAAGCGCTACCCACAACATATATGCATACAGGTGAGTGAAGAGTAGAATTTTCAGCCTCAGTAACTTTGACCCTAACTATACATTAAGAGTATTAACTTTTGTTATGGGTACACATACTCATAGAAACCATGAAGATCACAGATATAAAATAAAAATCAGAAATTGTGTTATGGGGTCATATAATTTTCTTACATCATATCATTTTCTTACACTGCATTTGGATTCAAACAATGCCTAAGAGTGATCTACAACTACAAGTCAAAAGTGTACACACTGATTCCATATGGTCTGAAAATTACTGATCATTCTGAATCTACTCATACACCTTTGGAATGCTATTGGATGAAAACAGGGGCGGCTCTACATTTTTGGCCGCCCCAAGCAGTCATGCGCGGGAGGCGCCCCGGAGCCGCGGGAGCAGCGGACCTCCCGCGGGCATGACTGCGGAGGGTCCGCTGGTCGCGCGGCTCGGCTGGACCTCCCGCAGCTGCGGGCGGTTCGCTGGTCCGGCGGCTCCGGTTGAGCTGCCGCAGGCATGCCTGCGGGAGGTCCAGCCAAGCCGTGGGACGAGCGCCCCCTCCGCAGTCATGCCTGCGGCAGGTCCGGTCCTCCCGGGGCTCCGGTGGACCTCCCGCAGGCATGACTGCGGCAGGTCCGCCGGCCCAGCCTGCCGCCCCCCCCCCCCCGGCGGCAGGGAACGCCCCCTACATTTTGCCGCCCTAGGCACCAGCTTGTTTTGCTGGTGCCTAGAGCCGCCCCTGGATGAAAACAGTCCTTCCAGCAGAGTCCACTAATTCATAATGAAAATAGGAAGAAAAATAGATAGTAAACATTTTGGGATAGGAACCTCTTTTTTGTTTTATGCAAAAAGAACAGGAGTACTTGTGGCACCTTAGAGGCTAACAAATTTATTTCAGCATGAGCTTGCGTGAGCTACAGCTCACTTCTTCGGATGCATAGAATGGAACACACAGACAGGAGATATTTATACATACAGAGAACATGAAAAGGTGGAAGTATGCATACCAACAGGAAGAGTCTAATCAATTGAGATGAGCGATCATCAGCAGGAGAAAAAAAACTTTTGAAGTGATAATTAAGATGACCCATAGAAGGTGTGAGGAGAACTTAACATAGGGAAATAGATTCAATTAGTGTAATGACCCAACCATTCCCAGTCTCTGTTTAGGCCTGAGTTAATTGTGTCTAATTTGCATATTAATTCAAGTTCAGCAGTCTCTCTTTGGAGTCTGTTTTTGAAGTTTTTTTGTTGCAAAATTGCCATCTTCAAGTCTGTCACTGAGTGGTTCGAGAGGTTGAAGTGTTCTCAAAAACACTTCAACCTCTCTAACCACTCAGTGACAGACAAAAAAACTTCAAAACCAGACTCCAAAGAGAGACTGCTGAACTTGAATTAATATGCAAATTAGACACAATTAATTAATTGTGGCCTAAACAGAGACTGGGAATGGTTGGGTCATTACACTAATTGAATCTATTTCCCTATGTTTTATTATTTCTTAGCCTCGTTCTTGGAAGCAGATGAAGCATTTTGGCTGAAATTTTCCCAAAAAAATTCAGCCAGAGGCAGACACCTGCCATGGAAACTTTCACCCAAATGGTAAAAATTTGGCAAAGTTATAAGTAACTGAAAATGGGGTCTTAATATGGGACGTTTTGGGCAACCTTAATGAGTGCTACCAGCAGCCCTGCCTATCATAAACTCATTTCACATAGGCTTCATATATGACTTGATCTCAATCCAGATCCACATCACAGAAACCGCCATCACTACAACTGATACTAGCAGTTATCCGTTGTTGGCAGTCTTAGCAGAGAAGGAAATGATCTGAAACACCAAGCATGGAAACTGACCTAGACAGTTATATCTATTGGTGGTACTACCAAAGAGCAAAATGGTAGGAAGAGGAGGCAGCTCCTAGATGCTGGGCAGCAGGGGGACCCTGGAGCTCCAGCCCCTGTGGGTGGTGGGGGTCTCCTGGAGCTTCCAGCCGCCAAGGGCAGCACAGGGAACCCAGAGCTCTCACTCACTGCAGGCAGTGGGGCTCCCCACAGCTGCCCAGCTCTGGTGGGCAGTGAGTGGACCCCACAGCTGCCCAGCTCTGGTGGGCGGTGAGTGGATTCCACAGCTGCCCAGCTACTGCGGGTGGTGGGAGCCCCCCTGCAGCTGCTCAGCCACAGTGGGTGGCGAGGGGTCCCGCCACATCTGCTCAGCCATGGTGTGCGGTGAGGGCCCCCCCCCTCCCCAGAGCAGCCCATTTGGACCGCCATCCCTCCCCATTTTGTATCTGTGACAAAATCTGAGCATTACTCGTGACACAACCTGCCCTAGAGCTGTTCCTGGAGGCGGGGGAAGCCCCACAGAGACAAAGAGTGACCGGGGGAATCTGAGTTAAATCTCATTCGTACTTTCAGATTGACAGTGAAATCATGACTCCACTGATGGCAAAAATAGTTTTATTAGAGTTCTGAAGGTTATGTCTACACTTACAATGCAGCAGCAGCACTGCATCTGCACCACTGTAGTGCTTCAGTGTAGATACTCACTACTGCGACGGGAGGGGTTCTCCCATCACTGTAGTTAATCCACCTCCCTGAGAGCTGGTAGGTAGATTGATGGAAGAATTCTTCTGTCGACCTAGTGCTGTCTACACCAGGGATTAGGTTGGCCTACCTACATCCGTACGTGGATTTTTCACACTGCTGAGAGATGTAGCTATGCCAATGTATGTTTTCCGTGTAGACCAGACTTGAGACTCCCTTTCTGATCTATAACTTCTACCTGTACTGTGATGTAATTCAGTTCAGCTAAACCTAGTTAGGCTCAGAACCTAAGGATTTGTTTAAACTAGAGTTTTTATCTCAGGTTAATTGGTTGCCTGTTAACCTGATGTGGTTAATGCTTTTGTAAAAACAAGGGTAGAGACTCCCCAAATGTTTGTTCTGTGGTACAGATAAATGTTTGTGATGTGCTCTAAGGTTTAGACTAGGGTAAACCACAAACCTTTGTATTCTCAAAATAACATTTTGACATTCTGCAGGGGACCCATAGGAAAAAAGGTGTGTTTTTATTCTGTATTCTCATGGGAGAGATAAGAGCTGCTTTGTTTGTATTATTTGATTTAGTGTTTAAAATCTATTGAGCTGCATATAGAGAATGTGGCCACATATTCTATTAGTGTTTTATTTTGGTCACATAAAAAAAGCTGTAAATAAATGCAGAACTCTGATGAGGGTTTTCTTTGCTTAGCCTGAGCCTTCAGATGAGTTTCTGTCTATGTGTGAGTCCTAGTCCTATCAGACAGAACAGTCATCAAATGCTAATAACTCACTACAGACCTGGATGACATGAGCCAGTGTCCAAGAAGTGAAAAAACTGTGCTTTCCATTACCAACCTCCTGAGACATTCAGTCCCTACAGATGGGCTCTTAAGAAACAGGAATCTTGTTTTCATGCAGATGTCCTTGGTAAACAAAGTTGTTGATTACACAGTGTTTATGAAAGTTTTCGAAGATATCAGTAAATCTGTATGTGATAGGTTCCCCCTGGGGTGCCACTTGGAACTAGGGTACCATTGAGCCTGCCTTACCAAGCAGCCTGGGCTTCCTTTTTCACTGTGGTGCTGTGATAAGTTGCCAAGCTCTTCAAGCTTGTTCTTTCACCAGCATACGCACAGATAGGGACATACCCAGCTGCAGGCAGGCAGGCAGGCAGACAGACAGACACACACACTCTCTCTCTCTCTCTCTCTCTCTCTCTCTGAGATTAGCTCTGCATGAGAAGGCTCAGCTAAGGCACCTTCCAGTTGCTAAGGCACACACTCCCTTCTGGAGTGTAAACCCAGAATTATATCGTCTTGTGCTGCACAGGGAACTGTAGAGCGTAAACTCATAAAATTTGCCCCCTCCCTCAATGTGGAGAGAGAGAGAGATGCATCGGTTTTCTGCTCCAAGTTATAATTTCCACACACTGGTTTTAGACAAAAACAAATTTATTAACTACACAAGGATAGATTTTAAGTGATAGCAAACAGATCAAAGCAGATTACCTTAGTAAATAAACAAAATCGCAAACTGAGCTTAACACATTAGATAAGTAGGATATGAATTAACAGATTCTCACCCTGATGATAAACAGGCTGGTCTATTCTTAAGGCACAAGCTGCCTTGGGTTTCGCAGGTTTTCATACACAGGCTAAAAATCCCTCGAGCCTGGGACCATCACTTTCCACAATTCAGTCCTTACCCCTCATGTGTTTCCAGAGAGAGTGAGGTACCATCATGATGTCATTGTTCCCCTTTTATATCTTCTTTCCACTTGCTTGAAAGCTCTTTTGCTGTGACCTTGGTCAAATAGTTCCCATTGTGTAGTGCTATCTCTGAGAGGTTTCTGTGGTACACAGTTCCTGGGGTAATACTTGTGCTTGTGTGCATTTCCTCAACAAGCTATTAACATTGTTTGGCCTTTTTACTATTGTACCTGAAAGGCTGCTTGTGGGTGTCTTCAACTTCACAACATGTTTCAGTAGCACACACATAGCCAAACTTCATAACTTCACATACAATGATAGCACATACAATCCAATGAGATATTACTGTCTAGCAGATCAAGACTTTTAACATGATACCTCACAAGGCATACTTTGTACAAAACATCATCATTACATGAGAGTGGTGAATATTGGGGTGTGCCAGGGTGTCATACTGTAAAAATATTAAGTGATTGATATTTTTGGATTAGGTTCTAATACTGTTGTTTGTTTTCAGAATATACTGTGAGGACAAACAGACATACTTACAGGATTGTGAAGATGATGGGGAGACAGCAGCAGGTGGACGCCTCCTCCATCTTATGCAGGTTAAAGGAAACAAACTTTGTCTTTGATAGTTTTAAATGTGTTTAAAAAATCATAGATCATAAATAAGGCTCACAGCTTTATGCACTTAAGCTGATTCTAATTCTTGCTCTGCAAATAGCCCTGTAGATTTAGTATTCTGTGTATTACCTGGCTTTTAAAAAAAAAGTTCTATTAGGTAATGATAGGCACACACCAACTCCCAGGTTCTCAGAGCATTCCCTGCAGTGTCCAGCCCCTTATCCACTGAATACTCATTGAATTATCCGGCCTGCTGTTCCCAAAGGAACAGTACACACCAGCTTGTAAGATTCTACTTAGGACCATCACTTTGCTTAACACCACATCAATTAGATATTTGAGAGTTATTCTGTGTAGATCAGGAAAGCATAGTTCCCAGAGGAAAGAAAAGCATATGAGTACTTGAGTAAGCAGTTTATTTGTAGCTCTTTGGTGAGATCTCTTGACTTCCTGCTTAAACACACGTATGACTGATAATGTAAATTGGGAAATTCACCCACTTCTGCTCTTTCTGGTTTAATCTTCATTTGGGGGTTTGCAGTTTTTCCAGGTTAGTATATCATTTGCAATCTAAGCAGTCTCTATTCTACTGAAACTTGATGAGGCAAGAAGTTAAACCATAAATTCTACTTTGCATGGTGACAGGTTTCAGAGTGGTAGCCGTGTTAGTCTGTATCAGCAAAAAGAACAGGAGTACTTGTGGCACCTTAGAGACTAACACATTTATTTGGGCATAAGCTTTCATGGGCTAAAACCCACTTCATTGGAGCAGAATTAGATGAAGTGGGTTTTAGCCCATGAAAGCTTATGCCCAAATAAATTTGTTAGCCTCTAAGGTGCCACAAGTACTCCTTGTTCTTTTTTCATAAATTCTACCTATCTTTTTAATTCTTCCATATTCTTATAGCAGCTCTATAGGATACTTCACTCAAAATGACAAGGTAGACTAAATTAACTTCTACCACTAATAGAACTGAACAAAGTATTATACTTCAGGCCTGGGGAGGAGGATTGAACTCTATGCTATAACTATACTATGGCTCATCCTTCCCTATTCTCATGAAGAATGAATAAAAATAGTTTTGAGGAAAGTGTGGTGTTTGGGGAACTTGTGTTGCATCATTAAAAAAAAAAAACAACTACCCCAGCTCTTGCACAAACTTGGGCATATTTCTTTATCACCTAGGTTCTAAGTGCTATGATCATATCACTGTGTTCTAGTGATATGATCGGTGAAGATGTGGTCTTCTCTTCTGTAGGACTCTTATCTTATCTAAGATAAACTAAAACCACTTCAATCAAGATAGTACTTTCCGGTTAGAAAAAACAATATTTTAGGCACACTTTTTAGATTTAAAATGATAGAGAGCTCAAAAATTTCCTAATGCCATTTGGCATCCTGCTTACTATGAACAATTGATATCTGGAGTTGCTTTGCTAGAGTTAATTTACTGAGCTCACAATTGTTGTATAAGTATATTGTGAAACATGAACTGTATTGAAATTGTCTCAACGCTTCTTTTCTAGATAGCTAGTAAGCGTGCAGATTCATCTGGCAGCGCCCCCTGCTGGTCGTCCTTGGGAATTAGCTCACCAGCCATCCGGAGCGCCCTCTGCAAACCGGTGTCCCGCTGCCACCTGGCCCCCGTGTCCCTCCCAGACCCGGTGCCCTGTTATCTGGGGCGCTGCCCCCTGGCAGTAACCCTTCAGTCTTAGGGTCTCCCCTCCCCGGGGAACCCCCACCCACTATCCCCACCTCACCTCAGTATACAGCTTCTGCTAGTCATTGTCTAGCCCCCGCGCCCTGGGGCAGACTGCAGTATCAGCCTACTCATCGCTGACAAAGTTGGGTTGAACCTGCTGCCTTTGCTTACCCCTGGCTGCCCTGTGCAACCCCCAGTACCTATTAGCCCAATGCTAGGCCACAGCCTGGGGCTTTCCAGGCTGGAGGTCCCCAGCCCCTCTGCCTTTCCCCAGCCCTGCTCCACTCAGGTACCCTGTCTCTAGCTCCCTGCAGCCAGGCCCATCTTCCTCTACAGCCAGAGAGAGACTGTTTGCTTGAGCTCCTGGCTCAAGCCCTTATAGGGCCAGCTGGGCCCTAATTGGGGCGTGGCCCCAGCTGAGCCTGCTTCCCACTCAGCCTGAGCTGTTCTCCCAGCTCTCCAGCCCTCTGTCAGGGCTGGTTTTAACCCTGTCAGGGCTGGAGCGGGTAACTACCTCGCTACATAGCCCCTTTATTCTTTTTTATTCTGGAATTTTTATTGAATTCCTGTTTCCACATACAAAGGCAGAACAATTTGACAGTATTTTTACAATTACATAAATAAGGTTTCTCTGTATAAATTGCCATATAAAACAATTGCAGGTGAATTTGTGTTGGATCGCATGTATCCATATGTTTTCCACTGGACAACTTCCAATTTTATGCCTGAGTTGCAATACTGTAACTACTGAAGTTCATGGAGTTACACTGGGGTGAATTAGGTTCATTATATTTATCATTACGTGCAATTTGGTCCAGGCTCCCTGACTGACACTTTCCATCTCAGCTAGCAATTGGCTCTTCTGTTTCCTCTGATCACCGGCCCCAGTCGAGACCATATGATAATGGGAGGAACCGCAACAGACCTCCCAGGCACAGACACAACCAAGCGCAACTGACTACATCCCACACATCAGGAAACAAACAACAATTTTGAAGCCTTGGTCAGGGGTCAGAGTGACCATCCCTTGGCACCACTGCTTATTTGCCCATTTGGCCACTCCCTCCAGCTTTTCCACCATGTCTGGCAACAGGTCACCCAGGACTGCTGGGCCTGGAAATAGTACAATTGGGCTACTCCATCCCTTTCACTTCATGCCTACCCACCCTTCCCTGTCCCTCTTCAGGGACCCCTCTCACGAGCACCTACTTCAAGCAGAGGTGACTCATTTTCTACAGCTCGGTGCAGTGTTACCTGTACCGCCACAACATCGGGGAAAAGGGTTTTACTCTCAATATTTTCTGACCCAGAAGAAAAGTGGGGGGTGGAGGCCTATACTAGACCTACGTAGACTGAACAAATTCGTACACGGACAGAAATTCAAGATGGTCACATTGGGTGCAGTAATACCTGCGCTGGAACAAGGGGACTGGTTCTCAGCCCTCGACCTAGAGGATGCCTATTTTCATATATCTATTCTCCCAGCACACAGACACTTTCTGTGATTCACAGTAGGGCACAAACACTTCCAATACAGAGTGCTACCGTTCGGACTCGCCACAGCACCTAGAGTGTTCTCCAAGACTCTCGCAGTAGTGGTGGCCCACCTACGCAAACACAGATTTGTACTTTTTCCCTACCTAGACGACTGCCTTATCAAAGGCCATTCATACAACGAGACATTAGAGGCCACTGGTTTTACCATTTCCTTCTTCCACAGTCTAGGCCTGCAAATAAACTTCCAAAAATCCACCCTGATACCTACACAGCAAATCGAGTTAATCGGGGCTCATCTGGATTCAATTTTGACCAGAGCCCCACTCCCACACACCAAATTCCTTGCCATCTTACACCTCATATGCACGTTATTTGTTTGCCCCAGAGTAGAGGCAAGAACATGCCTGCAGCTTCTTGGTCACATGGTGGCCACTGGCTTTGTGGTCAGATATGCCAGACTACATATGAGGTGCCTTCAGGGTTGGCTTAGCTCCATATACAAACCCAGCAGGCACAGCCTCCGCATGATGCTGACTCCTCCAGCAAAGGTATTAGTCTCCCTGCAGTGGTGGACAAAACTGGGAAACGTATGCACGGGCATCCCCTTCTATCAAAATTCCCCTGTGCTCATGCTCACGATAGATGCTTCCCTGATAGGCTGGGGAGCGCACCTGGGAGCGCACCTGGGAGCTCACACAACACAGGGCTGATGGTCCCTGTCAGAGATGCATCTGCACATAAATCTTCTAGGGCTTCGAGCAGTCAGATATGCATGCTCTACATCAACAGACGGGGGTTGGGGAAAGGAGGGGCGGGATCGCACTCCCAGAAGCCATCCAACTATGGAATTGGTGCATACAACATTGCATAGAGATCACTGCTTCCTATCTGCCTGGGTGTCAGAACACTACCGCCAGCACACTCAGCAGACTCTTCTCATAAGAACATGAATGGGAAATGCACCCCATGATTCTGTGAAAGCTCTTCTCCCACTGGGGCACCCCATCGGTGGACCTGTTTGCCACATCACAAAACTGCAAATTCTGCTCCAGAGTGGGACTCGGAACGCGTCCCTTGGAGACGCGTTCCTCATTCCGTGGAACAAGACACTCATGTATGCTTTTCCGCCCATCCCACTGATATGCAGAATCTTACACAAGATCAAAGAGGACAAGCCAGTGTCATACTTATTGCCCCAGCCTTCTCTTCTGTGATCAGTTCCTCTTTATCTGTTAGGGCAAGGTCTTCCTTGGTTGCAACACTTTTTGAGTGAGGAAATTCTCATCTATAATGTTTAGAAATTCCAAGGATGTTTTAGTATTGGCAGCATAAGACCACCAACATATGTCATTCACATTGAAGTCCCTCATGATCATGCTGCTTTTTTCCCTACACATTGTAGATAGAATGACTGACTCCTTATGTGTCTGTCTCTAGTGTGATTTGGTGATCTGTAGCAGACACTAACTAGTACTCTATCTTGTGCTTTATCTGTTAGGACATTGTTCCAAATGCAATTAAGATCATTTTCTTCAGAGTTATCAGTGACTCGGAAACAGGTAATGCTATTTTTGACAGAGTGCCACTCTCCTCCCCTTTTGCTCACTCGATCCTTCCTAAATAGTTTATAACTATTGATTTTAACATTCCAGTTGTGCAGATCATCCCACCAGGTTTCAGTAATATCAATGGGATTAAATTTATGCTCATAAATTATCAATTTCAATTTCTCTGATTTATTACCTGGGCTCCTAGCATTGTAGTGTGAGCAATTCAAAAGAATTTCTTTTCGTGTCCTTTGGTTCTTTGATTAATTTTATTTTCAACATCTTGATTTTGTGATAACTGAGTGCTCCTATTTTCCCTCTTTTTACCTTCACTTTGTTACTGTTTATCAAGTTCTCTAAAACTTTGCTAGGTGCCTGATGGACATATAAAGAGTTAGGTTCTTAGACCTGATCATTCCATAGGTTATCTTCAAGCTGAAAGTGGATCAGGTCAAGCTCATCCTCATTGCCCTGGCATGGCCGAGCAGTGTTTGGTTGTATGACCTTCCTGATTCAGCCTCCCATATCTCTTCCTCTCCCTCCTGACCTCCTCATGCAGAATCACGGTCACAGCTTGCACCCCGTAGTCAGCTCCCTTCCTTCTCACTGCCTGGCTGCTTCGTGGTTGAATGAGGAGGAAGAGCATTGTTCAGTAGCTTTCAACAGGTTCTATTCAACAGTGGAAAGTCCTGTACCAGAATTGCCTATTTGGTGAAATGGAAATGATTTTCTATGTGGTTGTCAGCCTGCAGAGTTCAACTGATGCTGGCTTCTAACCAGTACTTCCTGCATCATTGGTATTTGTGCTTAGCTCATTGAGAATGCACCTGTTGGCAATTTCAGCATTTCTTCCCCCCATTCCTGGAAGATCAGTCTTTTCCAGTGCCATGGTAGCAAGATTCTTAAAAGGGCTTCTTTGTCTCCATCCTCCAGTCTGAGAGCTGGTTCCTCTGTAGGACCTTCACACAGTTCTGGCAGCCGTAGTGGGACCTCTGTGAGCCTCTGGCATCTTGTTTCTTTCCGCTTTTGTGCGAGAAAACTGTGTTACTGGTTGTGAGAAAATCTGCAAGTAGAGTCTGCAAGTTGCAGGCTCTGATTGCAGTACCACCTTATACACAGTTCTCCAAGGACAAATTGACTTTACATCCGCACCCAAAATTTTTATTTAAAGTGGTCTCTTGGTTTCATTTGAACCAGGCAGTATATTTACCTGTGTTCTTTCCTAAGCCGCATTCATCTCAAGAGGAGCAGCGTCTCCATACATTAGATGTCAGTTGATGTCTAGCCTTCTATCTTGACAGGACTAAACCATTTTGTGCTTTGCCTCACCTGTTTGTGTTATATGGGGATCGTATGAAGGATCGAGCAGTCTCTTCACAAACGATCTTTAGATGGATAACGTCCTGTATCAAGTCTTCATATAAAATAACTTCAACTACACCCACTGAGTGGGTGTGAGCTAATTCTAAGAGAGCGCAAGCAATGCCAATAGCGGCCCTTGATGATATTTCAATATTGGACATTTGTAGGGCTGCCATATAGTCGTCCATACATATGTTTATGAACCATTATGCCATTACTGCATCTTCCAGAGCTGATGCAAACTTTGGAAGGGCAATCCTGGAATCCTTATTTAGATAGACTCCGCCTCCTATGGGTACTGCTTGTGAGTCACCTAAGTGGAATACATGGCTGCATCTACTTGAAAAAGAAATGGTTACTTACGGTCACTGTGGTTCTTCAAGATGTGATGCAGACGTGTATTCCACAACCCATCCTCCATCCCCTCTTCATCGGAGTCTAGTGTCTGGGCTTTCAATGCTAAGGAACAGAGGGGGATCGAGGCGGCACAGCCCCATAAAGCCAGGGGAGGGGCTATGAGCCGGAGGCAAAATTCTCTGGCTCCAGTGCACTTATAAAAAGAGAATGCGAGGGGCGGGAGTGTGGGGGAGTAAAGCGGAAAGATACATTTGACTTAACTGAAAAACACAGGGACTAGGCAAGGGTATTTTTGAGGGATAAAAGAGGCAAATGGCCAATATTTGCCTTAACTTTCTGTTTGAGTGGAGAGATGAGAATCAAGTCCTCCTCACCAGAATTATTTTTTCAGGGTGCGAAGAGATCCTAACTCGGACATGAAGTGCTCCTTACCTTTCATGTCTTCTCCATTTGCTATTGTTGCTGCCCTGCAAGTGGCAGCAGCCCAGGCCTGGAGCATTTCTGAGAAGCATTCACCTGGACTACGCCCCACATGCATGTTCTGAAGCTGCAGCTTACAAAGGTCTTCAGAGAACCACCCAAGACAATTACCTACCCTAACCCCCACAGTGTTTCAGGATAAAGTTAAAAATGCAGCTAGAAGCTCTGCTCATGGGGCAGGGATTCAGACCTCAATACAAATAGTAATTAAAAATGCATAATATTTAAAAATAATAAATGTGAATCAACAGGTATCCCTTTAATAATATCACTTGCAAGTTCCTTTGGGAAAAAAAAAAGCTTTCATTATTCAAAAGAAATTAGTTTCACTGTTGACTTATGTGTTTATCTATTTAAAATGATGTTCTGGGTTTTTTTTTTTAAAACAGATTTTGAATGTCCGTAATGTTTTGGTTGTGGTATCCCGCTGGTATGGAGGTATCCTGCTAGGACCAGATCGCTTTAA
This sequence comes from Mauremys mutica, assembly GCF_020497125.1. Taxonomy (NCBI): domain Eukaryota; kingdom Metazoa; phylum Chordata; order Testudines; family Geoemydidae; genus Mauremys; species Mauremys mutica. The sequence goes on along the minus strand of NC_059073.1, from coordinate 83,072,900 downwards.
ACACATCAACAATTGTGCCAGAAATATACTAGTGGAATACAGTTATACAAATTCAGCTGTAAGTTATTACTGGTAGATTGACAATGTTGATATCTGAACATACAGGGCCATGTACTTAAATTGGGGAAATTGTCATAGTTGACTTCAGCTGAAGTCAATGGAGCTATGACAGTTTACACCAGCTGAGGATCTGTTCCATTGGTAATTTTTGAGTGCTTATGCTAAACCTAAGAGCTCAGTTAAAAAGATTCTTTCACTACTTTTCTCCTTATTAAGATTCCATAGACTCCCCTTTGTTTTCTTACTTCTTTGGAATTTTCCCTTGTGTTGCGTAATTTTGGTTTTATTGCTTGTTAAATGTAAAATTAAAAAAAGAAAAAAAGTTAATTTGTAAATACCTGACTGCCTTACATGGGTAAAGACTATGGTGTTAGAGATCCCCAAGTTAGAGTATGTGCCTGATAACCAAATAGGCACCATCGTGGGACATATCCTCAAATGACTCAGAGATTGAGTGAGGCCAGGTTCTAGTCCCATTGAAATCAATGGAAGCTTTCACGTTAACTTCAAAGAGGTCAGGACTTGGTCTGATATTTATATCTTTTTTCTTTTTAAACACCTCATTTTGATACACAGTATGAATCTCAGGTTATTTAACTACAGTGAGCTGTTTTTCAGAAATGATACCATTCACTCTACACTGATTGTACAATTCAACGTTCTTGATGCTTTATCAAAGAGAAGGCAGCTCTCAGAAGAAATTTATATGTACAGAAAAACATGTAAACAATTCATAAACAATAAAACACCAAACTTTTCCCTTTTTAAAACTAGATTAGAAGAGTGGAAATCAAGAACAAAGAAAAGACTAAGGGTAAAAAATTTTCAAAAGCACCTGAGTGGATTGACTTTGAATGGGACTTAGCCTCCTACATCAATTAGTTGCTTTTGAAAATGTTTACCTTAGCGCACTATACAATGCTGATATAAACATTTTACAGCTTGATAACAAACCACCTGGTGGTGTTGCTCTCAAGTCTAGGGTGAAACTATATTCCCTCGCCTATATCTTCCCTTAACTGCCCACACTCATGCTTAGCACAGAATCCCAGCAATAAAATGTATATGATTTTAAGTAGTCTTCCAGAGTAATATTCCAGTTTGAGCATTACTCTTAACAGGGCCATGAGAGAGAGTAAGGATGGTTATGGTTAAAGTATCTAATTTGTAGAGCCCTGCGCGGATACACAAATGTGTATCTGCATCCGATCCACAAAAACTATCTGTGGCTATCTGCATCCGTGTATGCGGATATCTGCACATATCCATGGATTAGCAGGGCTCTACACTGGGGGCCAGGCTGAGGCTCCAAGGCATCCCCCACCACCGGAGCCTGGTTGGGGAGAGCTGCGTGGGCAGCTGTGGAGATCCCACGCGGAGTCCCAGACCCTCCACCTGCCCTCGGCCAGGCAGGGAGCATGGGGGGAGGGGACATGGCTGTGGGCTGCTTTCAGCTCCCCACCCCCGCACCGTGGGCAGGTGGAGGGTCCGCTGCGACTCCCCATGGCTCCCCGGTTGGGCTCCATGCTGGCTGGCCAGGGAAGGGGAAGACCTGTGGAGCTGCCCAGGGCTGCTTGGGCCCCCCGCTCAGGGGAGGCTCTTACCATGGCCAGGCAGTGGCTTTGAGCCACCCCCCATCCCCAGCTGGAGTTGGGTCGGGGAGAGTTGCGCTGGCAGCTGTGGGGAGCTGCTGCGGACCCTCCACCTGCCCTGGGTGGGGAGCCTGAGCAGCCTCCGACCTGTGTCCCAGTCCCCCGCCCAGGGCAGGTGGAGGATCTGTGCCGGGTTCCTCACAGCTGCCTGCCCGTCTCTTACCGTCAGAGCCCTGCGCAGATACAAAATTTGTATCCGCATCTGTGCTGCTATCCGCAAAAATGCTCCACAGATATAAAGCAGATACCTGCGGGTTTGCAGGGCTCTGCTAATTTGAAGTCTGGTGATCTGAGTTCTGGTCCTAGCTCTGCGCAGACTCCCTGTGTGACCATAGGAAAGTCTCTTAAACTTTTCTGGGTTTTGTTTCCTGATCTGTAAAGTTCAGATAATAATTCTTACTTATGTAATACATTGTGTAAGCAATAATATTTGCTCACACAGGATGAATTAATATTTGCAAAGTAGTGAAATAGAAGTTATGTATAAACAGAGGTGCCAACTTTATAATGTGCTGGGGGGTGTGTGTGTGCGCTTGACTCCCTGGCTCTGCCTCTTCCTGCCCCATTCTGCCCTCTCCCCTGAGCACGTACTGCTCGTACTCCTCCCCTTCCTTCCCAGTGCCTCCTGCATACCGCGGAACAGCTGATCACGGTGGGCAGGATGTGCGGGGAGAGAGAGGGAGGAGTTGATTGGCAGGGCCACCAGCGGGCGGGAGGAGGAGTCTGGCTGCACCCACCATTTTTGAGCAACCACGGAGTCGGCACCTATGTGTATAAGTACTAAGTATCAAAATGATATCCTTCTCTAATTTTCCCAAACAGTTCAAATATTGAAACTTCAAGTTCCCTACCTCTGGCACCTTACCATCCATGCCAGCTTCTCCTGTCTCTTAATGTTTCTGTTCCCTTCCTCCTCTTCACTCTAGAAGATATAAATTATGTTTGTAAATATACATGTATGTATATGATATGTCATTGCCAACTCTAAAAGGATCCAGACACTTGGAACCAATTGTTTAAGGGATACTTCAAAAATCATACTTTTTGCATGAAACTTTTCTCTTACTTCTGATACAAAGTACATCTAAGATGGTTATAGCTGAAAGAGATGAGAATTTTCTTTCCCCCATTTCTGTTTGTTTACTTTGTGCATTTCACAGCAGTTTGTGTATATTGAGTTTCACTGTTTGCTTATACTGTATAGTCAATCCATTTCCTCTCTTTTGCGTGGGTTGTGGATTGTTCACACAGCAGCAGGGGAGAGAAAAATATTTTTTTTTAAATAGGAAAATGTGATTGTAAAACAGAAAATTGTCCTCAGGGAGTCAGAATTTACTTTTGGTGCGTTTTTTTTAATGACTTCATTTCAGATTGACTCGGTTCCTTTTAAGGCGTGTGTAATTTGATCTGCTTTATAGAGGTTAACATCATTCAGTGAACTGTTTAGCATTCATTTGATAAAGATACACGTACTGTAGATAGCAATTGTGGTTCTTGGAAAAGTATTCTTTTTTGCTAATTTTCTTCAGCATGGCAATCAGGATGCAAAAGTACTCTTTAATGTGTTCCAATAATGAACTTTTCTGTTTCATTTTAAAAGCTAGTTTCCAGTAAAGGATTAAAGGCATTTTGTAAATTATGCATAAAATGTGAGAATTGCATGCCAGTAGGAAGGCAACAGGTTTTCACAACAGGTTCAGATGTGTTTGATACTTATGCCAGACATGACAAACTGGAGGCCCTTCATAGTGCTCAGCTCGTAAACACTGTGTGTTGATTTGAACACGGAAACAGTGAGACACAGACACCATAATGTGATTAAATGTGGAGGCTGTATTTTTATTAACAACTCACACCATACTAGGGTAAGCCACCCCACACCCCAATGTATTATAAACCTGAACATGAGAGTGAAGGCCACCCTTAGGTCTGCCAGGCACCCCAGACTGGAAGCTAGAGTCCTGACCCCCTCCTTTCCTCCACGCTGGTGGTAGGAGACACGCGAAGAGGGAAGGCACAAGCTCCATGAGACATATAGGCATACCCCCTGGCTATTCCATGAAAGTGCTCAGGACCAATGCCCAGGCAGCATGCTGGGTTTAGGGCCTTTAATTGTATCCTTCCTAATCCACCAGCCACACCAAAGTTATAATAATTGTAATTAAATCTCCCACAGCCAAACCTCCTGGATGCCATGTGGAAGGTGAAAAAACCTCACACAGCAACTTGCTAATTTCACCAGGTGGGGAAAAATCTTCCCTCCAGAACAGGCAGTCAGGATAGCCCCTGGCATCAGAGGAGATCCAGCATTAGTAGCTTAAAAGTGGGGCTGAAACAGAGAGCCTGCAAGGCTTCCCCACCTGGGAAGCAAACCTTGTCACTCCCTTTCCCCCACTGCACCAGATGGGAGCCAATCATCCAACCCTGCACCCCTCCTCTGTCCACCTACCCAGTGGCAGCAGGAGTGAGCCTGTCATGCCCCACAGCCTGGACACAGGGCTGGTCTACGCTGGTGGGGGGGGGGGGAAATCAATCTAAGATACGCAACTTCAGCTACGTGAATAGCATAGCTGAAGTCGAAGTATCTTAGATCGATTTACCTCTCGTCCTCATGGCGCGGGATCGACGTCCGCGGCTTCCCGTCGACTCCACTACAGCCATTCATGCTGCTGGAGTTCCGGAGTCGACGGGAACGCTTTCGGGGATCGATATATCGCATCTAGATGAGACGCGATATATCGATCCCCGAGAAATCGATCGCTACCCACCGATATGGCGGGTAGTCTAGACGTACCCATAGATGCAACATGTAAGTCCTCCACCCTTGGGAGAGGTAGCTTGGGGAAAGGGAAACAAGGAGAAGAGTGAAGCATTATCCCCCCACTCACCAGAGGTGAGGGGGAGTGTGGGAAGCAAGGGGGCATGTGGAACACTACATTAGCTGCTTCTGGTTGAGAACTGTCTCCACTGTTCCTGCCTCCACCAAAACCCCAGCTGCCCATTGGGGTGAGCACTTACTTTCTTTTTTGGTCCTGAAGTGCAAGATAGTGAGTGAAGTGAAGCACACATGTTGATCCACTCCCAGTTAACACAGTGAAGTCACACCAGTGTGAAGTTATTATGTCTATCTTATCTATTCATTCAGCTCTCTTCCTTAGTATCTGAGTGCTAATTGGGGTGGTGCCCAGAGCCCCCAATTAGGTTCAGTAGTCCATTCTGTTAGTTGATGTACAAACAGAGGAAGATAAGATCCTTGCCCTGAAGAGCTTAGCGGTTGTAAGTGAGGTCAGAGCCAGGGCAATAACTCCTTTTGTAACTATGAATAAAGGTTTTAGAGTTGCTCAAGACAAAAATTTACTAATAAGCAAGTTAGCTTGTTAAATATACAAGTGTGAATGGTCACAAAAATCTCTGAATTATGAATATTTTAAACTAATTACACTATTAAGTGTAGTGTAGTGAGTCACCTCAAAAGAATGTTAGCAGTGCACAGAAAAGCAAGGTGGTCTTTACTAGAAGGCAAGAGATTACTGAAATCATACTTGTGTGATTTTTTTTCTTTCAGGAAGAATCATCTAAGCAATTGGGAAAGAACAAAAGAGTAAGAAAGGACAAGAAGAGAACTGAACATTAATTCATTTAAAAATAACATAAAAAGTTTAGTTTACACATATTTATATAAAATTAAACATGAATCATTTCTCTGTAGAAAAGATCCTCAGAAATGTATATTTTTATTCAGTAAAAAATTCAACAAGGGTTTAGAAATATTTTCTTTCTGTTCTGTGGTTGCCTCAGCTGTTCTGGAATGGAGAGCTTAAACAAATGAGTTTTCCATACTCTCATACTTTTAAACTGGATCCTGTGCATACCCAGAGCCATTTTTTTTTGTCAACTACAGTTGATTCAGGCAGAACATGGATTAACTGTCCTCCATACAATCAGGTCACTAGTCAAGTGCCTGTCTTGGACTGGGACTCAGTCAGCAGGGTTCTTTAGCATTGGGATGAAGACATGAAAACTTTGGTAAAGAATATTGTCTTTTAAAGCTTTCTGTACCTAACAAAAAAAGCAGATAGGCTCTCTTGTGTATCTAGTCCTTGAGCATACAATTCAGAGTCTGCTTGATGGAGTCTCAAGAGCTATCACGAAGAAAAAAAGAAAAGGTGGCAATCCACAGACTATAAAAGTCACTTTGTCAATCCATTGAGAACTTTGTTGCATGCATGTCAGGCTGAAACCTGTGTAGGTGAGGTGCCCTAAAATTGGAAGAGCAAATGTTTTTGAAACAGGAAACAGCAATTTTGAAATCGTGTATTGCACCTAATAATGAATATTAAATACCAAGTATCTGTACAAGTGTTTCTGTTTTGTAAATTGTATAGAATCTTTCACGCCAATAATTTTTCCTCTCTCATAGAACTTCCAGATTTCTCTCCACTATACTGCAAATTTAGGTCTTGATCCTGCAAAGGGAGTCAATGGGATTCCTGTTATGCATTAAGGACCTGCCATGGAGATCCTGAGGTTTTTTTCCTGTATCTCTCACTTTCAGGGATGTACTCAATTAACTGAGGATCTTTTTCATCTCTAACTTTTATGATCTTTAATTGCTAGGGTTGATAGTTTCTATTTGAGTTCTAACAATAAAGCCACTTTCATAGGCTTGGTTCACACTAGAAAATTTTAGTGGTATAGCACTGTCAGTGAGAGGTATGCTTTTTTAAAATGGCATTTATATATCAGCAAAAGCCTTAGTGCAGATGTAGTTGTATCAGGAAAAAAAGTGCTTTGACAGTATAGTTTATTTTGCTCACCAAACTGATATAAAATATACCAGCAAAAGCACTTTTTTGCTAGTATAACTTGAATCTGCCCTTGAGTTGCTGGTACAGTTATACCCACAAACATTTTCTACCATAGACCTGGGCTGATTAAACTAGTTACACCAGAGTGTCACAGAGCAATGGAGAAATCTCATATCCATAACTTTAGTATGACTAAACATGTTAAGTCATCTAATGGCCTCATTTCCAAAAGAATGGAACACCCACAGATCCTTTTGCAGCTGCTTAGTTATCTTACAGATGGATTCATTTAAAGCCAAAACACTGTCCTTTACTTCTGGTAAACTGTTGACAAATATTCCCAATATTCCAGTGTTTTCCTTAGAGGTAGAAATTGCTCCAATTATTTTATGTAAAAATAGGTTGGGCTTCAGATATTTTACAAACACGATCGATTCCAGTCCCATGATGATATGTTTGTTTCATTCACTCCTTCCAAAATGAACACTTTAGCTTATGTTTTCAAAAGTGACTAGTGATTTTAAGTGTCTAAGTTTGTAGATGCCCAAGTTGAGATACCTTAAAGGGGTCTGATTTTCAGAAAATGCTGAGCCCCTACCCCCTAAAAAGCAAGTGCCTTTCTGGAGTGTCAAGTCAGGCATCCCAAAATTGAGGAACTCATAATCCTTGGTCACTTCTAAAAATGTAGGTCTATATTCCTCCTAAAATAAACTATAACAAATCAACTCTCAAGTTGAAGGAAATTGGAAAGCAGACTAGCAAAGCTAAGAGACTTGAGAATCTTTAGGAAAGGTTGACATGGATGTTGTGTATTTGGTTGTCATGGTTTTTGTTGCTATGGCAACTGAGTTAGATTATTAGGGGATAGCCCAGCCTGTTTCGGCCGGTTGGGTGAGCTCTGTGTCTGTAAATAAAATGGTAGTTTTGTTAGCTGTCTGCTGTCTGGCCTCAAGTGATTTCTTCCTAAACCGGCTGCCCCCAAGGATATAACAAGTGGCAATGAGGGTGGGATTCCGGTGCTCCAGTAACAGAAGGAAGTAGAAGTTAAGGTAAAGAACAAACAAACAAAAAACCTGCTTGTTTGCACTGACTGTGAAAGTGAAACTAAAAATCATGGCTACTCTGACCAGGCCACTGGAACCTTTTGATGAGAATATAGAGCAGTGGCATGTATATACTGAGCGTTTTGAGCTTTTTGTTATTGCAAATGACATTACAGAAGCGAAGAAGGTGCCAATATTCTTAAGTGTTGTAGGGGCTCAAACCTACTCCCTGCTACGCAGCTTACTACACCCTGTTAAGCCTGAGACTAAATCTTACAGTGACATTGTGGAAATCCTGAGGTCCCATTTTTCCCCAAAACCACTGGTAATTGCTGAAAGATATAGGTTCCACAAAAGCGACCAAAAGGAAGATGAAACAGTTGTACAATTTGTAGCAATTTTAAAAAAGCTAGCAGAACACTGTGAATTTAAAGAGATGTTAAATGATGCCCTGCGTGACAGGTTAGTGTGTGGCCTCTACAGTGAAGCTATACGGAAGCGCCTACTGATGGAGGCTGAGCTTACATTACAGAAGGCTGTTGATACTGCTGTCTCCATGGAACTGGCTACAAGGGAGGTGCAATACATCGGTGCATCCCCTAGCGTGCAAAAAGTGTCACAAGAACCGACCCACAAAACTGTGCAGAGTCAAGAATGTTACCGCTGTGGTAAGCTGGGTCACCAGGCATCAGAATGCTGGTGTAAAGACCTGGTGTGTTCACACTGTGGCAAAAAGGGACACATTGAGTGTGCCTGTAAACAAAAGAAAAAGAGGCCTGTGGTCTGGCCGACAAAAAGAGGAACCCTGCATACCCTAGAGCAGACCCAGGATGATCAAGGTGACACCTCATCGCGAGAGGAAGTGCCACTGCATGTTTTGTCTTTGGCAGTGGGCTCACATGAATACTGGGTAACCCCGTTGTTGAATGGCAAACCTATACGCATGGAACTGGACACCGGTGCAGCCGTCTCACTGGTCTCCGAGACTGTGTATAAAGAAAAGCTACAGCATCTTCCGCTTAAGGCAACAAAAACTGTTCTGAAGACGTATACGGGAGAAGCTGTGCCCATGTTGGGCACTATTGATGTTAAGGTGGAGCTCAATGGACAGGCTGCTAAATTGCCACTGTTTGTGGTGAGAGGTAACTACCCAGCCTTAATGGGTAGGTCTTGGCTTGGGAAGATTCAATTGAACTGGGCAGAAGTGCACCGGATGACTAAAGAAGAAACCAGTCTAACCCCTATACTAAGGAAACATGCTGCTGTTTTTGGAGATAATTTGGGAAGTATGAAGGGAATCACTGTGACATTGAACATTAAACCTGACAGTCCACCAAAATATCTGAAAGCCCGAACTGTGCCATATGCCATCAGGCCAAAAGTTGAAGCAGACCTGGAGCGCCTGGTCACCAATGGAGTCCTAATACCAGTTACCCATAGCTCATGGGCCACTCCTATCATTCCAATAGTGAAGAAAGATGGCTCTCTCCGGATTTGCGGTGATTTTAAAGTCACTGCCAGTGTTGTGTGCAGAGCAATACCCGCTTCCCCGCATTGATGACCTCTTCACAGGCATGGCTGGGGGACAAAAGTTCAGTAAGATTGATCAGAGTCAAGCATATTTACAGATGCACGTCGATGAAAAGTCCCAAGAGCTGTTGACTATTGTGACTCATAAGGGGCTTTATTGATACTGTCGCCTACCCTTTGGAATAACGTCTGCTCCCGCCCTGTTCCAGAGGGCTATGGACCAGATCTTGTGTGGCTTGTCAGGAGTTCAGTGCTATCTGGATGATATCCTGGTCACTGGAAGAAATGAAGAGGATCACTTAAAGAATTTAGAGGCTACCCTACAAAGAGTGGAAGAGTATGGCCTACGAGTTCGCAAAGACAAGTGTGAATTCTTCAAGCCCTCTGTTGAATATTTGGGACACATCATTGATTCTGCAGGTTTTCATAAGGCCCCTGCAAAAGTTAAAGCTATTGTGGAGGCTCCCCCACCTCGAAATGTAAGCCAGCTGTGCTCGTTTCTAGGACTACTGAACTATTATGGAAAGTTCATCTCACAGTTAGCCACACTGCTAAAACCACTTCATGAGCTCCTTGGGCAGAACAAGGCCTGGAAGTGGACTGAAGCCTGTGATGTTGCATTTAACAAAGCTAAGGATGCATTGCTAAATTCTGAAGTTCTAACACACTTTGATCCATCCTTACCCCTGCAATTGGCCTGCGATGCCTCCCCTTATGGAGTGGGAGCAGTCGTGTCACATATTATGCCTTCGGGAGAAGAGAGACCTATTGCTTTTGCTTCACGCACTCTAAGCAAAGCAGAAACTAACTACACCCAAATCGAACGTGAGGCATTAGGAATTGTTTTTGGAATTCGGAAGTTTCATCAGTACCTGTTTGGGCAAAAGTTTACTCTTCTCACAGACCATCGACCTCTGACGTCAATTTTTGGACCTTACACAGGCATTCCCCCATTAGCTGCTAGTCATATGCAACGTTGGCCATTGTTACTTTCAGCGCACACATATGAAATCAAATATCGGAAATCCACTCTGCACGGCAATGCAGATGGCCTCTCAAGGTTGCCTTTGCCGGTCAAACATCAAGATAGTGCCCAAAAGGAAATCTTCTACTTTGACCAGGTAGAGAATACACCCATCACTGCTACTCAGATAAAGAAGGCAACTCGCGTTGACCCAGTATTGTCCCAAGTTATGGACCTGGTGATGCATGGAAAATCTCGACAAACCTCTCCGGTCTCACCCAACCTTGTTACCTACATGTCCAGGAGGACGGAGTTATCGGTCGAATCTGGTTGTTTGTTGTGGGGGAGACGTGTCATTAGTCCACCACCATTGAGATCACAGATGTTAGAACAGCTACATTCCGGTCACTGTGGAATAGTGCGCATGAAGGAAATTGCTCAAAGCTATTTTTGGTGGCCTGGATTGGACAGTGCTATTGAAGAGAAGGCAAAAGCTTGTATGTCATGTCAGGGTGTGAGGAATGCACCCCAATGGGCACCCCAACACCCATGGGACTGGCCTGAAAACCCGTGGCAACATATTCACGTTGACTTCGCTGGCCCCCTTGAAGGAAGCATGTTCTTGGTGGCAGTAGATGCCCATTCTAAATGGCCAGAAGTCTCTATAATGCAGTCCACTACTGCAGAGAGTACTATCCAAAAACTACGAGGACTCTTTAGTCATTTTGGTCTGCCAGAACAACTTGTGAGCAACAACGGACCGCAGTTCGTCTCTCAGGAGTTTCAAAATTTTATGAAGGCAAACAGGATACACCACATCACGTCAGCACCATCTCATCCATCCACCAACGGATTAGCTGAAAGATTTGTGCAGACAATGAAACACGCTTTGAAATCAGCAAGGGGACAACACTCCATTCAAAAGCGTCTGGATACCTTCTTACTTTCCTACAGAAACACACCTCATGCTACGACCCAGGCTTCCCCAGCCTTTCTAATGATGGGACGACAGCTGCGCACTTGCTTTGATCTGCTGAAACCTTCTGAACCCCGACAAATTGTGCAACATCAGCAGCAATATCAAGTCATCAGATGGGCACCCAGAGCAAAAGACCGAACCTTTAGCATGGGACAGCCAGTTTTGGCTCGGAATTATACTTCCAGAGCTAAATGGGTCCCTGCCACAATCATCACTCAAACAGGACCTGTTTCCTACACAGTCCGGACTGCAGAGAATCTTACCTGGCGGCGACATGTAGATCAGCTGTTGCCAGGTCATGCCAGTCCTCAGGACACATCTGCAGTTGAGGGGTCTGACTTCACCTCTTCTGGTGAGACACCGAATCACGAATCACCTGTTCCTGACTGTTCTCCTCCATTACTGCCGGCGGCTGTGATACTCCTTTACCCAGCACGAGCTGATACCACCTCCTCACCTGTTCGTGCTGCGGACCCTGAGCCCATGGTACTTTCGGGTGCAACAACACCAGTAGTTCGCCGTAATCCACCTAGAGACAGAAGGCCTCCTCATCAGCTGGATCTTTAGCTAGGGCGAACCCACGGTTATGGGGCAAAATAATCCCCAGGGTTTAGCCGGGAATGGAGGCAGTCTACCCTCCTTCTCTAGTCTAGTGTGTGTTTTATTTAGGGGATGTTCTTATTTGGGGGGAGGAATATGTTGTGTATTTGGTTGTCATGGTTTTTGTTGCTATGGCAACTGAGTTAGATTATTAGGGGATAGCCTAGCCTGTTTCGGCCGGTTGGGTGAGCTCTGTGTCTGTAAATAAAATGGTAGTTTTGTTAGCTGTCTGCTGCCTGGCCTCAAGTGATTTCTTCCTAAACCGGCTGCCCCCAAGGATATAACAATGGAAGTCTCCAAGTTAGAGCTGTTCAAATAATACTAAAAATGATTTGCAAATATTTTAGTGAATAAATGTGGTAACTTTGCTAAGCTCTTATTCATGGTGTCATATGGTTTGTTGTTTGAATACCTTGACCAATGCCAATTTATTTATGAAGATGTTAGAGAATCCCAAAAGCTCCATGAATTTTTGCCCAAATAATTATTCAGCTGAAAATTCAGATAAGTGTTGGTTGCCTTTTATTTTCCTATTACAAAAGTTTGTCAACGAATCAGTGAGCAAAAACAATCCCATTTAATTGAGGTAGCAAATAACATCTGAGAGCAAATAGTCAAAAGCAAATAGACAGTATGTATGTGTTTGTGTAACTGCTGGTGTGTAAATCCCCGTCTGTGCCAGTCCAGAGAATAGACGACTTGTTACAGCAGCCAGCTACTGAGCCTTGTCTCTTTAGCTCAAGCAGCTCCTGCTTTTAGCTCTGGATGTTCCCAGTTCAGTCCCCTTTGTGTCACCTCCAGGACGGTGGCCATCATGCTTGCATTTGTTTCTTCTGCAGAATGTTAGCTGCTGTTGAACTACCTCTTTTGGACTGATAAGATACGAGAAGTTATATCCTCTTTTTTTTTTAAAGTATTTTTCTAATTTAAAGCTGCCTGATTGAGAGCAAAGTTTTACTTGTGGCTTTCCACAAAACACTTGTTTTGCAATAAAGCATGAGAGTAGATTTTTGTTCCAAACATCGTGAGAAATGCTTCAATGTATCTTACAGACAAAGAACTTGTGTTCCCTGTGATACTTTGAACTGCTGGTAGACCTTCAAGGGGGTTGGGCTCAATCATTTGATTGCATACAACTGTCTCTTCATTGTCCTTTAAAGCATAGAAGGGCATCTTAGGTCAGATGTCAAAAGGTTTAGGATTGATGTAGATATCAAGACAAGTGAGATATTTATTGAAATCTGACAATGACGATGTGCATGGTGTTCCAGGATATACTCTGCTGGAGTACAACTTGTGTAACTCTGAGAATGTGCTATTTAATTCAAGTTTAATGTGCTAGTAAATTCTAGATGGATGTCAGTTTTGTTCTGATCAATAAATTATAGGGAACCTTTCTAGCTTTAATCTCTCTAGCTGTGATAGTCAGTTTTTACAGCTCTGATGTAATCCAACTTCTTGGTGATTTTGAGATATGGCTCTGGGCAATAAAAGGCACAGTTGTGGTCTGTAGTATGCGCCCATTGAGAGGAGTACAGGAGAGTAAGACACCCTTTGTCTCTTCTGTGTGAGATAAGGATATCTAAGGGAACAGCAGCCTCTACAAGGCTGATTTTCCCCCATCCCATGCAGATTGGCAGGGAATGGATGGAGATTTCATTCTGCTCTCTCCATGCCAGTTTAGCTGTGCCAGCCAGCATGTGGGGGAAACAATCTGGGTCAGGGATAGGGTTGGCACAGTGTAATCTCCCACCATGGAGCAAGGGATGAAAGAGGCAGTATGTTGAGACTAAGTCAGAATTTGGTCTCTGGTCTGCCCCTTAACTCATCAGGGCTTTTGGCAAAGACACAATCTAGTCCAAAATAAATAGATGTTCCTATATTTCACTTTAATAGTGAAACATTTTATTATCTTAATTAGGTGAATTTCAGTATCCTAAAGTAATAGCCACAAACATTGCAGTAGCATTACTTACTATTGCAAGCTGTAGTGCTTTGGAACTTGGCTGCAAAATATTACAGTATTTTCATAAGGGTTTGGATGGATGAATTTAAAAATTAACAAAACAAAATTTAAATACAGCACAATGCTTCCCCTCTGAACACAACAATGCTTCATTTACTATGGGATCAGCTAGATTTAAACAAATCTTGTAGGACTTTAACTGGCAAATAGGATCAAACAAGAAGAATTGTGCAAAAGTCATTCTAATTCCTTTATATTAAAAGCCATTATCCAAATATATTTTATACTTCTAATAAAATATAATGGTGCTTTTAAACAAGCAAAGAAACAAAATGCTGTTAAATGTCCCCTATCACTGTAATTCAGATACCAAATTATGGACTAAATACATATTTCATCCAATAAATGTGAAAGGATTTTCCAGCAGGCTGGAAAAATTGAGTGATCTGTTTATCAGAAGAAAATTCAGAGAGAGAAATTAATATGGCATTAATCCCTACTCAAGTCATTAAATACAGCCACCTCCTCCATATAAATATGCCCATAAAAGGGTGCAAACAGCAGTTGGAGAACAGAGGGGGGGGAAGGGTGCTTTAAAATGTTTTTATTATTTTGATTGCAATGACTTTGCTGTATTGGAAGGAAATCAGACTGCACCTGAAACCCAATTGACCACTCTAGGACCCCGAAGTGCCTAGAAACAGTATCTGTATTCCCTTTTTTTTATATTTAAATTGAAAATTTAAATGCTGTCATTCTGCCAACAGCTCCTTTGACATTTGTAGTCTGGTCTCCGATATGGATTTTTCAAACAAACAAACAAACAAACAAACAAACAAACAAACAAACAAACAAACCCAACGTTGTTAGAAAAGCCTTTTCTATCAAAGTGCTGGGTTCTCCATGAGCCAAGGTGAATTCAAAAGGAATGACAGAATACTGAGAGCTAGTTCCTGCTAGTCTTATAAACTGCAAGGTCCTGCGGCCAGATGGTATGCAGGATGCGCTTTGATTACCCTCAGTGCAAAGTTATTTAAGTTGAAAAAAAGATAGCATAAAACATTTAATCCAACACTCCTACCATGTACTCAGAATTTTTCAGTACATAAATCTAAAAAGGATTAGTTTGTTCCTAAACCATTTTTATTTTTTACAGGAGATAAAAAATCATTTTATTATCCCAACATAGCAATTTTAAATTTTGAATTGTAGTAATAGTTTGGTCTTGTAATGTCTTAATACTTTGAAAAGGCATTCAGTGCAGCTCTGTTACCTATTACTGTACAGTTTTAGATTTGCAGTTCATACTTCTATGGGAATTCTACACCAAAAAAATTAAAAATTCTGCACACTATTTTAAAATTCTGTAAAATTCTACATATTTTATTTGTCAAAACACCACAATATAATCACACCAGTTTCAATTATTTTGGTAATTTATTTCAAAATACCTGTCAGCAAGTATGTCTGTAATAATACAGACAACAAAAAAAGATTTAGGAAATGTTTTTTGACAAATAGATTCCTTAATAGGAATATTAATACAGAACTTTGAGTAATAATTCATTTAAACTACAATATAGAAATGTATTTCCCACAGTGCAAAGGTTTGGGGGAATCAGGGCTAATGGAGGAGCTGAGGGAGAGGGAAGTAATTGCTAGGAAGAAGCCTTGGAGTGAACCTGCAGGGTCGTTGGATGTGGGTGGGAGAAGTATGGAACAGTTTTTTGGGGGAGGAGGAAGGGATTATTAGGGAGTTGCGGAGCCTCCCCCATGCAGACACTGGCTAACCCTAGCCTATCATTCAGTCAGACACATCTGCCCTGTCCCCGGGTGGCCTTGCACCAATATTCAGCCCTCACCCCTGTCTGTCACTGCTATAGCCATTCTAAACCCCAGTCTGCAACCCCCTGCAGCAGCCCAAGGTGCCCCACACTGTCTGTCCCCACCATATCCCGTGCCGCCTCACCTGGCTCCATCAGCAAGGCACTTTGAGGAACGCAGCCTCTTCTCCCACTTCCCTCTCAGCAGCTGGCTGCTCCCTACCAGGAGCGGCTTCCCTTTTTTCTGCCACCAGGGTAGCCCCGGTGAGTGAAAAAATTCTGCAGGGGTTATGAATTCTGTGCATGTGCAGTGGTGCAGAATTCCCCCGGGAATAATTTCACTAAGAATGCCTGCAAGGAAAAAATCTACATAACTGACTGTGCTCACTTGAGCATATTAGATTTTCACCTCTCATTCAAATCAACATGCTAGATAGTAAAGTTGCTCTTTTTATAGAATTGTCACTAAACCTTTCACACAATATCCTGCTGGAGACACATGTTCAGCAATCTATTAGGTACCAGTTAGCTGCCTTAGAAATTCTTCTAGTTATTTACAATTTTATTTAATTCTAAGCTTTCAAGTATAGTTAGTAATTGTCTAGCTAATAATTTTCTCTCCCAGTTTCATCATAGTTACAATGCTGCAGCAGAACTCTTCTAATAACTAATAGAATGGATCCCTGATTAAATTGTGACTACATTAGGAATATTTTTGAAACATTTCTCAGTGTTGCTAACAGTATTTGGAGCCCTAGTATAGACAGCCTGTTGCTCCCAATACCTTTTCCAGCACTCTGCTGATCCATCTGATGGCTGCTTACTGGCCTTTTCTGTCCTATTAAGCATTGCCTGAGTCTTATAATCAGCAAACATCCAACAAAAAGATGTTTCCAAACTTCTGACAAGGTTAACCTGGGTGTCTAATTTAATGGATTTCTTTGCTAATGTATGCATAATAGGAAGAAAAATTCTAATGGTAAGCAGGTCTCTTAAATTTTCACATGTCTAAATGAAAGCTGTCATTTCTATTACTATATATGGAAATAGTGGGATGCTACTCCTTTTCATTTTCAACCAGATAATCCCATGTTGAATTAGATCCAGCTAGCTTACTTTAGATCAAACTTCAGTATATGGTAGCAGGGGGAAGAAAACAGGTTGCAGCACTGCTTAGCAGTTGTTAAGATCTGTGGTTTGTACAATGATGCCTGGAAATGAGATAATGCTCAAAGTAGATGTGAGTAACTTCTTATATAGTTTACATTCTGGTATTACTTACATAGTGTGCAGATTTTGTATGAATAATAACATTTTTTATGTCTATAATGCAAGGGTGGGCAAACTTTTTGGTCTGAGGGCCACATCTGGGTGGGGAAATTGCATGCAGGGCCATGAATGTAGGGCTAGGGCAGGGGGTTGGGGTGCGAGAGGGAGTACGGGGTGTGGTAGGGGGTGAGGTGTGCAGGAAGGGGCTCAGGGGAAGGGGTTGGTGCAGAGGAGGGCTGCGGGGTGTATGAGGGGGCTAAGGGAAGGGTTTAGGGTGCAGGAGGGGGCTCAGGGCAGGGGGTGGGGTGCAGCGGGGGCTCAGGGCAGGGGCTGGAGTGCAGGAGGGCTGTGGGGTGTGGCTCAGAGCAAGGGTTTAGGGTGCAGGAGGGGGATCAGGGCAGTGGGTTGGGGTGCAGCAGGGGGCTCAGTGCAGGAGGGGTGTGCCAGGGGGTTAGGGTGCGGGGTGCAGGAGGGGTTCAGGGTGCAGGCCCCAGCCCGGCACCACTTACCTGGAGCGGCTCCTGGGTGGCAGTGGCGCGCAGCGGGGCTAGGAAAGGCTTCCAGCCTGCCCTAGCCCCACACCACTCCTGGAACTAGCAGGCACCACGTCCCTGCGGACCCTGGAGGAGGGAGGAGGGGCAGAGGGCCCTCGCAGCTCCCATTGGCCATGGTTTCCTGTTCCCGGAGCCCTCTTTCCCCTCTCCCCCATGGGCCGCAGGGATGTGGTGCTGGCCGCTTCAGGGAGGGGTGCAGGGCCTGCAGCACCACAGGGCTGGCAATCCCGCGGCCAGATCCAAACCCCTGATGGGCCGGATCCGGCCCGCGGGACATAGTTTGCCAACCCCTGCTATAGTGCCTTCTATCCAACGATTATCTGAAAGCATTTTGCAAGCAATAATGAATTTACTCCAACACCCTATAGAGTAAATCTTTGTATTCCCATTTTGAAGATGGGTAACTAGAGTCAAAGCTTGAAACCAGCATTTTCAAACTTGGGTACCTAAAGTTAGACCCTATAAACCATTTTTAAGCTTCTGAATAAAAGTGCCTTGATTTTTCAGAGTTGTTTCACAGCTTCCAATGAGTGGCTTATGTATAAATAAAAATCCGTGTGCACACAATTGGCACTCCATTTCTATCACCAGCCCTACAAAGTCATGGCCTCAGTGAAGCCAAAAGCAAAGCTCCCACTGACTTCAATAGGGCCAGGATTTCTCCCCCGTTTTCAGGAAGTTAGCTTCTGATCCTGGTTCACTGAAGTCAATGCCTGTCACTGGGCGCAGGATTAGACTCTTATTGGTTAACATCAGTCCAAAAGATATCAGATATAATTTTTCTGTATATGAGCTTTGAACTATAGAGACTGTATGAACAGGAAAATATTTTTTAAAATAATAAAAATAATAAAAAAAGATAAATAATTCTGATCTCCATGACATGGAAAACATCATTTTATATGGTTGTACATCATCAAGCAAATGGGACCTCAGTCCTACAGCAATAGAAATAATAATTTGTTGTTGCTAAATAAATACTGAAGAAATTAGAAATTAAACCTATTTTTCTTCCCTAGAATTAAGTCCCTGCAAATACATATAAATGGGAAACAAATTCCAGAGAAAATCTGGTGCGCACACTATGCTAACCATCAAAAATTCTTGTCTATAATAAGAAAGAGTGAGCAAGAAAGCAATTTTTCAAGCCAGCTTTTCTGACCTCCATTGATAAGGATCATCCTGAAGGAAACACAGTGTGACATTCTGTACCTCGAGGGAACACCCAGCACCCCCATGTTCATCCTTATAAAATGATTGTGTGGTATCTAACGCAAAGTTTGTCACGTTGGGTGTCTTCAGAAGGCTCATAATACACTGAGCATTGTTGTTTTAATAATGTTATAGGCTGCATAGGCACCAACTTCCCCTCTGCCTGGTGGGTGCTCGACCCCCCCATACCTCTGGCCCTGCCTCTTTCCGTCCCTGCATCGCCCTCACCCCACCCCCATTCCACCCCCTTCCCCAAGTCCCTGTCCCTGCCCTGCCTCTTCTCTGCCTCCTCCCCCCAAGCGTGCCACGTTCCTGCTCCTCCCCTTCCCTTCCAGAAAGTCCTAAGCACCACCAAACAGCTGTTAGGCAGCAGAGGGGTGGGAAGTGCTGGGAGGGAGGGGGAGGAGCGGGGATGCGGCATGCTGGGAGGGGAGGAAAAGGAGACGAGGAGGGAGGAGCTTGGTTGCTGGTGGGTGCAGTGCACCCGCTAATTTTTCCCTGTTGGTGCTCCAGCCCCGGAGCACCCACGGAGTCAGTACCTATGATAAGTTGTAATTTCATGTATATAGTTATGAGGCTGAAAATGTGTCCTCATGTTTTAAAACAAGACCAGGCAAAAACTCTCCAAGAGCAGAGCGGCAGTTCACACCTCATCAGGGCAGGTATGGGACAAACCCAGCCCAGTTTCACAGGAACAAAGGACACTGGCCTAGGCAGCAACAGAGGATATCTTGAACTCTCAAGTGAGTCACCCCCTTTCCTTTGGTCAGTTTGGGACTACGATGAGGTAATGCTCACCTGACTCTGAAGGGGGAGGGGCAAAGCCAAGAGGGAAGAAAGAACACAATAAAAGGGAGAGACATTTGCCCTGCTCTTCCTCTCTCTTCCATCTACATCTACAAACAACACACCAAGTGACTGAAGCACTGATCAAAGGGGAGAACCTGGCTGAAGGGCAACCAGCCAGCCTGTAGTGAGAAGCATCTACGTTTGTAAGGGTATTGAAAGTGTTTAGATCAGCTTAGAATGTGTTTTGCTTTCATTTCATTTGACCAAATCTGACATGTTATGCTTTGATTTATAATCACTTAAAATCTATCTTATAGTTAATAAATCTGTTTGTTTATTCTACCTGAAGCAGTGTGTTTGGTTTGAGGCATATCAGAGACTCCCCTTGAGATAACAAGACTGGTACATATCAATTTCTTTGTTAAATTGATGAACTCATATAAGCTTGCAGCATCTAGCGCACATAACTGGACACTGCAAGATGGAGGTTCCTAGGGTTGTGTCTGGGACCAGAGTTATTGGCTAGAGTCATTCAGTTGCAAGTAGCTGGGAGTGGCTTACATGCCAGAGGCTGTGCGTGAACAGCCCAGGAGTGGGGGTTCTGACAGTAGAGCAGGGTAAGGCTGGCTCCCAGAGTCAAAGATTGGAGTGATCTAGTAGATCACTGGTCGAGATAACACCAGAGGGGAACGTCACACAGTCACTGCATTTTAAAATTAGCATTTGAAAACTTTGCTTCCTGTTTATTGGTGATACTTCTGCAGATTCATTTCTCGGGACATTTCAGCTAAATGGACCATGCTTTTGAAAACAAGGAAGCTGTGCAAAATCTAGATTTACCAAGCATCAGAATCTTGCAATCATTTTTTTTTACTTTATTAAATCATTTTGGATGCTCAATATTTGTTTTTCAGTATACAGTATCTTATTAATTTTTTTTATCTTCATTAACAGTTACTGTACTGTTTCTTCAGAAAAGAGCCTGAAGTGGATGGACAATATGTATAGCAAATGTGCTGAAGGTCAAAACATGACTTCATCCACACCGAACTTGGAACCAAAATTTACATTGGTTGTTTTGGTATTACTGGCAGTTCTAATGGTTTTGATAGCTCTTATTACAGTGCTTGGAAATGGCTTGGTTGTCCTGGCTTTTTTGGTGAACAAAGATCTTCGGCATCGAAGTAATTATTTATTTCTTAATCTTGCTATTTCAGACTTTCTAGTCGGTAAGTTACGATAATGAAGCAAATGTAATATTCATTTTATAGTTTATGGCAAAGAAAGATTTATTTCATTATGTTGTTTCTCTTAAGCAAGTTTCCTGAACATATGCCTAAGATCAGATAATGGGATGGAAGCTGCATAAAGTACTTTAGCAGGCTATTAGTTCTCAGAAATGTATTAGAAAGAGAAACCAATCTTTTAGCAATGTGAAAGATGTTTGCTTCAGAAAAGAGAGCAACTATTCTATGTAGAATGGATGTGAAACCATTGCTGCTTAGGGATTATTGTTTGTAACTGGTTTTAATTAACCTCTACTCATCTTTAAAACTTGGAATTTTGCTTTTCATCATAGATTGTCAGATGGAGCACAGTATATATTAACCAGTAGATCTTGTATATATTGCAAATTCCATTCAGTTTTTCTGTATTTGGTTGAAATTATCTAGTAGTCAAAAGTTTAAGAATTACTGATTATTTTTTCCAGGAGTACATACGCTACATCATTCCATTTACTGAGTCAGCCAACTGACTAATGCTAGGCAGTTTTTGCAAGTATTCTACTGTTCATCTCTGTATCTGGCTGCAGGCTTAAGGACATATGAAAAGAATAAATAATCAATTATTAATCATTTCAGTGGGTTGATGCCACACACACACACACACACACACACACACACACACACACACACACACACACACACCTTCTTTTAAAAAACTATGCTTGAAATAAATTAAAATTGATTGTTGGAATCCAAAATTATACCACTATAGCATTTAAACAAATATGTAGAAGAGTTATCATTGGTAGAAGAGAATTAAATCATTGTGAACGCAGAACAATAGTTTTTAACAAGAGTTAATATTTCAAGAATGTTACATATTTTTCGAAGACACAACTGAATTTTCTGTAATTAACATATTTACATCCTGCTTATTTTACTTAAGCAATAACACAAGATCAGCAATGAAGTTCTGGGTGATTATTGTGTGCCCCAGGTGGTATTCAGAGGCATGAGGCTGCAGACGTAGGGCTACAGCCACAAAAAGGATATAAGCTCCTCGCTGCAATCCCTGTCTTTAGGTGTCCTGCTGCCCACCGGATCTTCAGCCCCCAATTAGGTGTCTAGGCTCCCTATACAATGCATGGGGTGAGACGGGTGCCTAGGAATGGGATTCTCAGAAGCCAGCACACTGAGCAAGAAACCACTTAAGCTAATGAGGAGTGAAATGCGGAAGAGAGGAGTGTGATTTAAATTCCATCCCTCGAAGGGGATGAGGCACCTAGGTCTGGATCAAAGGCGGGCACCTAACTCCACTTGAGATTCACAGCTGTGAACCCTTCCTGGAGTTAGGCACCTAAACAGGTCAGAGATTGAGAGAAACCTATCTCAGAATGCTCTATAGCCCAGTGGTTAGGGCACAGAAACAGGAAACTGAGGTTCAAGTCCTTGCTCTGAATCAGGCAGCGTTCTGAGAATCAGATCTGAGTTGCAGTCTCCCATGAGTGATCTAACCACTGGCGTATTGTGTATAATTGGGAGTGATAGTTCCTCCTCTGTTTTGGACAGGGCCTGATGCAGTAGGCTTGCTTGTAGGCAGCCTCTCACAATGCCTATTGGATCAGGCCCCATAGGTGAGGTAGGGAGGGGAATGCAGCTTCAGGATCCCAGGGAGGCTTAAGTGTGAGCTGGGCATCAGAACTTAGGTGACTTTGCACATGCATACCAGTAGAAATGTAGGTGCCATGGGGACTTTGCTCATGGAAACTTAGGCACCTCAGGAATTTAGGCACCTAAAGTGGCAGTTAGGCACCTTAAATCCCTTTGTGGATCTAGACCAGAGGTTGGCAAACTTTTTGGCCCGAGGGCCACATCTGGGTATGGAAATTGTCGGGGGTCCATGAATGCTCATGAAAAAAATTGGGGTTGGGGCGCAGGAGGGGGTGAGGGCTCTAGCTGGGGGTGTGGGCGCTGTGGTGGGGCCAAAAATGAGTAGTTCCGGGTGCGGGAAGGAGCTCTGGGCTGGGGCAGGGAATTGGGGTGCAGCGGGGAGGGGGATGGCTTTGGCCGGAGGTGCGGGCTCTGGGCTGGGGATGAGGGATTTGGGGTGTAGGAGGGTGCTCCAGGCTGGGACCAAGGGGTTCGGAGGGTGGAAGGGGGATCAGGGCTGGGACAGGGGGTTGGGGCACAGTGGGGGTGAGGGCTCTGGCTGGGGATGTGGGCTCTGGGCTGTGGCCAGAAATGAGGAGTTCAGGGTGCAGGAGAGGGCTCTGGGTTGGGGCAGGGGGCTGGGGTGTGGGAGAAGGATCAGGGATGCAGCAGGGGGTTGGGGCACAGGAGGGGGTCAGGGGTGCGGGCTCCGGGGTTACCTCAAGCAGCTCCTGGAAGCAGCAGCATGTCCCCACTCCAGCTCCTATGCGGAGGTGCAACTAGGCGGCTCTGCGCACTGCCTCGTCAGCAGGTGCCGCCCCTGCAGCTCCTATTGGCCGCAGTTCCTGGCCAAAGGGAGCTGCAGGGGTAGTGCTTGGGGTGGGGGCAGTGCACGGAGCTCCCTGGATGCCCCTAAACACAAGACCCGGAGGGGGGACATGCTGCTGCTTCTGGGAGCCTCGGCACGCATGCACAGAGCAGCATCCGACCCTGGTCCCTGGCTGGAGTGTGGGAGCAGGGCAAGCCCCAGACCCCGTTCCCCAGCAGGAGCTTGAGGGCCAGATTAAACTGGCTGGAGGGTTGGATGTGGCCCCCAGGCCATAGTTTGCCCACCCCAATCTAGATCCTAGTGCTCGAGTATACTGTACTGATGAGTAAGGGAGCACTAGGAATGCAAAGTGTCATATTGCTGTAATACATTTTAAAAGGAACTAGTCTTTGCTCCTCTGAGCAAAGGATTTGAAAACATGCTCAGAACAAAACAGCATTAATGTGGATAATTTAAATGTTAGGTTTATGACATACACAATATATACTCCTATAATATGCACTGTTCGGGAAGAGGGGCATTTTCAGTGCTGGGAATTAGCTGAAGAGCTCCCATGAAGGGGGTTCTGTTTCTGATCCCACCCAGACTTCAGGCCCTGGAGCTATCAGGCTGAGAATGCTGTAGATAGTGTGTACTCAATCCACTGGAGAGAAGGGAACTCTTCTCAGCTTTCAACCGTAACCCCACTGGCCATATAAGAAGCAGTGTTTGTAGACTCCAAAGGAATGGTGGCTGAGATGGGAGGTTTCAGAGATAAGAATGGGAGCGTGCTCATAAGTTGCACATAAGTATTTCAGAGGGATTTAATGAGGCTTTATGCTGAGCCTCTGCCAGGAGTGAATTTCATCCCCCAAAGAATAATATAGGATCAGTTCATGCCGTACAATTTGGCAGTGCTACCTATTACAAACAGTATACAAATTATATGAACTCTGTATGTCAAAATGTGTTGCCAACATTATCCATGCACAGAATAGAGATTAATGGTGACAGACAGTCATTATTAATGTAAATTAATCAAATGGTTCTGTATGCAAATTATAGAAGTTGACACGTACCAGCTGGATATTTATTAAGAGAGACTGTAAGGACCTTAATGTGAGTTGTGTGCAACTCACTGTTTCCAACAGTATTACCATGGTCTTGTATAGTAGCACATGCTACTTCAAGGCAACTTATTTAATTTACTATGTGGTGGTAGCGTCCTACCGAAATATTATCCTTCAGTAATGTGACACACTGGCAGGTATTGCAGCAAATTTATATGAGTTGTAGAGGAACCTTATTAATATAAGACTTTGCAAGCATTGTCCAGTGGGATCACCACACGCACTGAAGTATAGTTATAGGGCAGGAGGCAGAGTCAAAATATTTCTTTTTCAATTAATTAGAAAGCCCCCTGATTTTTAAAAAAGTAGGAACCTAACGTTAGGTTCCTAAATCCATACAGCCATCTAAATAATTGTCCTAGTTTTCAGAAGTGCTGAGCACCCAGCAGCTCCTACTGAGGTCAATACTATTTTAGGTGAGTAGTTTATGTATGTGTAGGGTGATCTCAATGGGATTCACTTGGCCATTCAACTCTTTTAAAACTCAGACCACTTATTATCATGTCTAAATATTATACAGCAGCTTAACGTTGTAGTTATGTTCCTGAAAAATGTGACTTTAAGTGAAATGATGTTAAGTGAATCCAATTTCCCCATAAGAATTAATGTAAGTGAGGGGATTAGGTTCCAGGGAAATTTTTTTCACCAGACAAAAGTCTATATTAAATAAATATATATATATACACACACACACAGACTAACAATTTAATACTGTACACAGCAATGATGATTGTGAAGCATGGTTGAGGTGGAGAAGTCAGAGGGTGGAAGAGGGTGGGATATTTCCCAGGGAATGACTTACTGCTAAATGATGAACTAGCACTTGGCTGAGCCCTCAAGGGTTAACACATTGTGGTTAATGTAGCCTCACACTCTACAAGGCTACAGAAATGGAGGGAGGGGAGACAGCATGGCAGACAGAGACAGAGACACACACCCCGTGTGTGTGAGAGAGATGTGCATTGCCCCTTTAAGTACGCTATCCCCACTCTAAGTACATTGCCTTTTTAAGTAAATCAGCAAGTTGAGACAGCAGCTGCTGCCAGCAAGCTCCCTCAGTCCTGAGCCCTGTTGTGTTCACCCCCTGCTCTGTGGAGATGGAGTAAGTGGGGGGCAAGAGCAGAAGGGAGGGGGACACCCTGACATTAGCCCACCTGTCCTCTTCCTCCTCTCCCCTCGCACAGCAAGCAGGAGGCTCCCGGGAGCAGCTCCAAGGCAGAGGCAGGAGCAGCACATGGCAGTGTGGGGAGGGACAGCTGAACTGCTGGCAGTTGATAGCCTGCTGGGCAGCTGCCACACAGGGAACCAAGCCCCCACCAACTAGCTCCAATGGGCTGCTCTTTCTGCAAGCAGTGGACAAAGCAGGCAGCTGCCATTTTTGAAACTTTTGGTTTAGGAGTTTAGAGAGGGCACCATATTTTGAGGTGTCATAAATGTCCTGATGGGGGCAGCTTGATTTTCAGCTAGTTCACAAGATAGCATTTTCTGCAGACCAGTGCTTTCCATTTTCCAGTGCAATCCAGAGTCATTAGTTCACTGAACCAGGAGAAGGAGAACCTCCTACTGAGACATCTATACCACTTCAAGCAGTGCCCAATGCAAGTTCCAAATATGTAGCACCTCTTTTCATCAGAGTTGTTGTCAGAGTTGTTGTCAGAGTGCTACTGGTGTGGTGCTCTGCTTTCTCCAATGTTGATATCACTTGGCTGCGTGCGTGTGTTCCCTCTGTGTGCTGCCCCAGCTCTGCGCAGATAGCTGACACAGCAAACCCGACGAGAACCCCCAATAACCACAGAGTCTAGTAAGATGCAAAGTCACGTTGACTAGGTTTATTGCGACCTCGGACACAATGGCAGTTCCCTGTAGGTTTCTTAGCCTAATTCAGGGCATACTACGAGAAAGTGCCTCTTGGCAATGGACTCAGCTCAGTCAGTGGTGGGACTTTCCACTGCCCCCTCGGCTGGACAAAGACACCGCCCCAGGGATGCATTCTTATACACAGGTACAAACAAGTTACACATCACACCTGACGTATTGAGGTGCAACCCCTCTACACAGCAAGGTACAACCCCTTTACGTAGTAAGGTGCCGCCTCTCACCTTGTACATGTTGGTTCGATCAAAACAACTCTATCCATCATATTACCCTTTTGCCCCTGTCATTGGGATGGGCCAGCCTGTTCTTTGTTATCTGTATGGAATGTGCAAGTATGTGAATGTTCTGATATCTAGTGTTCAGTACCTTTTAGGTACGTATCTTCTTGCAGCATCAGCCCTTTCCTTGCCAGCTTCTGTGAGCAGGGCCTGCCTCTGGCTCACAGATTAACTTTGCTTTATGTTAGCAAAGTCTTGACCATTACTTTAGTTTAGGCCTTAGGCCTCATACCAGGCCTCTGATACCAAGGTTTATATCTTAGGGCCTCCTCTTACTACCCCACAATCAGATACTCTTTTCATCAGAGTATTTGTCATTCCACTTTAGCCTTTAAAACCTTGGGCATCAGTCCTGCATCCCTTTACCAATGGCCTTCCATCTAATTCTGGAACTGGCATAGAGGTGAAACCAAGAATGTCCATGTTGATATCCAGGGTATTGGACTCCACATTGACCACCTTCCCATCTGTAGTTGCTGTTCCATATTTCAGGCCTTCTGCACAGACCTGGTCTTCTCAGTGGTTGACAGTTTTTTTTAGAGACTTTTGTTTCTAGGTCTAAGTAGAGAGCTCCAAGTCCCCTCAGGCTGCCTTAATGTTTCCTACTCTCCTTTCAAATTTCCTGTGGGCCTGAAATCTTCTGAGTCAGTATGAAGTGTTAGAAACAGACAACTCACATCTTGTGCAACCTGTTTGCTAACTAAGGATGAGAGATTGCAAATGAGGCCACCATTTTCAAACTTACATGTATAAAGATAGGTTCTTAAATCCATATTGAGGCATCTAAATAAAAGAACCTGATTTTTCAGAGGTCCTAAACATCATCTAATCCCACTGTAGATGATGGGAAGTACAGGTGTTCATCATCTTTGAAAAGCAGACTTAAGTGCCTACATGTGATTTTAGGAACCTAAATTTAGGTTCAGCATGGGTGTTGACACTGCTTCATGTGTGTTCCAGTCTAATACCTTATCAGCTCAGTGCCAAAAAGGGGATTATGATCAGTGGAAAATGCTAGGCTGAGTATATATAGGAAACTATAGAATCTTTTAATCTTTTGTTGTTGGCTGCGTTCGCTGTTCCCAGCCAATGGGAGCTGTGGGAAGTGGTGGGCCACAGAGACGTGCTGACTGCCGCTTCCCGCAGCTCCCATTAGCTGGGAAAGGTGAACCATGGCCACTGGGAGCTGCGGGGGGCCTTGCCTGTGGACAGGTAATGTCAGCAAAATGTCTCATGGCCCGCAATCAGATTACCCTGATGGGCCACAGGTTGCCCATCACTGGCTAGCTACTCTTTCCTTTAAGTTGTGATCCAAGTCTGGAAAATACTAATAATAAGTACTATATTATGTCTGCCAGAGAATTAACAGTGCATAAAAACATTGTGGAGAGCAAGTGTAAGGAACCCGTTAACTAATTTCATGAGAACGCAAGAACTTCAATCTATAAATTCCAATCTGACATTTTTTTAACTGGGTACCACAAAAATTGTTCTGTGTTCTTGTGAGTACCATCTGCACTCCTGACTATAAAAACTTGATTGTTTATTTATGATTTTTCTCTATAGGTGCATTCTGTATCCCCCTGTATATCCCTTACGTCCTGACAGGCAAGTGGATGTTTGGAAGACTTCTCTGCAAACTCTGGCTAGTTATAGACTATCTTATGTGCACAGCTTCAGCATTTAGCATTGTCCTTATCAGCTATGATCGGTTCCTGTCAGTTACCAAAGCAGTAAGTAGAACATTCATAGTTAGCATTGCATGTCTCATGATGTTTAGATGTAATTGTGTATTTATGATAATACTTAACACTTATATAACACTTTTCATCCATAGATTGGAAGGTACTTTACAAAGGTGGATAAGCATTATCCAACAAAGAATTTAAGTGATTCATCCAAAGTCACACACAATTAGTAAATGGCAGAATTGGAAATAGATTTCCAGACTCCCAGGCCAGTGACTTTGGCTAAGCTAAATTATAGGTGGCACATGTAATAATGCCTATAGTTAAGGTTGCCTGACATTATAAGATCCTATTTTCATGTAACTTATAACTTTGCCAAACTTTTACCATCCAGGCTGAAGTTTTCTGTGTTGGCTGTCTTCCCCAGGGTGAATTTTTTTTGCTGTTGTTGAAAGTTTCAGCTAACAGTTCAGCCATTTCTCAGAATAAGGTTAGGGACAATACTTTGTTTTGACAACGTTAAAAAATTCTTGAGTATTTAATTGAGAAGCTCTAGATCCTCTGTTCATTGGAGCAGAGACTTGAAAATTGGTATGAGGGTTGCCGTGCTTTCAGGAGTGTGTTTTTTGCTATTCCTGTGAAAATTGGTCCAACTTAAGAGCCTCTGAAAATCTGTTTGCACAGGCTCGATAGAGAGTTGTTAGTTTGGCAACTAAATTCTCTGACAATTCTGTCTACAGTGAACATCTTGTAGGGGTGAAGCAGGTCTTCTACTGCAATTGCTGCATACAGATGCTGGGAGCTGCTGTGGCACTAGAGCTGAGAGTGGGGAGACTGTCTCTCCTGTGCTCTGAATGAGGAGGAGGAAGCTGCTTGCCTAGCAGGCAGACTTGTGGAAAATCAGGCCTGGAGCAGTGGCAAGCGGGGAGGCTGGGACAAGGGCGAGGGAGAAGTTGAGGATGGGAGATTGGGCTGGAATGAGGAGCTTGGGGAATGAAGACCTGAAAGAGGGTGGTGATGGAGAGACAGGGCCTGAGATGAGTGGAGGAACGGGGAAAGTGAGACAAGGAGCTAAATGGAGGGTCAGGTGAGATTGGTATTGGGAAATGGAGCCAAGTAAGAGGCTGGAGTGAGTGGAAGTGTTGGATGAGGATCTAAGGGAGGGCAGGAGGACTGAACCAAGGACAGACTGGAGCGGCCAAGGACAGAAGGGTCTGTAACCACCTTAGTACATCTACCACCTGGGATAAAGCCCATATTTCCTGAGTCCCAACATTTCTCTGCGGACAGCAAATGTCCGTGAAACCCACTGGCAAAGTGGATCTCACCTCCCCCTAGTGTCTGGTCCATATAGAGGATGACAGCCTAATACTGATATCACTTATTGTGTTAGCTTAAGGGGCTGTGTGCTTTGGATCTAAAGGTTCCAACCCTTTTGATGACCCATGTGGGTGTCAATATAATGCCCCATGATGGAATTCTGTTTTTTTTTTCAGTTTGCTTTTTAAAAAACCTATGAAATTGCACACAAAACCCCTATATTTAATGAGCATTAAAGTTGCAGAATCTAGCCCTCAAAGTTAGGAGAAATGCATGTGTGTATATGCATTATGACACAATCTTTAATTATATGATCACAGGCTATTTTTTCTTCTGGATCTGTGCCTCATTCAATGCACAGTATGGCTGTTGCTCAGAAAAGGAATCAGGGTTGTGTAGTGAAGGAGGCTGTCTGCAGGACCTCTGTCTCCTTTGTTGCAGAAGTTGGAAGGTGTGTACTATTTGCAGATCTGGGACAGGTGGGTGTAGGCCTGCCCAAAACCAAAGGCCCACACCCTCTGCTAAGAGGGAGGATTGGAAGGTGTATCGTGGATGGGGCAGGTGATGGCAGGAATAGAAAGGAGGGTCTCCCAGTTAAGGAAGTTGAATGCTGTCCTGGGAATGTGGATTCTATCCCTGCCTCTGCCACAGAGCTCATATGTGATACTAGGCAAGTCGCTTACACCAGACTTTTCATAGGTGGTCACTTAACTGTGTATTCTGTGTCCCAAATTGAGACACCTGGGATCTGATTTGCAGAGTCCTGAGCACTCGCAGCTATAGTTGAAGTCAATGCGAGCTGTACTTTGAACAGATAAAGTATTATAAAATGGACGGTTCTCTGAAAAAAAACAAAACAAAACAGTCTATAGGCATTTTGGACTGAGCACCCAAAACTGGATGCTTTTGCCATTGTCTCTGTGCCTCAGCTCCCCATCTGTAAAAAAGGAATAATAATAATACCATCTCACTTCGCAGGTGAAGCACTCAGATACTACTATAGTGATTAGCACCACAGACAAGCCCATAAGGAAATTACTAATTCTGTCTTCAGAGCAGGGTTTGAATAATGTGCAGTAAATATTATCTGGGGCCAGTCACTGAAAAATGAGCAAAAAACCCCCAAATATTGAAAGCTGCTCATTCAGGAAGTATCATACATCCTGTGCACTGAGTGAGTTGGGGTCTTGTGGAAAAAATAGTATGAGATAATGTAATTAAAGACTATGTCATAGTGCTTACACGCAAGGGATCTGAATTGAGGTTGCACTGGCAACTTTTTTTTGCTGCTGGATACTTAAAAAAAATAAAATCTGGTAAGGCATAAAAACCTAAACAACTAAAGGAATCTGAGCGCCATTTAAATGATAAAGAAAGCACCATAACACAACATCTAAACGATTGAATTTCCTTCCTTTAAGAAATATAAGGGGATCTGGGGGGGGATACATTTTATTTTGTGGCAAAGAAAAACAAATATTCACATTTAGATACTATCTAGTGCTTGGAAGCAGTCATGGTTACATTTCTATTACAGTGGGAGTAACCACCCCCACCCCCAACTCTTAGTTCACCTCTGAGATTCAATGTTTTCATGAATCAGAAGCTGACTCCTTGTTATTTCCTTATTGTAGTGGTGATGCCATCAAACCATTTCCTATTATTCATTCATTCCAGTGAATGGTGTATCCATCTCAAATGTTTCCCCCCCAAATCTCAAGCATACAGTATGCTATAGTGCTTGAGCTCAAGATTAATAAAGTTTTTCAGGGCTTTATATAAACACAGATGTTCTGGACATCTGGAGACCTACAGTACAAATATTATTCTTAATTTCCCAGAAAGTACTTACAATTTTACAAAGTACTTACACTAGTTATAAAAAGAACACAATGTATGACTGACATGGAGTCTTTTAATTTTACTTCTAGGTGACATATAGGATTCAACAGGGAATGATGTCAAAGACTGTTGTTAAGATGGTGGCAGTCTGGGTTTTTGCATTCTTAATCTATGGCCCCGCAATCCTCATTTGGGATCATGTGGCTGGCTACAGCATCATACTCGATGGAGAATGCAATGCTGAATTCTACTACAACTGGTACTTTCTCCTGTGTGCTTCAACCTTTGAATTCTTCACACCTTGTATCTCTGTGGCCTATTTCAACATGCACATCTACCGGGATATACAAAAACGCAAGAGAAACAGGCTCCAGAGCACAGTCAACATCAGCAAACAGGTGTCTGTACCTCCAACAGGAAACAATGTCTTGATGGCTGACCATTGCTCTTTGAAGGAAGACGTTTCTTCTCCTGATTCAGAAACAGAGGACAGTCTTTCTACTTCCAGGACACAGGTGCAGTCAGCGGTGACTGATGGTTCACATCAGTCCAGAGGCTATTCCATAACCCCTGACAATGATCAGTCAGTAGCCCTGACAGCGAAGACCAGGTCAAAATTGAACAGGGACAAAAAAATTGCTAAGTCACTTGCCATAATTGTCTGTGTCTTTGCCATTTGCTGGGCACCATATTCATTACTTATGATAATTCGCGCAGCCTGCTGTGGAGAGTGTGTCAACCAAGTCTTGTATGAAATAACATTTTGGCTTTTGTGGCTTAATTCCTCTGTAAATCCTTTCCTCTACCCTCTCTGCCATGTTAGGTTTCGGAAGGCTTTCATGAAAATATTGTGGCCAAAAAGGTTTGTGATATAGCCACCAGCCCTGTCAGTCTCTTCTTAGCAGGGCCGGCTCCAGACTCCAGCGCGCCAAGCGTGTGCTTGGGGCGGCGTCCTGCGGGAGGGCGGCAGGTGGCTCTGGTGGACCTCCCGCAGGCATGCCTGCGGAAGGTCCGCTGCTCCCGCGGCTCTGGTGGACGTCTGCAGGAGGTCCACCGGAACCGCGGGACCGGCGACCGGCAGAGCGCCCCCCGCAGCGTGCCGCCCTGCTTGGGGCAGCGGAAATCCTAGAGCCGCCCCTGCTTCTTAGAGAGCCAAACTAGAAGAC
Source organism: Mauremys mutica (assembly GCF_020497125.1). NCBI lineage: Eukaryota > Metazoa > Chordata > Testudines > Geoemydidae > Mauremys > Mauremys mutica. The sequence continues at coordinate 83,040,668 of NC_059073.1, read as the reverse complement.
TTACAACAGAAGCTCCTCCACCTTATTTTAGTTAAGCTTGTTCTGATCTCATCTTCAATAATATAGTAGATATGTTTGTTTCATAGATGGCATTAGTCAAGGATGCAATATGTAAATTTGCCAATAGTTTGATAATTTTCAATGCATTAGTTTCCTTTTCTCTTCATAGTACCATGTAAAATTCAACAGCAACTTTTGCCTGATTGTGCACTATCCCTTTAATTTATGAATTTTATTCACAGGCACAGAGCAGGATCCCTTTCTTTTATTAATACTGTTTATTTAAAATTGGGACAACACGAGGCATATATTTTCAAAGGCCGCTACAAAAGTGTCCCTGGGAAAAAGACTGTAGAAGCAAAATTAAAGCAGGGCAAATGTTTTAGTCAGGTTTAAGGATAGAGTGAAGTATAACCCTAACCCTAATAACGCGAGAGTTGTAAGAGATGCTGCTTCACGCCTCACTTCTCGCCTCTCTTTAGTTGATAAGAATGGAATGCTGATTTAAGCAGGAACCTTGAGATAAGGTAGTGTCTGGAGGGAGTTTGTATAAACAAAGGATAACCGTTAGCTGCTTGATGTATGTAACGGGAAGGTATAAATGCTTGTCTTATGCTGCTTGTACAGTGAAGATCTGCCTAAGGTCAGGGGGGCCCCCTGTCCAACCACAGGCTTCCCTTGCAATTGCTCTCAATAAACTGTTTCTGACTTGTTGCTAACAAACGCAGAGTGAGGACTGGTTTTCTTTCACAATTTGGTGCCATGACTTGGATGGCAACACCCGGCTGATACAGTGGCAATCACTTTGAACCCCAAGGCACCAGACAAGAGGTAAGAGACCTTTTGAAATCTCTAATGGGGTTCGGAGGAGGACTGCCTGTGGGGCCATCTTGGGTTCATGCCATGTGAACTTATTGATTTTGCAACAAGGACAGATGCAAAGCGGTGCTGAGGAGATTGCCGTGTCAAATAAGGGAAAGGTTATGATAAGTCCAGACGTAAGGAATTAAGGTTATGGTTAAACGAGATGTATCCAGGTATGGAGGAAATGAATAAGACTGAGTGAATGAGTGAAGAATGAATGCTGCTGACCAGGTCTAAGACTTAAGCTGACTCTAGCCGCCTCAGGGCTACCCCAGGCGGGAGTTCTGAAAGCAAGGGGAGTCAGCCGAACCTTGTGACCCAGCGGAAGATTTTCCTTTGCCAAGTCTGCTGACCAGGTCTGGGACTTAAGCTGCTGAGCGGTGGAACCTCGTGACCCAGTAGACCCTTTCCTCGGAGTGTGAGAGAGCAAAAGTCTTCCCTTATTCGCTGACCAGGTCTGGGTCTTAAACTGACTCCAGCTTCCCCAGGGCTACCCCATGTGGCAGTTCTGAAAGCAAGGGGAGTCAGCGGAACCCCATGATCCAGTGAACTTTCCCTGAGTGCCTGAAAAATGGGTAGTGGTCAGCCTAACAATATTCCCACACTGCCAAAAGGCACCCCTGTGTACTACATGTACGTGCATTATGGTCCTAGGACTTGTAAGTATCTAGACAACTGGAATTTGTACATCCATTATAATCCATCTAAACAGTTTCCACTAGAAGGTACCTTTGATTTAGATAAGATCATACATCTTAGAGGAGCTCTTGAATCACCAAAAATCCCTGACATACAGTGGGAACAATTTGTCTGTTGGTAGGAGGAAGCCACAAAGAGACTCCATGAGTCTCAACTGCGGAGTCTAAAGGACTCCCAGGAAAAGTTAAAAACCCAAGTGCAAGATTTAAAAACTAAATGCCACACATCTGGATGTCCCCTTACCCAAACTACCTCATCAAATCCCTCTACCTCATCGACACCCTCATCTCCTTTGTATCCCCAATTAGTAAAGACTGGAAGCGAGGAGGAGACAGCCGAGGACATTGTGGATTTTTTCAACAGTGCTTCTCAGCGGGCTGTGCCTCCAGCAGTATGCAGGCAGCAGCCACTGCCAGCCCTCCCCCAGTACCTCGGGGCAGCAGAGGCTATGCCTTCTGAAGCGGTAGCGCCATCATCACCTATCGGCTGATCAGGCTGTTCATCCCGGAAAGGAAACCTCCCCTCCACCGCCCTATTCACTTCAGCACCTACACATTTTGGGTACAATATAACTAAGTTTTGATTGTACAAGGAATGAAGGATACAATCCATCATTGGGATGTGCCTAATTAGCACCACTCCCAGAGAACTAATTTAGCCTAATGATATAGGATTGTAATGACTGCTGTTTAACTAGGACAATATGAGCCTAAATTCCTCATAATGAACCAGTTTCCAAAGTATTAATGGAGTAAATTCTGAGATCTAAGGCCAAATTCACCACAGGCATAAGCAGACCTAGCTGCCTAGAATTCAGTGTACAGTAGATGCATCCCGTTACACTGGCATTAAGGCAGAAGTTGCCAAATAAATATTAAAAGAGGAACAAAAGAAATATTAAATGTAAATGATAGTGAATATCCATTTTATTCTTTCATTGTTATTTAGAAGAGTATTCTGTCATTTGACATCATTGCAAATTCCTTTGTTTAAGGGTCTCATTTTGACTAGAATTTTCATTTAATCATGGTTATTGGCCATCCATTGATTTGTCCCAATCAAGAGGATTCTACCGTATTATGATCTAAAGTATCATAGCTACACAATAATAAATACCAGATTTAAAAAAGATATTCACTAATAGTTGCAGAAAATATCTTAAGCAAACAACTTACTGAGCTCACTATAGGGATAACTGGGTGAAATTCTAGGGCCTGTGTTATACAGTAAGTCAGACAGATGATCTAATGGTCCTGTCTGGCCTTAAAAACATCTATTAATCTTTGCAATAATGATTTTCACATGCCTAGGCTTAGTAACTGTGGGATCATAGTGTGTAACAATCATCCTTCCTCACTCTCCCTACTGTTTGTCACCCCCCTCTTGTCTTGTTTGTCTAAAACTAGACTAATTTTTATAAGGCAGGGACCACATCTTTCACTTTTTTTCTGTACAGTGCTTATCATGTTGGATTGTGTAAAAATAATGATAGATTAGTTTTCTGAGAACTGAAATGCTGTAAACTATGTACCACAGGGAGAGACTGAGGTGGCACCAATGCTTGATGCCCCTGCAATTGCAGAGACTTAATTATGTGAGTTACGCCCACATGATCCCAGCAGGCGAACCACACCCCATACTGCAGAGGGATGTGAAAAACCCCTGAAGTCCCTGCCAATCTCCTTAGGGAGGAAATTCCTTTCTGATTTCAAATCTGGTTATCTGTATGGAAATCTGAGCATGTGGGCTGGACACATCAGCTAGGCACCGGGAAAGAAGATTCTTTGTCCCACATAAGAGCACCGGTCAACCCAATCCAGTGCGCTAGCTCCAGTCGCAGACAATCTCTGAAGTTGCAGAGAAAGGTGAACCCTTACCCTAAAACACATCTAGTCAATTGTCATTATCTTAATTCAGAGCAGCAAGTGTTGTGAGCATGTTGAAGGCAATGTAAGCAATCCTGTTCTCCTCATTGCTCATGAAGAAAGGGGGCAAACAGGAGGACTCAAATTTTCTGGGTTCTATTCCCAGTTTTCATACCGACTTGCTGTGTGTTCTTTAACAAATCATTCTCTCTGTGCTTCAATATAGCTATAAAATGGTGATAATACCTCTCTGCCTCACAGGGGAGGTGTGTTTTGACTTAGGGCTTGGCTACACTTACAAATTTGCAGCGCTGCAGCAGGGTGTGAAAGGTTAGTAAGCCAGATTCTTAGGTGGTGTAAATTGTCCTAGCACTATTTATTTCAAATACAGCTGTGCCAATTTACACTCACTAAGGATCAGGTGTAATATCTGTAAAGTTCTAAGAGAGCCTTGGATAAAAAGCACTATACAGGTGCAAAAGTATTATTTATTAAACAAAAATCTGTCCTTTCTTCAAAAAGAGCAGAAAGATGGCATTTTAAGCAAAGAAACACAATTAATGTGTCCAAACTGAGAAAGCACTCAGTTACTCTCAGAGGTCTTTCTGATTTTCTGGAGCTATACCTTTAAAAGTTCTGGTCTAATTGGATTGTTAGTAATGTTAGAATAAAGCTTGTCCAGTTCTTTTATTGTAAAATGGTGCATGTGATTATTGATTGGGTTGAGAGTGACTGGATATGCACTTTGCAATGCTGGAGCAGCACAGTATGGTGGGGGAACGTAGAGTTCAGTAGTTTAGCAACCAGATAGAGGAACAACGTGAATTTACAGATGTTCAATTGTCCAGTGTACTATTCAGCACTCACAATGCTCACTGCAGTATGCCCCAACAGTCATGTGTAATTACATTGATTATATCAGTTTTTCTACCCACATGTGATGGGGTGCTCCATTCACTGCTAGGATGGCATCACCTCCTAATTGTTCTGGAGAATAGCTCACAAGGTCAACAACCCTTCCTGCAGTTGCACACCATCCTCTGCCTCTCTCTCTGGGTCTGCAGCCCCTCTGACTGCATGAGCTGCTGCTGCCTCTTTGTGACTTAGCTCTCAGGCCAGGCAACTATATGTCTTTTCTCCTTCCGGGGTTGGAAAGTCTTTCCTCACCAGCAGTATTACACAGTCTTCCCATTCACTGCCCCACCAGCACCACTTCCCCAGTGGCTGGTTAGGGAACCTCGGCCCACAGTTTACTTCAGGTTGCAGTTCAGGGACCCTCTAGTCAGCAGTCAAGGTTTGTGCCACCCCAGACCATACTGCATTTCCCCGATCTCTTTCCTAACCTTCTGGATCTCCCTTCCTTCTCTGGGTCTGCCAGCTTCACTCCTCCCTCTTCCCAGGGAGCAACTGCAGGCAACCTGTCACTGCAGCCATCAAACATGCCTCCCTTCTCCCAGGGCATGACTGTAGACTCTCCCAGCAGCCCCTTCTACTTCCAATTCCCTGTCTTTATAGTCCCAGCCCAGCTCCTTCCTCCTCAGCTGGGTTTCCTCATTCAGTCAGGGGATTGCTTAGTCACCTGACTCCCCGGCAGTCCAGAAGGGGGTCTGGGGCCCGGCTTCCCCAGCTTTGTCGGCCCTGTTCAGCCAGTCCGCCCTTGCTGGGGGGCCCAAAAATTTTTTTCACCAGGGCCCGAACCCACTCTCGACGGCCCTGCTGCTATCCATCCTCCATCTTCGTTGGACTGTTGGCCCCTTACTGAAACTTAGTGGGGCTTTTTGGTTGGCCATCTCCCAGTACGAAAAGGCAGAGGAAGGGCTGCTGAGAAATCAGGACCCTGAGACTGACCGTACCCGAGGGGCAATGGGGAGACGCCAGCGCTCCAGGTCAGTCTGATTGACAGGGTTGGCAGGCCAGTGAGGGAGTCAGGAGGTCTCAGGTCCCATCCTCCATGTGAGCTGGAACTGCCTGGGCCAGAGCAGGCAGGGTGAGCTAAGGAGAGAGCATCAGTCTGAGCTGAGCTAGGGAGCAGAGAGCCCTGCCAGCCAGAGCCAGAGGAGCAGCCCAGGGAGCTGTGCTGGAGATAAGAGTGGGGCTGGAGCTGGGGCTGGAGCAGTCTGGAGCCAGGTGCAGTGAGCAGCTGGGAAGACTGAAGGGGCCGTGGGCAGAGGTCTGTGCAGGGAGATGCCACCAGCCAAGAGGTATTGCAGGCTGGACTGAGAGGGGGATCGTGACCCCGACAGGGTGGGTGGCGACGCTGGGAAGAAGGGTCCTGCCACCTAGAACCTGAGGGCATGTAGCCACCCCCAGAGCAAGTATTCAACCCACAGCATCCCTGCAGCACAGCCAGGGCCTGGGCAGGAGGCCTGGGACATGTGAGGAACAGACTGTGAACTTTATATTCCAGAGACGGCTGTTTGTGGTTCCCCCGGCCCACAGAGAGCGGTTACGTGTTTTCCTTTAACCTTTCCCATTTCTTCCTTACTTTTTTAAATTAGTTGCTGTTTAATTAGCCCCCTTCTCAGTCTGTCTTAACCCTTCCCGAACCAGTGTGGGGTGAGCACCCCATCACACCGCATAACATTGCACTGCTATCCATCCTCCTCCTTAGTATGGAAATAATATACTTTAGCTGGTTGATATTCTACTGGCCTCTTTTCCCTTGAGCCTTGGGAAAACATAAATCTAGGCTAATTTTTTTTTTTGCCCTTTCTTCTTGGACAAGGATCTGGCCAGGTTGATTCATGTATTTGTCACATTAGTCTATTGTGATTCACTCTCTCTGGGACTGACGGAGGAAGCAACACAAACACCTGCTGAAGATGATTCTATTACTTCTCACAAATAGCTCTTCTAGTATAAATTACAGATAGTTCATGCAAGACTGCTTCCACTGACATGGTATGTATTAATAGACTCGTGCTCACAAAATCTGGTTCAAAGTTGGATTTTAAGCTATGTCTAATACTGTGCCCCAGTGCAGGCTATGGGGTGTGTGAACTGCAGCATGCACCAAAGTGAAGTGCTGTAACTCCCCCATGTGGACGCTAGTAGTGCAAACTGAAAGGTCCCTACTTCGTGTTAACAAAGTCCTCTTCAAACAGGACTACATTCATGCGAACCAGGTCCCTTTTAGTTTAAACCAGCAGCACCCACATGGGGGAGTTACAGCACAGCCATTCACATCCCTCTAGTCCAAATTGCAGGGCTATGTAGGCGAGTGAGGCTTTTGCAAGAGACCTGAGTTTGACTAGTGTTTTCCTATCACTGTTTCAGCAGGCTACCCCCAGTAGATGTCACTAGCGCTACATGGTATTTTTAAACCTGGCAGATCCGCTGGTCTTTCAACAGACAACACCTGCACAATGCAATGTAATATAATGAGACTGATATAATTATGCCAAAAAAAGCCACCAAATCCTTTACATTTTGTTTTATATTTAGTCTGGTGAAGAAAAAAGTTAGTGGGGGACACATTATCCTGGTAAAGAAAGGACACATTTAATCATACAGGTAATCATATCCTAATATGGAACTTCTTCATGTGTTCTCCAGTGTGGAAGCTGCCTCGCATTTTGCATTTGAACCCCAAGGCCACCTCTCAGCATTGGGTTTTGAGCCATCTGCGGCTGAATACAGAAGTTTGGAATTTGAGCTTGGAAAAAATATATTATTTTCCTCTTATGACAAGTGTATTTCTCCCAGAGTAGATTTTGCAGGGCAGCTTCTTAGGGAGAGAAATCAACAGAGCTACACCAGCTTACACCAGATGAGGATCTGGACTTGTGTGTGTGATTTGCCATTGTGAAGGGATACTCACAGCTATGCATTGGGGGATTGATCCTGCAAGAAGCTGAGCAGCTCCTGAGAAGTACAGAACCATTCTGAACTCCACTAATTTCACTCAGAAGGCCCTTGGGGTTAGGAAAGAACTATATTTAGACATTGAAGATAGGTCTCCACTTGAAGCCAGCTGGGTAATTTTCAGCACATGGAGACATACCTGCGCTAGCTCTGATGGAGCTAGGGTGCTAAAAATAGAGGGTAGCCATGAGTGCACAAGCAGAAGGAGGAGCTAACTGCCCCCAAGTAGGTGCATAATCAGTGTGGCTAGCCCCTCCTGCTGCTCGTGCCACTGTGGCTGCACTTTATTTTTAGTGCACTAGTGTGGGTAAGTCTCCTCGAGCTGGAAATTACACTCCTCTGGCATCAAATGTAGCCATATCCTAATATTGACAAAGAAGCCCTGCAGATACACTCACCCTCAAATGCTGATTTGGCTTCTGAAATTTGCAAGTAGATTCAAAGCTCCAACAAATGGAAACAAAATATGTCAGCTAAAATATCATAATTACGCTACAGGGGCCAAATTCATCCCTGGAATAATGCCATTGAAATCATGGGATGAATGTGGTCTTTTATGTTTAATCAAATGTCTGCATTATATTTTACCCCTTATTTCCGGTGTATTCAGATCAACACATTTTTTCAATCTGTTCTACTGTTGCTATTTCAGATAAATTTATTGCATTGCTTTTATAGTTTCATTTTTACATTCACAGTTCTTCCTTTCAATTTTCTACAAATGACTAATTCAAACTGGTCGATCGTATTAGACATTAGCTAATCTTATTCTGATTAAGCCACAAATGTCCAGAGTCAAATTCTGATTGGGCAACTGTATTTTTGGTCATGTCACAGCAGACTCTAAAGCACCATCCACATTCTAGTATAATAGCACCAGAGTTAACCACCAGCTCAGCTCTTTACAAACAGAAACTATTTACCTCCCTACCTACATGTTGCCCCAAAACTATAGTATCTGAGTCCCAGTTCCTCTAAGTTACTTGGGTGCCTAAATACCACGAATTTAGTATGGCTGTATTTCCCTTGTCTACAGCCAGGAAGAGGTGAGCAAAAGTGTGATTTCAATACCATAACCCTAGCCTGAAACCAGCCTAGGAGGGATCCAAGATATTGGCAGGTAACAGGGTTAATTGGAAACTGATTTTTCTTTACTAGTTCTCAATTGACTTGCTTCGAAAGAGAGATTAGAAACTGGAGAGGCTTATGAGATCACTAGGCTCAAAAGATGGGTTCTTTGGTTTTCAATACATTGGATATGTAAATAAGATGTCCATTCTCTTTGCTCTCCAGAGCCACTAGTGCAGGAGTTACTCTGCCCTATGGCAAGCATTAAATCCAGTCTTGTCTGGAATACATCCAGTGATGGTGCCTTGATGACTTCCCTTGGGGGATTACGGTATTGCTCAGTTGACGTTCTGTTAGGATTCCTTTTACCTTGGATTGTCTTTATTCCTAGCTTCAGGCCATTAGCCTTTGTCTTGTCCTCTTTGACCAAGATGAGTAATTCTTCCTCTTCCATAACTGCTCCCGGTTTAGATTTGTTTAAGTGAAAGGCAACCTTCCAAGATGCCTGAGGAGCTGTGGTGAGCCTTCTGGCCAGACACACAGACCACAAAGAGAAGGGCCACATTTCAAACTGTCCCCTTGCCCATTGTCATTATCAGCGCATTGCAGGCAGTCAGGCCACTTAGCATCCAACTTAGCTTTTCTAATAGTCGAAAACTGCTGAGTGGCTATGAAGTGATTTTGAAAGCAGTAACCAAGCCCAAGGGAGGAAGGAGAGAGATCTGAAGCAGGTCACATGAAATAAAATCCATGATGCAGTTTGGGTCCATGTGTATTAAGGAACTTTGCATCCCAGACCTTCAGGTATTCTAAAGCTGAATCATTGCTGTATGTAAAACTAGGATTGAGAGCATGTTTTGCCTAATTTACAACTCTCTTGAACCTCACGAGTTCAAAGCTGAGTGGTGGACTCATTTATTTTTCTCAGTATCACATCCATTCTAGGTTTATCAAAACCGGTGTTTCCTTATTGGCTGAAAAGTCACATTTACTTCCTGGTTCAGAGTGTAAACTAAGGCACTTCCTTCTCTTTAATGCTTTGGGAATAATGCCTGAACTGCTATCTCATGAGGTTTTTCAGGCCATAAACTGTCCACTGGCTGGGAGCAACTGTGTTCAAGTGGTGTTAAGGGAGAGAGAAGACAAAAAAATAGAAGACCTTTGTCCAAACAGAGAGCCAGCTCCTTGGCCCTGTCCTACCACCTTTGCACTGCTGCAGTGGCATAAAGCAGCCAGAAGCCTGTCAGATTCTCCCAGCTAAGGAGTCCCCTGGTAGGGGGGAACACTCAGGTAGTTTAGAGGTGGCATAGCTCAGCTGGCTCTACGCCACCTCCTCCCACTCCAGTAGAGGGGGCTTTCCCACAACAAAGGTGGGTGGAGTGCCTGTGGGGCTATGTCTACATTGAAACTGGAGTGTAATTCCCAGCTCAGTTAGACATAGCCACACTAGCTCTGATGGAGTTAGTGAGCTAAAAATAGAGTGTAGCCACAGGTGCATGAGTGGCTAGCTGCCTGAGTATGATCCTGTCCCAGGTCATGGGTACATACTCATGGTGACTAGCTCCACCTGCTGCTCATGCCACTGCGGCTACACTTCTATTTTTAACATGCTAACTCTGCTAGCGCTAGCAGAGGTATATCTTCTTGAGCTCGAATTTACACCTTCCAGCTCTAGCACACACATACCACAATGATTTCCTTGGGCCTGTGGGTAGCCATGCATAACCTAGATCAGTGGTTCCCAAACTCAGGTTCATGAACGCCTGGGGATTCACAAAATGTTACAGGGGGTTCTCAGGGAAAAATTCCCTAATGGTGGACAGAGCTTCCCTAGGGACCCTTGGCAGTAAGGGGCCAGCAGCTAGGCAGATCAAAGCAAGTATATCTATCACACTGAGGAGATTTAAACTTCAAGACTCCTTATAAGAAATGGAAAGGGAGGTGGATATTTTTTGCTGTTTTTAAAATTAAATAGGCAGCTAGTATTGTTTTTTAAATTATTATGAAGAACAAGTTTAAGCTTTGTTGTAACGTGCGTTGTTTGCCTGGACTGCTCAAGCCCTGAATGCTTGTGTAGGAGGAACTCTGAGTTGGCTTCTTAAATACCTTCATGCTGTTTCACATCTGATACTCCTTGATGAAACATAGGAGCCTTGTCTTATAACATGCTTATTCAAAACGATACAAGCTACTTATCAGTACTTATCATGTGAATGCACATAAATCCCTACGAAAGTGAGAAGAATGTTGCCATTTTCATAATGTAATAAAAATACTGTAATGATAAATAATAATTAATAATAGCGTGTAATAAGCATGTCATAAAAACAAATTTTATATTTCCAAGATCACTGCTTTTATAATTTATACTCAGGTAAAGGAGAAAATACCTAGAAATATATTAATTTTTAGGAGGGGGGTTCGCAAGACTTGACATTTTATTGAAAGGGGTTCACAGGTTGTTAAAGTTTAGGAGCCACTGACCTAGAGCCATCATGAGCCTGCTATAAGTTATATTGGGGGCCAGGATGGCCCAGGATCAGGAAGTTGCAAAGGTCACATAAAGCCACCTTTGCTTTTCTCCCTTTCACAGCTATGCTGAGTGTAAGTTTAAGGAATCTTAAAGTGCTGTGGGATTCATTTAGTATAAATATATCTACAGCCTCCTTTTATGGTGTAAATCATTTTTAAGCAATGGAAGTGTGTGGTAACCCAGTATATATGGAATGTACATAACTTTGGAACTAAAATGACTGACATCCCTCAAGTTTGCCCATTCACATGGAAGTTGGCTGCCTCCAGGAAGTCATGTCAAAGCCATCGACTCTCATAACAGTATTGCGTATATCAGCATCTCTTTAATAAAATTCAGTTTTGACTTTTATTTACATATCGTGTTTCACTAAATATTTTGGGAATTTCCTTAATTCATTCTGCGATATTAGGTGAGCATAAGAATGTAAGGTGCTTTAAGGATTTAAAGCAATAGAAGATCATGAACTGTCATAAGCCCTTAATGCAATTTAGTAGCAGTCTTGCTGGCCACTAATAAGCTATCTTAAAGATTTATGGCACACGTAAGCTATTTAGGTTGCCTCAAATCTAAACTGGTTCACAGCGTCTCCAGTGTCCTAAATTGATTTATCCTCAAAATGAACTAACAAATTAGAAAGAGTGTAGTCCATGTTTGCCAAAATTTGATTTTTGTTTAAAACTATATATGTAGGGATGTTTTAATCAATGCTTCTCAAACTAGGACCCTGATCTCAGAATCTCATCCCTGGAAGCAGCCCCTACCTGTGTTTTTCTGGAGCCTTCCCTCCTGACTTCAATGGGATTCTGCATAGGAGCAAGAATCTGCCCACAGGGATTGAACTGCAGGATCAGGGTTCTGGCTTGTATTTATTCCTCAGCGAGGAAGCCAACATGGAAGCCAAACTTTATCAATGCTCAAGGTTGGTGACCACAAAAATTTCAGTTAGATCATATGGAAAGAGAGCAGTTTCCCCCGCACATGAATAATTTAAATACAACTGAAGTAATTTTGAGCCACTAATCCTCAAAAAATAAATCATCTTTGGGCTGGGACTAAGACTGGACCATATAAAGGAATTTGTCTGAGAAAGTTAAGAGCAGCTGAAGTGGACGCTCAGAGACACTAGAATATAGCATATCACACTACTGTGACTGATGTAAAAATACTGTGTAAAGGGAATTTAGAGGGGGAAAAACATTGTCCAAATGGAGACCCAAATTGGAGAAGTTCTGTATGCTCATGAGCAATGGGACACTGATCTCTGTGCAGTTATAAGCATGAAAACTTGTCCCTGAAACATCAGATGATACCGTACGTTATGTGTATAATGGATGGGACAGATAGGCTCAATTCTGGAAACATGCATGTGCTTAGCTTTATATGTGTGAATAGGCTCATTGAATTCAATGGATCCTCTCATGTGGATATGCATAAGCATGTGAGTCAGTGTTTGCAGGAATAGGATCCAAAGTTGATGTAAAAAAAAATTCTCACACAAACGTAAAATATCTTTCATCTGTACAGACACTAATTCTAAGTTTTCACATTTGCAGTTGAATGCACATAAATCCCTAATTTCACGGTTGGGCAGTAACCTTTCAAATACCAGCTCTATAATTTCTAGGCAGGGGTCTTCCAACTACTTCTAAAGTTGCTTCAGATGTGAGTCAACTAGAGCTTTTAATTTTTAAAGGTATCATAAAATATCAAAAGCCTAAAGTGCATGTGTGTGCACGTGTATACTGTGTTACATCCTCTCTCCCACTCCTCTGTCTACTATAGTTCAGTTATAACTGAGCCAATGAATAGTAACTAAAGGGCACAGAGCTTATTTCCACAACGCATTACTACTGTCCTAACTATATTTGGCATTTTACTCGTCAATGACAGTGAGATGATTTAGGCAGGGGAATAGCATCCCTAGGGAAATGGTGGGAACCCCATCCCTTGTGACTTCTACAACTCAACTGGAAAAAATCCTCAAAAATATATGAGTGAGACCAGATACTCTCATTGTCCTTTTCCATCTTTACATTCTTTCAGTGATTATAAGGTTTATTCTGCTAAAAGTAAAGTGAAATGCTAATTAAAGAAAAGGTTCTTGTGAGATCACTTTTTATTTAAGTCCATTAAATCAACATCTTGTTTTTCCTGTTGCTTGATTGTCAGTTCTGACATAATGGTAGTTACCTGGTAACTGGACATTAAAAGGGAGATTTATTTGTATTACAAAACAAAATCCACACAAAAATAATATCACTACCTCTGGGTTTCCCTGTGTGTCCTGTTCTCTCCATTTCCATCCAACAGATTGTAAGCACTTCAGGGCTGAGATTTCCTTCATTCAGAGTCTCACACAGTGCCAAGAACATCTATGTATTCTGAGGAGTTTTCAGCAGCACGCATCCCTATAGTATCTAAGCATTAACAATGTCAGTGTTTAATAAACAGTAACAACAATGGATTAGTCCTAATGATCCTGTAATTACAAAGGAAAAAAAGCGTACAATTCCCCTCAATTAAATTAATAAACATTCAATTATCCCTTTGCCTAAAATCCCATCTCTATGGATATACTGTCTCTCCACACAGAAAACAATCCCAGGATTTTATGTTATTGCTCCAACATTCTTTTATTATTGAGCCTCTTTAGCTATAATAATTATACATGTATGTAATGTATAATAGTTCTTTGTACCTTCCATCCCAGGAATCCAAAGAACTTTATAAACATTAGTTAATATAGTCAAACAATACCCTATGATGTTGAGTATCAGAGGGGTAGCCGTGTTAGTCTGGATCTGTAAAAGCAGCAAAGAGTCTTGTGGCATCTTATAGACTAACAGACGTTTTGGAGGATGAGCTTTCGTGGGTGAATACCCACTTCGTCGGATGTATCCGACGAAGTGGGTATTCACCCATGAAAGCTCATCCTCCAAAACGTCTGTTAGTCTATAAGATGCCACAAGACTCTTTGCTGCTCCTATGATGTTGGTAAATATTGTTATCCTCAGTTGACAGCTGGGGAAACCGAGGCAAGAAGGGATTAAGGCTGACTCCTACTCCCATTGCTTTAGATGAGAACTGAATCAGACCATCTGTAACTTGTCCCAGTCACATGGGAAGTCTGTGGCAAATCCACGAATGCCGGCCAAGCCTCCTGAATCCCACTCCTGTGTCTTTGCCACTAGGCTATTTTTCCTTTCACAAGATTGTTCATTTAGTCACATTACTATTATTTTCATGATAATATTTGTAGATACAAAAATCTAGGACTTTTTGAATATGAATGATGTAGTAATTGAAACTACTCATGACGTAGCAGAATTACACTGGGGAATCTTGACTGTTCTTGCTATTTCATAAAATTAATAGTGATGCTAGTTTTCTGTTATATCAGGGCTTTTGTTTTTCTTTTTTAAATTTACCTATTTGAATAGTTTGAGTGGAAAGTGAATCCGGGGCATGTACTTTGTGTAAAACCATAGCAACCATTTTCTGAAAGAAGCCCTGGTTGGTGTAGGTGGTGTTAGAACTACCTGCAAAGTTCAGTTCATCCTTCTAAACTTCAAGGGAAAAATCAGTTGTCTGAGAAAAATAAAGAGGATAAGTACGTTCAGCACAAGAAGAGACCTTATCGGCTCCCTGTATGGTTTAGAAAGATTAGTGAAGCTGAACATATTGTATGATGGTCTAAGACAACATTTTCAGTTCTCAGAGCTGGCTTTGTTTATTACTTTGATTAGCCATCACACAGTTTAGAGACATGGGGAGATCTTTGGAGAGAAATGATTTCCTAAGGAGTAGCCAGGAAAGCACAACTTTCTTAACAGAAAGAACCCACCAACCAGACTATTTTATAAGCAAATGTGCCAGATCAAGGTAGTCCAGACAACTGCACTTGGACACTACATGGGGATAATTAAAGTTGCAGAATGGAAAAGCCGTTGAAATATATGCCAGAAAAGTTAGCATGGTATCTTGTTTATCCATATGGTAGAAAGAACTGACAATCACATTAGGCTAGGTTGTACCTAGGTGCAGCAATGCAACGCTGCAGCACCCAAAGGTAAACAAACAGAGATGCATAATCCCACCCTGAGCTTACTGGTGCTCACACAGGGGTACACTAGACAGGTCTCTTCCCCATCCCTCCACCCACAGTAGGATTTATGCAGGGTGTGGCCCACCCATTCCCCTGATCACAAGGTCTGTAATTGTAGCTAACCATAAACATGGGCTGTGGAAGATGGGGGAAGTCTCCTTGAGTCCTGCTCATGCTCCTATGCATGGGCCATTCACAGTCTGGCCCATCCTGTAGATCAGTTCTTCTCAACCTTTTTAAAAGGATGTAATACTTCCTAAGACAGAGACCCTGATCTGATTCAACCCTCTTTTCAATTTGGTTCCTAATTTATTATTCGGAATTAAATTGCAAAAACATATATGTGCTAGACACTGTTTTATGTTCCACTGGTGGAGAAGTCATCAAAAAGCTCCATCAGGCTTAAAATTTGGCCTATTAAGGGAGTGATTTGGTTGAAATAAAATGTGATGTTTAGCTTCAAGAAGAAATTGGAGGGGGAAAAATTAGATTTAGCTACATGGAACTTAACAATCAGTTGGGTAAATGCTAACATGGTTGCTTCATCAAATGTTAAAATGCACTGTTGAAACAGTATTAGCACAGCGGGGATTGTGAAGAGCCGGGGTAAATAATGACTCAGAGCAAATAGGCCACAGCAGGAACAAGGGCTCTTTCACCTTATTGTGTTCACTAACTGCCCTCATATATGTACAGCATTAAGTCTAGCATCATCTTTATTACCTCTGCTCTTTCTAAGACTTCCTGTGGCAGGAACGAGTAGAAAAATGTGGTCTGAGTCATGCTTTGTAATATATTATTATGTTTGATTAGCACTGCAGTAGTGCTCAGACATCCCAGTCAGGATCTGGGGTCATTGTGCTAGGCAATGTACTAACACATAGGAAGACATGGTCCCTGCCAGAAGGCACTAACAATCTAAGAAGATAAGGAACAAATGGAGGGTGAGGAGAGGGGAAATCAAATATTACTATTATTCATTTTGCAGTAAGCCTAGGAGTCCCAATCCTGGACCAGGTCCCCATGGTGCTAGGTGCTGTACAAACACAAAGCAAAAAAGTTTACAACACTGATGTTTTAAATACTGACATGACAGACTTTGTGAAAATAATGAATACAAAAAACACCTCATTGTTCCTGACCCCCCTTCAAACTATCCCATCTTCTAGGTATCATGAAAGAGCTGTGTTTTGTGGCAAGATTAGAAAGAGGAGCGGATAGTGGCTCAGATCTATCTTACAGATCTGTCTTAGGCTTTTATAGTGCCACCCTTCACCATAGTACCTAAATGTTTTCCATGCAAAATCAACTGCAATAGTCAGTCCCTAAGGGACTTAGGGAATCTCTGGCACTTCTCTGAATGTGGGGGTGCACTTGCATTTAACCCTATGCCATGCTCTGTTTCGATGGACTGATCACTCACTGAAGCAGCAAATAAACGACATACTTCTTCAGTTCAAGAGTCTGTCTGTGCACCTGTGCATTCTGGATAGCGGGGAAAAGAACACTGGGGTAGTAGGCTGAATAAGATAATAACTCAATGAGAAAATTTTCTCCACCAAATGTGCCACCTAGACTCCAAGACCCAGTGAAAAGGGGAATCCAGCCACACTTACTTTAATAACTACTGCAGTGAGAGGGGAATAAGTCAGATTTCCCCCAGTTAATGCAAAATCTGAATGTCTCTCAAATCCCCCCACACTATCTGCAGCACACATGGTAATGGGGATGTTTGGTTTTGGGTATAAATTAGTGCATTATCTCTACAGAGGGAGCCCAAATGATGATTGTTCACTAGCTGGAGCCTGCTGGCTTCTGGGAAGGTGGAAATTCAATGTCAAAAGGCTCAATTTTCCAGGTGAACAGAAGCCACGGCTATATGAAACAAAGCTGGTGAAAATCTGAGGTGTAGCAGAGATTTGTGCCCATGGTTTCAGAGTAGAGGAAGTAAGCAGGAGATAGAAGCGGATGGAGGAGATCAAACTGAGTAAACTGTAGAGTAAACTGATGAAAGAAAAGGGTGGTATATAGGGAAGTAAGAGGTGCTTGGAAGTTTGACAGGTTGAGGGAGATAGAAAGGGTTATGAGAAACATCTATGGGAATTTAGAACTAGAAGAGCGGTGGTCATAGCAGAAGATCCTGAGCTGGCTAAAAAGAGATGAAAGAGGATGACTATGAGCAGATTTTTGAGCCTGTAAGAAAAAAAGACAGCATCTCTATACTTTGAGCATGGGCCATATATACACTTGCTCAGACTAGTATGAATCTGGATAACCTGTGCTTCAAAAATCACAAGCAATCCTGTTAGCACAATAATCTAAGTTCCTTGCACAAATCTCCAAAGTTGAGGGGGGCACCGCAGGTCTATGAGGAATTACAGGACTGTCAGCGTGATGAGTGGGAGGAATTATGGGATAGTGGACATGTTGAGGGATTTGGCGATGAAGCTTCAGTAGAATTCCATCACATTTCCCTCCTTCCCCACTTTGATTCCTGAGAATAATCAGCAGCATCAGTGCAGAGCCAAAACCAGGGAAGGGGCAGTAATGAATAAAGGAACTACTATTTATCACACTGATATCACTAGCCCCACCCCCTTTGCTGTTTCTTCATCTCCCTTATTTCCTCAGATCAGGTTTCCCCTCTTCTTCCTGCCTTTTTCCACCTTCCATCTTCTTTGTTCTCACCACCCACTTCTTTTCTTTCAGCAAAAGAACTTATTTCCTTTAAAGCTGACACACTCCACACTACTATACTGCTAGCCTGTTGTGCTGTTCCTCTGTTACACAGCATCTGCACTGTCCCCGTAGGATTTATTGTCAGCAATTGACGGGAGATGCTGCTTCTGATGGCGCACATGAAAAGGCAGACAAAGCTGGAGAGAGGTTGTTAGAAAACTGCAGTTCCTTTCTCCTGGTGGGAGGATATTTCTCCTCAGTGCCTATGTGACAACCGGACGCTGTCACTTATAGCATGTACTTCAGTGTTGGTACCACGGTGCTTTCCCCCTGCTCTGCAGTCTTTGGCTCTTCTTCTGTCCACAGCTGTCCTTCTGGGCTAATGATGCATTGGCATAACTTTGGCATACACCTGTCATGCTGACAGCCACAGAACTGTTGCAGGAACATTGCTAGATTAGAATCACAGTGTTGATACTGACTGAGGGACCTAATTGTAATTGTGGCTGTTGTGCACTTATCAGTAGCTGCTTCTTCATGGCTCTTGTTCAGCCAGGCATGGGAAGGAAAGAAGTCAGTACCTACCAAGTCAAACTTATTAAAAGTCTATTGCTATACAGGCGAAACTGGTACTGTTGTGAGCCATATTCTACCCTGGTTCTGAATGACTCATGGAATAGCTGACATCTTCCTCCTTCTCTCCTTCCAGGCACAGGTCACTCACAAACACACTGCAGCAGCAGGATTTTGCTGATTAAGACACAGGATGTATATTTCTCCAAACATCAGCTGGGGGAGACAGCGACTAACTCCAAAAGCAGCCGCAGCAGCAAAAAGCAATTTTAGTTCTTTCTTCATAAGATCAAGGGAATGTATTGCATTGAATTTTTTCTACACATTCATCTTTAAAAGTTTCCACTTGAAATGTTTAAAAAAATGCCACGTGTGCAGAATCTCCTGAGTTATCAGTAGCTCGCTAAGAGCTTTCCACACTCAATGCAACCCTGATTGCTTATACTTTAGTAGGGTTTCTGATATGTCCTATATCCCACTTAATGTTAGCAACTGAAGAACACTGACTATGAGAAATCTCTTTCCAGGCTTTCTGAAAGGGATAAGTCTAGGAAGGAATAGGATTCTCATAGTATTAGCTTTTAACCTCTACTGTAGGAGGTCTAGACAAGTGGCTTATGACATTTGTAATGCTTGCTTCTCAATTAGTTATTAATTTTCTTTCAGCCAGTGGATAACTCTGGCCACTGGAAAAGCAAGGAGTAAATCTACTAGTGACCTGTAGCGAGTCGGTGTGGCTCCCCTCCTGCCCAGCAGAGGGAGCTCCCTCCCAGACGCCCAAGTGGGCTGAGTCATCACGTCCTGTCCCCGCCCCCTGGAAGTCAAGGGGCGGGGCAGGAAGTAGAAAAGGAGAACGCCAGAGCTCAGTCAGGGGCCAGCCACCGCCGTGAGCAGACGTGCCGGCGGGAGCTCCAGACTGGGAACCCTCCAGGACCCGAGGCGGCGATCAGGACTGGCCCCCATTGCCCCGCGCCCGGTACGACGAGGAACCCGCGGAACTTCCCCGGGATCGGAACCCGGAGCAGCCGCTAGGACTTCCTCCCGCCCGGTACGAGGAGGAGCCGCCGCCGCCGCTTCCGCCCTGCTGTTATCCAGAGGAACCATCGGAGGCAGCCTGGCCGGACTTCCAGCAGGAGTTGCCGGACCTGCCCCCAAGCCCTGGTCCTTCAGACCCCATGCCAATGGACTGGTCCGAACTCACGGCGACCGAGGAGCAGGTACCGGTAGAGGGGGAAATGGAATGTAGCCCGGGGATAGCCGACCCCTGTCAGGCTATAGGCACCGAGGTGCCCATGTCGGTGTGTTTCGGTCAGGACCCCACTGACCAGCGGCAGTGCTAGCCGCTAATAGGGCCCCGGGCTGGGACACAGTGGAGTGGGTGGGCCTGTGTCCGCCCTGCCACCCCACTCATGGGTGGCAGTCTCCCCCTCACCCCAGCGCAGACAGAGCCGCCTGCACTAAGCTGAGTTGCTGTCATTGCCCAGCTCCTGACACCAGGACCTGAGTCCTGTGGACTATGGTTTGTTGCCCCGCCCTGACCAGAGGATCTGGGTTTACTGACTTTGTAGTTGCTCAGCTCCTGAGGCAAGGACCTGAGCCCTAAACTGGATTGCTGTTGCCCAGCCCCCTGTTCCAGAGGGCCTGGGCTTATATAAACTGCTGTTGCCCAGCCCCCTGCTCCAGAGGGCCTGGGCTTATATAAACTGCTGTGGCCCCGCCTCCTGCTCCAGAGGGCCGGGGTTTATATTGAACTGCTGTTGCCCCGCCCTGACTGAGGGCCTGGGCTTACACTAATTGACTGGGTGCCTGGTGTTCAGCCCCTGCCTGAGGGTCTGAACCTGTTAACCTTCCATTGAGACTGATTGCTGTTACCCAGCCCCCTGCTCCAGAGGGCCTGGGCTTATAGAAACTGCTGTTACCCAGCCCCCTGCTCCAGAGGGCCTGGGCTTATAGAAACTGCTGTTACCCAGCCCCCCTGCTCCAGAGGGCCTGGATCTATATTGAGACTGATTGCTGTTATCCAGCCCCCTGCTCCAGAGGGCCTGGACTTGTATTGAACTGCCATTCAGCCCCCTGATCCAGAGGGCCTGAAGGTACTGAGACTGATTGTTGTTCAGCCCCTGCTCCAGAGGGCTTGAGATGTGAGACAGTGCTACCCTGATTCTGGCCGTCCCACCAGTTAGAGGGGACAAAGAGTGAGTCGGTGTGGCTCCCCTCCCGCCAGCCGGATGGTTGAGCCCCGACCAATAGTTTACATGACCCCAATAAACTTGCTAATTTCCTTTCCTGTCAGGAGTTAGGACATCACTTCTTGACACTTGTTTGCAGGGGCGGCTCTAGGTATTTTGCCGCCCCAAGCATGGCAGGCAGGCTGCCTTCGGCGGCTTGCCTGCAGGCAGGGCCGGCTCCAGACCCCAGCGCGCCAAGTGCACGCTTGGGGCGGC
This sequence comes from Mauremys mutica, assembly GCF_020497125.1. Lineage (NCBI taxonomy): Eukaryota > Metazoa > Chordata > Testudines > Geoemydidae > Mauremys > Mauremys mutica. The sequence continues at coordinate 83,019,971 of NC_059073.1, read as the reverse complement.
ATGCCACAGGAGGGCGGCAGGCTGCTGCGGTGGACCTCCCGCAGGCATGCCTGCGGACAGTCCACTGGTCCCGCGGCTCCCATGGAGCATCCGCAGGCGTGCCTGCGGGAGGTCCACCGGAGCCGCGGGACCAGCGGACCCTCCGCAGGCATGTCTGCAGGAGGTCCACCGGAGCGGCGGGACCGGCGACCGCCAGAGTGCCCCCCGTGGTGTGCCGCTCTGCTTGGGGCGGCACAATTCCTAGAGCCGCCCCTGCCTGCGGGAGGTCTCCGGTCCCGCAGATTTGGTGGCAGCCTGCGGGAGGTCCGCCGAAGCCGCGGGGCCAGCGGACCCTCCGCAGGCAAGCCGCCGAAGGCAACCTGCCTGCCGCCCTTGCGGCGACCAGCAGACTGCCCCCCGTGGCTTGCTGCCCCAGGCACGCGCTTGGCATGCTGGTGCCTGGAGCTGCCCCTGCTAGTTTGTTATGGATTCTCTTTGTGCCCATTTACATTTTTTTTTGTTAATGTTAGAGCTATGACATCCAGAGGAAAGCCCAGAAAGTTTAAATTGAGAAACTGGATTATGATGTATTTACCACAATCCTCAAGAGCTTTAACAAATGTACTGTGGCTCAGATAGGTAGCCTGGGGTGCCCTTCTGGCTCTGCTGCAGTGAAATTTTCCTTTAAGTAGATAAGCCTTTTTACTCTCAGATTTTAGGAAAAGGCCAAAGCAGAGGCCAAGGACCGTAACCTTCCATTGGCAAAATATTCCCTTTTCTGGGGAATCCTAACAATTTTTGATAGTTTGAACACGTGGGAATGGTAAATTAGGGCTGATTTAGGCCTATTCTACACTAGAAGAGCTTTGCTGGCATAGAAATACTGGAAAACTCTCCTAGTATAGATACAGTTTACACTGGCAAAAGAATGTTTTTGCCAGTATAGCTTATACCAGTTCCCTGAATAAAATAAGCATTTTTATGCTGGTATAACTGCATCTACACTAAAGCTTTTGCTGGTAAAACATGTAATTAAGAACTCTCCCACCCCTCTAACTGACATTGCTATACTGGCAAAAATGTCTCTTGTACACTAGGCCTCAGGTCTATTTTTCCAGGAACTCCTTCTTTTTACAGTCGTTAATGTCTTTTAATTCATGAACATGGAAAGACTGGGTTTTCAGGTAAAAAGAGAAAAGAAAAAGAGGTTTCTGTGTTGCTGACTCGCATGATTTTTTTTGTGAGTCTCACAATATTTAGTGTTTTCCTTAAAACCTAGCTCCTGGAATTACCTGATAATATGAGAATCTTGGCTTTCATTTTTTTTAAAAGTCATTTTATAGCCCTTGTGCTTGTGGAGAAAAGCTTGAAAATGTGACCTGACTAATCTTAAGGCTCAGAAAACACAAGGCAAAGAAAAAGAATTCAATTTACAAAAGCTCACCTGATGGGGCATTGAGGAAGGGCTGACATGACTTTGGAGCACTTAAGGTTGGAAATACTTAGGTTTGGGGCTTACAATGAGACCATACCTCCTCAAAAGATGTGGTTTATCCATCCCCTTGAAATATTTTCAATTTGTACTACTTCCAAAGCTTCTCATTCTTGGCCTTACTCGATTACTGAATTTCTCATATATAGATAAAAACAGGAGTACTTGTGGCACCTTAAAGACTAACAAATTTATTGTAGCATGAGCTTTCGTGAGCTAAAGCTCACTTCTTCGGATGCATAGAATGGAACACACAGACAGGAGATATTTATACATACAGAGAACATGAAAAGGTGGAAGTATGCATACCAACAGGCAGAGTCTAATCAATTGAGATGAGCTATCGTTAGCAGGAGGAAAAAAAACTTTTTGAAGTGATAATTAAGATGGCCCATAGAAGGTGTGAGGAGAACTTAACATAGGGAAATAGATTCAATTCAATTCAATTCAATTCAATTCAAGGGGGTGGTGTAATGACCCATTACACCAATTGAATCTATTTCCCTATGTTAAGTTCTCCTCACACCTTCTATGGGCCATCTTAATTATCACTTCAAAAAGTTTTTTTTCCTCCTGCTAACGATAGCTCATCTCAATTGATTAGACTCTGCCTGTTGGTATGCATACTTCCACCTTTTCATGTTCTCTGTATGTATAAATATCTCCTGTCTGTGTGTTCCATTCTATGCATCCGAAGAAGTGAGCTTTAGCTCACGAAAGCTCATGCTACAATAAATTTGTTAATCTTTAAGGTGCCACAAGTACTCCTGTTTTTTTTGCGGATACAGACTAACACGGCTGCTACTCTGAAACCTGTCATATATAGATGTAGTTTACTGTATTATATCGAGGTTTTCCAGTTAAAAAGAGAGGCCCGACTTTTCAGAAGTGACTAGTGATTTTGATGTGTCACATACTTATTAGTATTTTAACTGTTGTCTTTACACAAGAAAGGTCAAGTAGGAGATGCACTTTCCCCTGGGAAACTCCTGTTACATGAAATGCACATTTTGACTTGTCCTAACTGACCACTGGGTGTCACTGTTGTTCCACAGAACTATAGCTGTACATTATATTAGGCACGCAGGGTTTTATTACAGCAACCCATGGCCTATGTGTAGTATAGTATTAGCATCCTTTACAGGATGCTGTTGCATTAAGTAGACCTGACAAGTCATGTACATGAAAAAGCTCCATGTAGATGTTGTGAGTACCATATTTTACAAGAGTGGGGGAGGGAATATCTTTTATTGGACCAATTTCTTTTGGTGAGAGAGACACTTTTAAGCCACACCGAGTTCTTCTTCAGGTTTGGGAAAGGATCTCCCAGCATCACAGCAAAATGCAAGGTGGAGCAGATTGCTTAGCATAAGCAGTTAGCACATATTGTAAGGGACCTTTCAAGGTAGAGTGGCCTAAAACCCTTTGCAGTCACAGGACAAAAAGAGGGGTTAGTGGATTACAGATTGTTGTAATAAGCCATAAATCCGGTGTCTCTGTTCAGTCCATGATTTTTGGCATCTAGCAGAGTAATGAATTTAAGCTCCCAGGCTCATCTTTTGAAAGTGTTGTGCGGGTTTCCTTTGAGGATGAGGACTGATAGGTCAGGCATAGAGTGATCACTTTGTGAAAAGTGTTCACTCACAAGTGACAGGGTGTTTGTGTCTTTTATCATTTTCTTGTGAGGGTTCATTTGAGAGCATAGTGATTGTCTGGTTTCACGCACATAGTGCACTGGATAAGTTACACCACATGTTGTGATAGGCATATCTAGGATCCATGGATCTTGAAAGGTGTGTTGTGGGGGTGTTGATCATTATAGCAGTGGGTATATGTCTGCAGGTTTTGCATCAGTTGCTCTGGCAGGGTCTGGGTGGTGTGTCCTAGTCTGTGGGGAACTTACTTCTGATGATGAGCTTGGAGAGGTTGGGGGATTGGCTGAAGGCCAGAAGGGGGTGGGGGTTCAGGAAAGATTTCTTTCATGATAGGGTCCCCGTTGAGTATGGGTTGTAGTTAGATGATACCCCATATGGGTTCCACTGTGGAGAGATAGGTAACAATAGGGGTGTGCGGTCAGAAGGTGTTTTATTTCCGTATTGAAGCGTAATTTCTCAGGGTATTTGGGTGGTCCAATCTACTTCTCTGGTGCAGTGTCCTTGTTTGATGAAGGCAGTTCTGAGTGTGTTAAGGTGTATATCCCAGACTTTCTTCTCAGAGCATACTCTGTGGTAGCCGAGTGCCTGGCTGTAGATAACAAATTTCTTGGTGTGTTTGGGGTGGATACTGGATCTATGAAGGTAGGAGTGGTAATCTGTGGGTTTCTGAAGAAGAGCTCTGTGTGGGTTGAAAGTTTGTCTCTCTCACCAACAGAAGTTGGTCCAATAAAAGATCTGACCTCACCCACCTTTGTCTCTCTAATATCCTGGGACCAACATGACATCTGCACTGCATATTTTACAAGTGACAGACATCTTTTGATAGTGTGCCCACAATGCTGCACTATTGAGGGCACAGCTGTTTCTCTCTTTTCTGAGAACTTTTTTTTAAAAAAAAACACCAAATCATAGATATGTAGGGTTGGAAGGGACCTTGAGAAATCATCAAGTCTAGCACCCTGCGGTACCATATCTAGCCTAGACCATCCCTGACAAGTGTTTGTCCAACCAGTTCTTAAAAACATCCAGTGACGGGGATTCCACAACCTCCCTTGGAAGCCCATTCCAGAGTTTAACTCATTAACAACACTGGGCACAAACAATAACTTCAGGTGGGTTACAGTAGGGAAAGGAAGACAAAGTTATGCCCAGGTATGGGAAGGTAAGTTTGTGCTGGGAATTGGTTCAGCTGAGCCATGCAGGTATTTGGCATCCACCTGCACATTTTAAACAGACAAAAATAACTCAGGATCTAGGGACCAGACCTTTGGGCCAAACTGAGTCCCATCTGTGGCACTCTAAGGGCATGTAAAACTTCCCTAAAGGGACAGCTGGGTAATCTTACTATGTAGCCAACTTTGCATCACTTAATCCCTCCCTACTGGGGGTGAAAAGAGACTCTGCCCATGGCACAATGAACTCCAGTAATGCTGGACCAGTGGAGAGGGTCATCAGCTGTTGAAAGTTCAAGCAGCCTAGTGGCTACTCAAATTTACTCTGAGCCCCAACCAGCCCCAGGATGGAGGAAGCGGAAAGATGGCTTAGACCCATCTTGGTTTCTTTTACCACCACCCCCATCACCTGTGCTTCACATGAGTTTTGTGCAGATGAGGATCAATTTCTAACTCTGAGAATCCCATACAATGTTTTCAGGCTTTAGGACTGTGTAGCTTTAGTGAAAGTTTTTTCACTTCTAGTTACCAATATGTTTTTATGCTAACGCTATAGGGACTGCAAGATTTGGCCTCACATGGATTTTCATGCCCTTCACAATGCATGAAAGGGGTGTCTGTTGTAGACTCACTAAACTTAATTATCCAGTTGATGCAGAAACTTCCAAAAGTGTTGCCTAGCAAAAAGAGGATAGTTAAAATACTGACAAACATTTCTATAAAAGCAGAACTAAAACCTGACTTTTCAGTAAAATCACAGAATTTTTCCACATCTGAAACAAAACAAAAACATTGATCAAAATAATGTCAGCTTGTCTAAGAAAGTGGCTAAAAGTTATCCTAGTCTCAGGAGATAGTCATTCTACCTTTTGTATATAGTTCTGCATTCCCCTTTTCTCCTGCACTATGGCTCTGATTCAGCAAGATACTTTAAAACATGGTTAATTTTAAGCAAACTGAATTAAATTCCTCTGAGTTCTTGCAAAAGAGAAGAGACTTCCCCTGAATGTCAGTAACACTTTGAAGTGACCTTGATTGTACTTGTATGGTAGCTATATTAAGGAGGAAGAAGAGGGGGCCAGGGTAGTGTGAGGAGTCAAAAATAGGAATAAATGGATGAACTGGCTAAAAGAAAATTAATTTGTGATATCAGAAATTTATTTTTACAATATCAATATTTAGAATGCTGGCTGGTACCTTCAGGGGTGTTAGGGGTAGCACTCAGAGGAGTGGATGTTGCCTGGCTGGCTCATGGTGCCATCTGCACAAGAAACAGGTCTGGGTGAGAGTAGGCTGATTGCACATTGGCTAGACTGCTCTGGAGCTGCACAGGCAGTATCTTATAAAAAGGTACAGCAAGTGCCACTCCTCCGAGTGCTACCCCTAGCACTCCTGAAGGTACCATGATTTTCACAAGCATGATGTCCAGGGGCGGCTCTAGGCATATTGCCACTCCAAGCACGGCAGGCAGGCTGCCTTTGGCGGCTTGCCTGCGGGAGGTCCCTGGTCCCGCGAATTCAGCGGCAGCCTGAGGGAGGTACGCTGAAGCCGCGGGACCAGCAGACCTTCCGCAAGCATGCCACCGAAGGCAGCCTGCCTGCCACCCTCGTGGTGACCAGCAGAGTGCCCCCCCGTGGCTTGCCGCCCCAAGCATGCGCTTGGCGTGCTTGTGCCTGGAGCAGCCCCTGATGATGTCTCCAGGCACTGCTGCTCAAATGACACCAACTACTCCCTGCAATATACAGGAGGTCACACTGATAATCTAATGGTTCTTTGTGACCTCATAGTCTATGAATCCACTCCCTTCCCAGTGTACCACTGTCTCTGGGCCAATGACTTTTCCACTGTGGATAAATACTTAAATAGTCATTGGGAGAGAGACAGAGAGAGAGAAAATGACTCTGTAGCCCAGTGGTTAGGGCACCTACCATTGAGGCTGAAACCTAGGCACCTAGGGAACTTTTACTCTGAAAACTCAGGGAGTGAGCGAGATTAGGTGCCTATGGGGTCTAGTGGGAGTTTTGTGGATTGCAGTGGAGCCAAAATTGGGACTTAGGTGCCAAAACTTGAGATTCAGGTGCCTAAATCTGGGGTTTAGGCACCTAAATATCTTTGTGGATCTGGGTCTGTGTGTCTCAGTTCCCCACATATAAAGTTTTCCCAAAGAGTTTACATTCTAAATAGACAAGGGAGGGGAACGTATCTTACTTTGCTTTACAGTGGTTAGTCCACTGCGGGGTCCCTTTCTTGGTTGGGGCCTCTAGGTGGGACTATAATAACAATAATAATAAACGAAAGGCTAGAAAAAATTATTCTCTCTTCTTAAATAGAAGTCTAAGGGCCATATGTTCAAAACAGTCTCCAATTGTGCATCTTTTTAATCCACAAAAACTCAGATTTAACCACAGATGTGACATTTGTAATACCTAACTGGAGCGTGCAAGTGACATTCATGTGCAGGAAATATGATTTTTTTCACCAAAAATCTTGGACCTGCAGAATTGGGCAGGTGCGGTTAAGAGCCCCAATTGAGAGTACTTTGAAAATTTAGCACTAAATACTATCAAGATTAAATTGAGATACTAGTTAGCAAGTGCGAAGAAATGCAAAATAAAGACTGATCTTATCCCCTCAGCTCTGGCCCTTTAAAAAAAAAAGTCAATATGTCTGAACAACAACAACAAAAATCACGGCCCTCGCAAGACACAGGCTAAAGTTCATTGCTCAGTAACTTTGCATTATCTGCCCCTCCCCCATCTATTCGTGGTGTATTTTGATTGCATGTTATTTGGGACAGGGACCTTGTCTTCTTGCTGTCTGTGTAGATGTTGACAGTAGCACAAAGGTAGTGCCAGGTGCACAATATGCTTTTCCTTAATTCATACCACTGCAAATCCAAAAGTACAAAACTTATTTACACGTAAAAATATATACCTCAGTATTTACCTGACAGCCCAATTACTTAAAAATTGGGTTAAAATAGTCACTGTTAGGCAAGGACCTTCCATGCCAAACCTCAGCCCTCAGTGCATTAAAATGGCTGAGTGCAGATGCTAACATAACCTTAACTGTAGTGCATGAACACACCACTGTAATAATTCATTTAGAATGATGACACCTGAGACCTAATTTAAAAGTCCTGGATGAATACTGTTCTCACATTCAAACCCCAAGGCTGCTGCAAACATACCTAAGAAATCCTAAGAACTATAGTGAGCCTAATTGAATTGGACTTAAATGGACCATTGAGGTGGCCTCACAGAGCTCCGGGGAATTTATATTGTCTATACTGTATCAGAATCACAGCTTGAACTGAATAACTGGTTACATTCAATCATGTTACTGTAACTCAAGCTTGAGGTAAAGGGAAAACCTTTTGCTGTCAGCAAGGCTGTATGGAAAACAATTTCAAATCACTTTAAACCCAGTTGGCAACTGCTTTGCCAATTATGGAGTCCATTGGGAAAGGTACGCGCTAGGGTTCAGGACTAAATGATTTATGTCAAGCGCCCTAGTCCCCTGAGGCATATGCAAGAGCCTGCAGAGGAGGTGCTTGTGGCTAATTATTTCTCTGAAGAATACTTGAGCAAGGTAATTTGTGCTTGCAGATGAGTTGCACTGCACACTGAATAGAAGACAAGCAAAGCAGAGACTTTAGTGATATAGCTTACAGACAGATAAAAGAGAAATGAATGGGCTCATCAATCCTCAATCTCACATGCAAAAATATAAAGAGCAAACTCTCGACATTGTGCTGAAAGGAGAACTCCAGAGGCATGTAAAATGGATTCTGATCACACCATCTAATTACAGAGAGTAGTGTATCTTTTACGAGTGTGTCAAAGGCTCCCTCTCCCTCAGAGATACTGGTGTAAATCCAGTCACTTCAGGGGAGTAACGGTGGTATAAATCCCAAGTAAGTGAAGTAGATACTAGCAAAATATGCTTCTGGATTCCATGTAGACACTCCTGTTGGTGTATCCCCTCCACACACTTTTGCTGTATTTGCTCCTGTTTTCTGAAATCTCTTCCCAGGTTTATTACTGAGACCCTGTTAGAATTGATGCCACAGAGCTTCTGGAACATACATTTGGGTTAAGAATGGCAAGCTACAAACAAGGAAGTGTAACTTTCATTGCTTTTAGTACAACTGCTGCCTACCCCTCCCCTCCACTCTTTGGAAAGGGAAGAGCTACCTCTTCTAACTGGATATGTTTGAAGGGTAAATCTCATTACCCCTCATGAATGACTTTAGTCTGACTTCCCTTCTGATGCAAACTTCCCCAAAAATTCAAGGCTGTTCAGATCTAAAGGTTTGGTCAATCCCATTAGCAAGAGGGGACAATTTCTAAACTGTCTCACAGCTTGGGTGTGTTGGGGCAAGGGTTTTTGTTTGGGTCCAGCTGTAATTGAAACACTTGTTGGAAGCCTGTATTGGCAGAACACTGGGGCCTGGATTCTCAGCTTGTGTAAATCCATATAGTGCCACTGAAATCCATAGAGTTATTCTAATTTACACCAGCTGAGGATATGACTCTCTGTGACTTCAGGAATAGTAGGAGTGAACATTTGAAAGACATTTATAATTGTTGTTTCTGGTAAGGATTTAGCACAGGCACTGCCTGCAAAAATCAGATCTGACCCTGAAGCATTCACTCACAATTGCACACCATTCAGACATTATTAGATGTCATATAAGCAGTCAGGCTGCAAAGCACTCAGGGAAGTTCCACTCAAATATCCCCAGGCCATGAAACAACACAGACAAATCAGACACACATAGCCAAACCCAGGGAGTACCTAGAAGAGCAGGTTATGCACAAACAACAGTTGTGACTTCACAGGGAGGAGGAGTGTGCAACCAGGAACACAAAATGCAGAAAGTCATCAGATGGGTCATTCTGCAACAACCTGTAACAAAAAGGATTATAGCAGCATTCATTTTTTCCCCTCAGTTGGTTCAATCATTCATGACAATACGGCTGAAGTATGAGGCTAGGGGATGACTTTGTTACCTAATGGTAAACTGATCAACTTTGAAACAGAAACAAAACCAAACATATCCATTTGTCCATGACACCCAGGCATTTATACCGTATTCATGCAACAATCTTTATAACTTGTTTAAACTGGAATCCGTTAATGTTAACCTGGTTAGCGCAGAAGGAAAACTGGACTGCAAAGGGCAATTGGCTACTGAGAGAATACACAGTGTAGAGGTAATAGGAGAAGGAATCACTCTTTAGCAAGTCTGTCCTGGACTTCCAGAGCACAGAAATTGGGAATGGTAGCAGGAACTACAAAAGACTAATGGAGTCTTGCAATAGAAGGCTCTGTAGTCCCATAGATCAGTGGTTCTCAACCAGGGGTCCAGGGCCTCCTGAGGGGACCACGAGCAGGTTTCATGGGGGCTGCCAGACAGGGCCAGCATCAGACTCACTGGGGCCCAGGATAGAAAGTTGAAGCCCCACCGCATGTGGCTGAAGCCCAGGGCCCTGAGCAATGTAGCTTTGTGGAGGCCCCTGTGGCATGGGTCCCAGGTAACTATCCTGCTTGCTACCCCCTAACACCAGCCTTGGCTTTTATGTGAAGAAAACCAGTTATTGTGACACGGGGCCATGGAGTTTTTACAGCATGTTGGGGGGGAGGGGTGGGGGTGGGGAGAGAGGAGGAGGGGGAAGGGCTCAGAAAGAAAAAGGCTGAGATTTCCTGCCATAGCTACTTACTGTGGAAGGAGGCAATACACCCTCATTTATGGCATGAGGCAGCTTCTATTTGTAGACTCCACTCCTAGGACTTCCCTTAGGAGAGGACACGTCTGAAGAGCCTGGTTTAAAGGCAGCTCGCTGGAATGTGCTCACTGAGCGAAGTAGGACAAGGAGCATGCAGACTCAGCAGTTTAGTAGAAAAAGTTTTTTTCTCATTTTTATTTGTCATTGTGCTGATCCCCTCCTCGCTGATTTTTTTAGGTATGCCCATCATCAGGCATTACATCAGAAACAAATCCCTGTCACAGCAGCTCTAGGCTAATTCTTTCTTCTCTCTTCTGTTGAGAAAACCCCTGTTCTCTGTTACAACCCACATCCTCCTCCTTTTTTTTTTCCCAAAAAGAAAAACAGAAAACTTCTTCAGTGCTTTCCACCTCCCTGCCCCCATAAAGGAAATGTATACCTGTATTTTGCAGATCTCTTAAGTATTTCTTTTGATTTTTTTAGTCTTCCCAATCCCTTTTTATCCTCTTTCCCTTTGCATGTCCGCATCTTGCTGATCACAGGGGTCAAACAGATTGGAAACACATGTGCCAGCAAAGTGAATTTACCTTTGACCTCTAACTATTCCTCCATGGGAACATTTAATTTTCTCTGACCAAAAGTATTTTTTTTTAAGTGGAATGCTCTTTGCCTGGGGCAAATTCCATGGAAGAACATCAGATGAGTTTTTATTTTACTACTTTGTAGAAAAGTATTTTCATCATTTTTGCTTTACATCTGGAATTTTTTAAACACAACCCTGGGATTTTCTCTTTATCTGCAGTGCTAATTGTGGCTCCTGTGCAAAAGCAAAATAAAATAAAATAAAAGGAGCCAAGTGTTGAGCTTGATTGAACTGGTATTAAACACAAAGCTTGACCAATGATTGGGAGGAGGAAAAGTTTTCAACATCCCAGGTCCACCTACTACTACTTCTGTTGGGAAATTAAATGGACCATATAATTCTCCCCCAAAATGTTACAGGTATGGATCACATGACCCCTGTCTAAAAAATTGTTTGTAAAGCACTTTGGGATCCGCCTGGTAAAGTTGATGTAAGCTTTTCATTATTACTACTATTAATAAAACTGCAGCTATAGTTCTTTACCTTAAACTGGAGTTTCTGCAAATTAACTGAAGGCTCCCAGTGCCCTGTGACACAACCCAACAGTTTTAGATTCTGATCATTCTGCAGGTCTCACACATGAGGTTTCTAAACAGGTCTCTAGACCTTTTGGAGACATTTTCTGAACTTCCATCATATCTACTCATGCATATTCCTTGTATACATGGTTGGCCTAATTGTTGATATAATATCCAAAGAACTGAAAATATATCTGTCACAGGCTAGCTGGACCTTTAAGGCAAGGTGGGCTCAGCTTTGCCTGTAATCTACTAGCTAGCCCCCATCTGATGGCAACCATAATAATTACTGACCCCAGCTGTGGAAGGGTCAGGGAAAGACCATATAAACAGGGTGGTGCACTTAATGGAAAAAGACACAGGGGGGGTTGGAGGTCTTTCACAGGAAAGGCCTGGAGACACTTAGGCTAAAAGACAAAGAGAAGGGGGGCCGAGATAGGTTCTCCAAAGAGCCCAGCAGTTGCCAGAGTCCCTGGGGAGGGGAGACATTGTTGGTTGGAAGCAGTGTAAGAGAAGCTTTGCAGGCGTCAGGAGAAGGGACTGAGAACTTGAGTGGAGCCTGAGAGGGGCAGAAGAATAATTAATCTTGAGTGTTTATTTTTGACTTCTTGTTAGATCTGGAAGGGGGCTAAACTGAAGAGATGATCTGTCTGGAGGGCCAGGCTGGCAAAGGCTCAGACAGAGACAGGCCATTGCAGGGGCAAGGAAATAGTCTGTAGAGGGTGCAAGAGGTAAAGCTCCCTGCAATGCCAGTCCAGGCATGAGGGGGCGTGCTAGAGGGGAGAGGGTGCTATATCAATATCCAGAACTTTAAAAATGGTCATGTTTGGCTTATGGGATCTTTGTTGTCAGCTACATCACCATTCAGATCATGCCATCTCTGGGTTTAGTTGGAATACTGAATTCAACAAAACATGGCAACCTAACATGAGAGAACCAGAATATATGTCAGAACCTGATAAGCCAACATAACAGATGGTATCTGCATGGGCATCGCCATTCATCTTGCATGGCCTACCCATTCTTCTTAAGGCACACACTGCTGGAAAGAACACTATTCCCTCTGAAGCCTGATATTATGAATCCCTTTATATCTGGGTCTTGGTTCTACTTTTTCACTTTGCTTCCTGCTAATATATGCTGTCAGGACAAATGACTATTCGTACAAAAATTAATTCTGGAAGTGTTAAATCATTGTTTGTCAGAAGTCAATCCAGCTCCTTATTTTTCCATTTAAAAAGTTTGTCATCCAATCAGGAAGAAGAAATAATACCATGTGACTTAGGTGACCAGTCACACAACATGAATAACAAATAGCTAGTAGTCATAGTGAACAGTTGAGCAGCACATACACTGGTATTTTTGCACATGAACTATTTGGCAAATCCTTATGAATAACCAGTACATTGGTAGGAATCAGAATGAGTTGACTAACAATTCACAAACAGACAAAAAAGGGCTAAATTAGTGAGATTACTCATTCTCCATGAGTAATTTGACCAGTTTTAAATGATGGGGCTCAAAGGGGGCAGTGAGCAGCTTCTCTATATGGCATATTTCTGTCAAAAAAATAATCACAGAATACCTGATCTCTTTGCCATATTAACATATGCTCCATCCCTTGGAGATAGGGGTTTTGTACACATGTGTGAGGAGCACAATTTAGGGCATAAAATTATAGAATATCAGGGTTGGAAGAGACCTCAGAAGGTTATCTAGTCCAATCCCCCACTCAAAGCAGGACCAACACCAACTAAATCATCCCAGCCAGGGCTTTGTCAAGCTGGACCTTAAAAACCTCCAAGGATGGAGATTCCACCACCTCCCTAGGAAACCCATTCCAGTGCTACCCAGAAAGACTTTTTGCATCTGTCAACACTGCCCAAAGTGTATAGATGTGTTTTAGTGAAAACTGCTTCAGGTCTGACTTGTTCATCAATCACTAATTTTTACAGTACACAAACTGGAGGACTTTGCAGCTCTTTCATGAATGCAGTCAGGTTTCAACAACAATGTGTCAATTAGGTCCTCTGCACTAGACCTACTTAAATACAGTAAAAATGGGATTTATGGACACTTATGTGAATGCCAAACAACTGTCCAGGTCAGATATGTTTGTGTCCCCTTTTTTATTCCTATTCATTAACAAGTAGGCTTTTGTCCCCATTGTTTCTGCTTAGGGTGTTATATTGCTGCCCATTCCCGTAATATCTGAGTGTATTCCGTTAGACAAACTGCTCCAGCTTTTTTCTGCTTTTTTCTAACTTTCCAGAAGATGGTAGTATTGAAATAACATATGCTGAGGGTATGTGTACACTGCAATTAAAAACCTATGGCTGGCCCATGCTAAAATCTCAAACTTTTAGGGTTCACAAACATTTGCATAAATGAACACACTAGTTGTCCAAGTACTTGAGGGCAACAAATCACATGACACATAACAGGGGATCAAACACACCATGTTGATTTGTGAAAATGTCCGCAAGCCAAATTTTGTATTTCTCAACAAGCTCTACCATAAACTTCCCTGAAATCTTTCTAGGCCCTTCCTATGTGGAGTTAGCACACTCAGAAAAAGGAAACTTGCTGTATTCTCTCCTGGACCTTATTCTGCTGCTCATTACCATAGTATCTGAGTGCCTTCCACGTACCATCAATAGCAACAGTAAAGTCCTTAGTAAGTTTCATGGAGTCTCTAATACCTCTCCCTTCTTGGGGTCAAAACTTTGCTTGAGGTAGGATTTTTTGTTTTGACATTTTTTTTGGAAGATTTATTTAGCTGGTAGGGTTTAACAGTAAAAGAGGTGTCAGTGTCGGGAGCATATTTTTATGGTAGAAAGGCAAAGAAGAAGGTTTTTCAGAATTTCCTAATGATGGTCAGAATCTGGATACATCAAATCCATTTTCAGGAAATCCACTGTGCAGCCAAATGCCCTTGACCAAGAATGTTTTGTACTGTCAGTGTGACTGCATTCCACAGACTTAGGGGTTATGTGCCTTTATTCTTTAGGGGCTTATACCCACTTACCATTTGGGCAGCTGGTGGGCTATGATCACTACTTATCATGCTGTTATCATCCCATTGTTACCTGCTGCTCTTCCATCTGTTTGTTATAGCTACCTGTTGGTTTTCATTTTATATTAGGCTGCAAGCTCTTTGAGGCATGAACAATCTCTTTGTGATGTGTTTGCTGTGTCTGGCACAATGGGGCCCTGATCCCTAGTTGGAGCTGCTCGCTACTATCACAGTACAAATAATAAATAATACTCGACTCTTTTGCTCTTCCCTGTGTTACAGATTGGATGGGAGTATAAGGTCCTGAAGTGTTCCAGACAATAGGATTATGCAGGCACATTTTTGCTAGAGAATTTTAAAACTACCATACAGTGAAAAATTAGAGGATCTACTGGCAATTAGATTATAATCTATAAACATAATCTAAATCATGACGTGGAGGCACTGATTAGATATGACCTAACTGGACAAATGATCAATATTGGATTTATTTCAGCTTTCTCTTTACAAAATGGATTGGTGACAATGGATAACTTCCTCTGGGAATACACAGTGGAAAAGATACCAGTGAGCAACTACATAGGCCACTTGAGGTCACTATTGCTTGATAATATACAAATGCAACCGGATAAACTATGGCAGGGAGGGAGTTTTACAAAAGAAGAATCTTATAAAAGGTTTAGAGATGGCATCTGGCCCTTTCATTTAAACAGAATGAGAAGAATACACTGTTTAGGGACGCACACAACTTCTGCTTCCATGCAGTTAACGCCGCTGGCTAGGGGGTAGCACTGTTGCTTTTTGTACTCACAGCTGGAAGTGAAATAATTCAAAAACACAGCACTACAGAAACTATACATTTGCCCCCATCTCTCATAGCCCTGGGAAAGGTCTAACTGTATTACACAAAGAGAGGGTCAGATCCAGCAGCCCATGCTCACACGATTAAACCCATTACTTTAATGTAAAGCAAGTAGGATTAGGCCCAGAAAGGTGGCTAGAAAACAGATTGAGTTATGTCCATATAACATGAGGCTATCTCATTATTCAGGTGACTTTAGGGAACACAGCACTAGATTTCTATATTAAAAGGTTAGGATCTCACTGCGTAAATAATTAAAGGAATGTTTATATTTGGTTACTGCAGAGACCTCACCATTCAGAGATCTTGTCAGTGGCAGTTGAACAGGTAAATAATTTATCAAAGTCCATGGTGAATAAATATATAATACTCCTACCCACATAACTTCATCCAAGTCCCATGGAGCCCTGCAATGAGTTTCTTCTCCTTTGGAGCGGTCTGAGATTACTAAATAATTCATTACCTTCTCTCTTGGCTGTGATAGGATGTATAGCTTTTAACTACCTCAAAGAGCTTTTTGTTCCTTATGAAGCTAAGATGGTCACTCTTGTGACTCTGTCTTCTGGAAATCTGGATGTTTAACCTTATCTAAAGGTGGGCGGGGACTGTGATGCATGAAATGCCAACATCTATCAAAATGCAAGTCTCTCCTATTAAAATGATTTAAAAACACAGGCTATTTTGACGTCTCTCACCCATGTTCTTCCATTTACTGGGAGTTCTGTGAATCTTCCATTGTGTGATTGGAGTTAGAAGTATTTTGTGGCTACTTTAGTAAATATGTTTTGTTTTCTGGGTAGCCTTTGTCTTCGTCTTTTAGGTTTAATATTAAATCTCTTTGCAGCCCTGACAGTTCTATCTAAGGTAGTTATAAGACCTCCTTTAACATAATATCTGAGCACCTCACAGTCTAAGATCTTTTTCCTCTCTTCACCCTGGTGAGGTCAGAATGTGCTAGTGTCTTCATTCTACTGATGGGAAACTGAGGCAGAGGATATGTCTACACTGTAATTAAATACCTGCAGCTGGCCCATGTCTGCTGACACGGGCTCGTGGAGCTTGGGCTGCGGGGCTGTTTCATTGCTATCTAGACTTCTGGACTTGGGCTGGAGCCCGAGCTTTGGGATGCTCCCACCCCACAGGATCCTAGACTCCCTGAACCCGGAAGCCTACACAACAATGAAATAGCCCCGCAGCCTGATCCCCATGAGCCCAAGTCAGTTGGTACGGGCCAGCTGTGGGTTTTTCTTTGCTGTGTATACATATCCTCAGGGTCCTAGAGCCCAGGCTTCAGCCCAAGTCTGGAAGTCTACACTGCAATTAAACAGCCCTGCAGCCCAAGCCCGGTGTGCTTAAGTCAGGTGGCACAGGCCAGCCGTGGATGTCTAACTGCAGTGTAGATCATCCTTCCTGGCTGTTAACAATCCTATCCCTAAGCCAGTGGCTCTCAACCTTTCCAGAGCTACTGTACCCCTTTCAGGAGTCTGATTTGTCTTTGTACCCCAGTTTCCCCTCACTTAAAAACTACTTGCTTACAAAATCAGACATAAAAATACACAAGTGTCACAGCCACACTATTACTGAAACATTGCTGACTTTCTCATTTTACCATATAATTATAAAATAAATCAATTGGAATATAAATATTGTACTTACCTTTCAGTGTATAGTATATAGAGTAGTATAAACAAGTTGTTGTCTGTATGAAATGTTAGTTTGTACTGACTTCACTAGTGCTTTTTATGTAGCATGTTGTAAAACTAGGCAAATTTCCAGATGAGCTGATGTACCCCCTGGAAGACCTCTGCGTACCCCTGGGGGTACACATCCCTGATTGACAACCACTGCCCTAGGCAGTCAAGAATGAGGAGGATAAAGAATCCCCCGACCCTCCAATCTCCATCTACCTCCACCACCTCCCAGAAGATACTAAGTATGATTGAAGGGGGCTGTTAAGGGAACGGCTCTTGCCCCTCTCACTTTCCTTATGGAAACCCACAGAGGTTACTGCACCCCCTAGTGCTCCCTCTGCAGGCTGCAAGGAGAGCAAATAAGCTCCTCACCCCCTTGAGCAGCTTTCTGCCCTTTTAATGAGCAGTGGTGGACCTGTTACAAGTGAGGAGCTGGTTTATGTGTCCCCTACTCGTGCTTAACAAGCTGACATTTAGCTGTTAGTAAGTATTTCAGCTAGGAAGGTTTATCATTGAACTGGGTGCCAATGTGCCATAGAATCTGCAGGATGTTTAAAAAACGACTCAACACAACCATGTTTTAACACTAAATCTGGCCCTTTAATTGCAAACCAAGCACTATGTCTTCATATGCCTATGTACAGTAGCTAACATAATGGGGCCCCAGACCCTGATTGGTGCATCTGACTGCTATCATAATGTAAATCATAAGGACAAGATTGATCCACTCTTACTCATGGTGAGTAGTACCTTACTCTGAAAGCCATCCTATTGCTTTCAGTGGACCTGCTCTTGGAGTGTGATACTGTTCAACCCATGTAAGGGTAGTATAATCTGACTATCTCATAAGAATAGTGTGAGTTCCTAATAAAAATGTGGCAGGCAATGCAGACAGGCATGAAAAACCCAGTTATGGAATAGTGCTATATATGTTATAGAGAATTATATCACTTCTTTAGAATTTTTAAACCCCCCCTGTTGAATTGTGTAGCATTCTTGATTAAATTCTGCAGATTTAAAAATTCCATAGGAAGGATCGCACTATGTTAAACGTAACTGTAGGGTTTTATAGAGTCATTTCTATAGACTCGCTCTTTCATTTTTCTTTTCCATAAGGAAAGTCATAAAACTCTAATTTATGTTACTGATAGCCAAGTCTCAGGGCCTGATTTTGTGTATGTCAGTACTTGGAGCTGGGGATGCAAGTCCCAGCTCACATTAATGTACTAGCGCTAGCTTGCATTGAGCTAGCGCACTAAAAATAGCTGTGTAGTTGGGGTTGCAAGGGCATGGGCTAGCCGCCTCAACCCCCTGGGTACATACTTGGCATGCCTAGTCTGTGCCACTGCCTATGCTATGCTACCAGTTTTAGCATGCTAGCTCTATGAGTGCTAGGGCAAGTGGTGTCTATGTGAGCTGGGAATCACACCCCCAGCTCCAAATATAGATGTAGCCTAGCGACTAGTCCACTCTTACTCATGCTGAGTAAATTGGTCTTCAGTTTGCTCAGTTCTTACTCAGACAAACTCCAGTAAAGACCGGAGGATATTGCAGTACAGTCAGTGAGAGAGAACTAGAATAAACTTTAATGATCTCTAGTCATCTCTTCAACTTCTCTCCTGGTCTGATATAATTTAAATCAATACTAAGAAACCCTTTTTAGCATTTCTCAAACCAGCTTATCATTTTACCATTAACTTAGGCATTCCTGTGTGGTCACCCATTTTGGCACCATTTTTGGTGACCCTAGAATTAAATGGTCAGTGATAAACAGGGATAATAGGTTACAAAACGGGGGTGGCAAGAAGGGGGTATTAATAAGGTAAGATTTTTAATTAATTTTTCAAGTTAATTAAAATGTCCAAAAGCACAATAAAACTGCAGAAAATCTGGCAAGGGAATGGCAGCCTGTCTGATTAATGCAAGTCAGCTGTCTTCTGAGGGTAATAGTAATAATGATGAGATTATGGATATGGAAGAACCTGCTAAAGAGATATGAGATGCATGTGGAATACAAACTGTGTCCTAGTTACTATTTTATGGTGCACAATGGATCTTATTAAGGAGGAGTAGCAGTAAGAATTACCACTGAATTGCTCAATAAAAAGTATTGTGTAATTAACAGTGCTGCACCAGCAGCTGGAGTGCTACCTCCCATTGATATTCCAGAGCCTCCATTTACTTTCAGTTTTTAACTAAAGTATGTGGGCTTCAGCTGCTTTTGCAGACAGCTATGCCACATTTCCTTGTTAATGATAACACTCGAGAAAAGGGAGATAAGTACTGTGGCCCCTCACATGGAATATAGAGCTCAGGAGATACTTTAAAAGGCCTACACAAGTGAGAATGATACTTAACATCTTAGTAATTCTAATAATAATAAAAATAAAAATAACATCAACAATACTTGTAGGAGATAATACTTCCTTTCTTACATCCTTTGTCTGCCTTGTCTATTTGGGCCCTGGTTTAGCAAGCACCTGCTTAACTCTAAGCAGGTGAGTAGTCCCATTGAGTCAATGGGAATGGTCACATGCCTACAAACCTTGCTGAACAGGGGACATTGAAGGTAAGTTCTTCAAGGCAAAGACTCTCTTACTGTCTGTGTGTAGTGCCTGGCACACTGGGGTCCCCATCTTGGTTAGTGTTTCTGGGCACTACCGTAATGTACATACGTGATACAATAGTATCCAGCTAGAAACAGAAGGGCTGAAATAATGCAAGAAAGGGTGCTCTTATAGAATTTATGGCCTGACTGGAAGTAGGAAGGACTGGAAATCTCACAAAAAAGCCAGTTATAATAATTCCAGCCCAGTTTTGCAGACCACAATGCTTTGGGCAGTTGAGTTATGTTTCAGAGAGGCATCCAGACTGTTGGAGGATGGTTTAAACCAAACATCCTCACGAGAGTGAGTCACAGGTTCGATGTAAAGCCATACTGCTCAATAGATCCAGAGGTTTGGTTCAACCCATTATATGGATAAGGGCAGAACAAAATTCAGATTTGAACTTTGTCACAGTTTTTGAGTGTGTGGAGCCAGAGTTTTAGTTGGGGGCCTACTGGTAACGAATTCCTTGCTTTTATTAGCTTATTTTCTGTGCTCCTGGCTAGGTTATACTACGTCCCATGTTCATTTTATTCAAGTTTCTTTGAGTCAAGAGTGACATTCTTAATTCCAACTTCACTGTTTACCCGGACTGCTATTAAAACTGAAAATAGTATCTTGAGGATTTTAGTCTCAGTGAAATAATAAAATAAAGGCATTCTGTCTTGAATTTTGAGTAGGCTGCACCAGCATACACAAGAGAAATCCTTACTGGAGATTGCCTTGTTTTATTAAAAGGGGTGGGGATGATGGCCAGGAAAAATTTGAAGCCTGTTGATGTAAAACAGAACCAGTTTATAGGAGGTTCACTGAAGATTGAAGTTTTATAAGGTGCTCTTTCAATAAGCATGCAGCGTATTAAAAATATCATAAAACCATAGCTTCCAGCCATGCACTTCAGAAAATGCTAAGTGGCAAAAAGAGAAAAAGGTGAAAATTAAAGAGAGAGGTGGGGGAAGCTGATACCCAAAGCAGAGGAACACTTGGGACTGGGGTTCTGGTTCAGGCCCATGTTTAGTATGAGCACAGGAACCTAGTGCTAACACTGCCAAAATACATAGTAGCCAATTTGCAATGCTCATTGCCCTAATGGCAAAATTATCCATAAAATACCATGACTGGGGAACCTCAAAGTGTTTGGTATTTGTGACTGGCTTGCGTAAGGTTCAAACAGCTCAGCCGCTTCTATGAACCTAAAGAGGCTCCACAGCCACCCCAAAGAGACCCTGACTCTTCTCTGCTTTTTTGTTTTCCGGGGAGGCAGGGTCTCTTTGGGGTGGTTGTGGGGCCTATGTGGGTTCACAGAAGCACCTGAGCTGTTTGAGGCTTATCCATACAGTTACCTCTTTGCTACCATATCACCAGAAGATACTTTGGGGGAGGCAATGACAGGACCATCCCCCTCTGGTGTCTTATGGGGGGAGGGCGTCATTTCTCCTCTCCTGAGCTTGCCCATGTCTCCCTGATCCCTCTGAATTTCTTCTGCCTGTCCCTCTGATTCTCCTCTCTTCCCTTTGTATCCCCTTCTCTCTCTTCCTCTCCTCAGTGAGGTGTCTCTGCCTCTCACTCATTCCTGTCCTTCCCCTTCTGTCTCTCTTCAAGCTCCCCTAATATGTAAGGGGATGGGATGCCACCACCCCCAGGCTGATGGAGAGCTCCTGTTCCTGACCTGCAGCTCAGTGCTCCACATCCAGCTACTCCATCACATTGAGCACCTCCTGTCCAAGACAGCAGAACAGGAGAGACATAGAGAGAAGTGCACTGAGCTTACATCTACACGGCAATTAAAAATGCTAAAGGAAAATGCATCCAGCCAGACTTTGCCTGAGGAAGCCTGGAGAGCAAGGGGCAATAAATTGGGGGAAGGGCGGAAGAATGGGAGCATCTAGGTGGATTACCTCAAAGGTCATTCTCTTCCCCCATTCCCTCTCTAGTTCCTGTTATGAATGGTTCTTGCTCTTACAGCAAACAGACCCATTCTAGGAATGCGCTAGAATTCTGAGCACAGGATGGGGAACTGGGAGCAACTCTTGAATTGTGATCCCAGCTCTCTGCCATTGACTTTCTCTCTGATCTTGACAAGTCACTCAGATTCTCTAACCTGTTTCCCCATCTTCGGCTTGGGGATAATACCCCCCTCCACACCTCTGTAAGGGTTGTGAGAAAAACTAACTTTTTGTCTATAAAACGGTATGGGATAGCTTGTGCTTTTTGACCCAGATCAGAGTAAGGGACAGTGCATAAGCAGCAGCACCACCCCAAAAATAGCCCCAGGAGGCACAACATTCTCCTGCCTCCCCCTTGCTTCGGTAGTGGGGAGGGTAGTGACCTATGCCAGGAGCAAATACAGCACTCTACCTCAGTTCAGCTGTGCAGGTTGGTGCACTGGGGTCAAAGCCAAGGCTCCACCGATCCCCCATCCCATCCATCTCAGTCCACACAGCTACCTACTAATGGGGCTGGTGCCTGGCTCCGTGTCCAGGTAGCCTGTGCAGGGGGGTAGTTCTAGTCAGTCAAGCCAGTTCACAGTTGCTGGAACTAGAGGTGCTGCAGCACCCCAGCTTGAAGTGGATTCCATCATACACAGGGTTTATTACAGTTTGGTTCAATGGCTCTCAGCACCCCCACTGTACAAATTGTTCCAGCACCCATGAGCCGGTATGTTAAATATATTAACCACTCACCCCAAGAATGCTGTCATGGTGTAAACAAAATGTTATGGAAATCAGAACTGGAGTATTTTTTGAAAAGACACTAAAAATCTATGTTTTTAAGCCTCTCCTATCATCCTGAGCCCACAATACTGTGAGTCACATTCTGTCACTCTTGCTGACACTGAGTAGTATCATACTCCGTGAACGCTGCCATTAAAGAAAAAGTTTCAGAGAGGTAGCCGTGTTAGTCTGTATCAGCAAAAACAACGAGTACTTGTGTCACCTTAGAGACTAACAAATTTATTTGGGCATAAGCTTTTGTGGGCTAAAATCTGATGAAGTGGGTTATAACCCATGAAATCTTATGCCCAAATAAATGTGTTAGTCTCTAAGGTGACACAAGTACTCCTCGTTGTTTTTATTAAAGAAAAAGGGACTGCTCGCAGCATCAGGTCTCCTTGTGTATGAGGAAGGGTGGCCCTGTGTTTGCAAAGCATAGTAAGACACTGAACTTCCTAGTTTTCTCCCAGTTCAGGTTGTTAGATAGCTAACCACCATCACTTGCAACCTCAAGCTATAGCAAGCACAAACCAGGAGGCCATTAACAAAATAGTCCCTACACTTAAAATGGGGTGGTATAAATCATTCATGCAACAGATTGCATTTATTTGTTATTTTTACTCATAGTACAAAAATCTGTTAGATACACCTTGTGGAATTCCCAGATTTAAAAGTCTCTCTTTTTTGTTCCAAAATGCAGTATTTTCTTGTTAAACTCTAGACACATCCTTGGGAAGATTTTGGGACATTGCTGTCTAGTTCTCCTTCATAGCTCTGGGATTTCTATCCAATCACAGCAATCCATTACCAGTTCTGAGCTCAAGCTGCCCCTGACTCTTCTGCTCTCAGTGGCAGTCTGTGGCCCATCTCCTCTCTGGTGGAGCAGCAGCACACCGCCATGCTGCTAGAAGACACTGCTGCAGTATAGCACAGCACCAGGAGGGGGAAGTGACCTGGAGTCTACTGCTGGGAGCACAAATAGAGGACAAAGTTCATAGTTAAAAAGTTAAGTGGGGCAGTCCTTAGAAAACAGAGTCACCTCTGAAAAGTGGGACATCTGGTGACATTAGCTGAAATTCCACAAAAGCTCCCTATGGCCTTTTCAGAAATGCAGCAGATTTTTTATAAAGAAAATGAAGTGCATTAGATTTTGGTGTTGATTTATCTCAATATTTTGATGTACGGTGTTGCTTAGACAGCAAATTATCTTAACTTGAAGGCTTCTTTGCTGGAAGAGACGGGATGGATGGCGATGGACTTATTTTATTTACAAAGAAATGGCTTTGTCCTGCTTTCTTTATTTCATTATTTATTGAGTAAGATAATAGCTTATGGTACTTACACAGAGCCAGCTGTTTGCAGGATGCCAAGAGCAGGTGGTCTGGGAGGCCTCTGATGAATTGCAAAAGACACTTACCAGCTGCTATCACTGTGTGAAATGAGCAAACCTGCAAAATCTTTATTTTCAATTGGATTGTACTTTTAAGTAAGCAAGGGAGACAGCCAGTATAACTACAGACCATGACCAACAACCCACATAAACAGTGTGCAAACACAAGTGATTAATGTACCAGTATTTCAAAACATTTAAAACTAACGAGTCAGATTTAACAGTGTACAAGAGAGAAAGGGGTGCGGGAAGAGGATTGGAGGGGCAGAGGGGCTAAATGAGAAGAGGGATAAGGCAAGAGGGAACTATTGGATGGGCCTTTATGGCCTTTATTTGGTTCCTAACAATTCCCATGTCTTCATTCCATCAGCCATCCAAACTAGTAAACAACTATGCTGGTCTTTGAACTTTTTTTTTTTTTGTATTTATGTAGGGCACTCTTGTGTGCTTCATCGCCAGGGTGCAATCCTTTGGTGCTCACCACATCCTCAAATGGTCACTGATGAGATGCACGGATAATGGGTTACAAAGACAGACATTAATAAGGTAAGATAAGAGAGGGGAGGTTTATTAATTTTTCAAGTAAAGTTAGGATGCCCAAGGGCACAGTAAAACTGTAAAGAATCTAGTGAGGGATGAGAGAGGCCTAGCTGATTAATGCAAGTCAGCTGTCCTCAGAGGGTGATAGCAATAATGATGAGATTATGGAAGAACCTGCTGAAGACAAATGAGATGCATGTGGAATAAAAACTAAGTGTCCTAGTTACTCTTTTGGAGTGCACGATGGATTTTATTAAGGAGGAACAGCAATATAAATTACTGCTGACTGAGATGCCAAAGCAAGGAGCTGAGTTTGCTTTGCTAGAGCTTCACCTGAAATCTAGCATGGAAGAGGGGCTTCTGTCCTGAAAACAGTCCAAAAATACATTGTAAAGTTAAACTGGGACATCCTGTCTTCTCAAAAAGAGAATGACATCTCCCATTTCTCTCCATTTTCCCTTTTCTTCCCCTCTTATATTTGCACTTGAATTCCATTTCCTCCTTTGCTTTCTTATGGTTAACTCAGGGCTCCCCAATTCCTCCTATGAGTCTCACCACAGCTTGAAATGGCTCTTCTCAAGGCAGCATAAGCTCTCAGTAGATGAGTCGAGCTACTGTTCCCAGGGGAAGAAATTCTTCTGCCTTTCTCTTCTTTCTTTTCCTGCCCCCCTTCTCTTATCTCAGTTTCCTGTCTTCCATTTCCTTCTTCCTTCCTTCAAGCTTTTCTCTTTCCTCTCCATATTGTCTTGTTTATCCTCCTCTTCCTGCTGTTTCTCTCCCATCTTCCGAACTTTCTCTATTCAATCCCTGCTACCACCTTGTATCTCTTCATTCTCATTGTCTTCTCCCCATTTTGCTTTAGTCTCTCCCTTCTCCTTGATACCTCTCACTCATTTCAGTAACCCTCTCAGCCTGAGAGGCAACAGCAGAGAGCACGCTTTCATGTTCCTACTGTTCACACCCTTCATATTGACTGACCCTGCCTTCCCAGCCATGCCAGCCACCACTGCTATCTCACAGCACCTTCTGTGTCTATGATAACGTGAGATAAAAGCCACAGCTGAGACACAATTAGTATCACTGTGGTGCATGTCTGGGAGTCGATCAGCATGCAGAAACCTTAGTGGGATAGCATGTCCTTTGCTGCTGCTAAAATATGAGATTAACTTTCCAAAGCAGGAGATGGCCTCCAGGACACCAGAAAGTCTGTGCTGAATTGCTCAATAAAAAATAAAGTGTAATTAACAGTATGGTAGCAGCTGGAATAATACAGTCCCTCATATTGATTTTCCATGTCCTATTTACTTTGAGTTTATTAACTGTCCACAGTGACAGGAAATCAAAGAATTATAATATTTTCTGCTCATGCTACTGTGCTAAATCAGCATTTCCATAAGAAATTCTGGGTTTAATGAGTTTATACAATGCAATCATAAACTTTCACTTCAGGATTAAATTTGGCATTCAAAAGTCTCAGCCAGAGAGCAATCCCCCCCCCATATTTTAATAAATCAATGTGAGCATTATAAAGTCATA